>NC_021165.2:44410591-44467387 GCF_000331145.2 Cicer arietinum
GTCACCAAGATATTGAGTCCTGATTGGTAAAGGTGGTCTGGCCAAACCCCAATCAGCGTCCTGATTGCTCTCCTTTACCTGTTATCCCATGCCTGGAATAACCTAAATGTCCCACCCTAAATAAGGCCATGCATGATCTGATTAATGATATTGTTCAAAACTTGAAATATTTTGTATAAAATGCCCTTATTATGTCATATATAAAATGCATCATTCAACCATAACAATTATATATAACTTTAGGCGACATACTAAACTCATAATAATATAATCATAAGTCCTTAATTCAAAACGGAAATCCTAGTCAAAAACATAAACAACATCCGAGTCATGAAAATAGTAACAACATCAAGTCATGGAAAAATAATAAACATATAAAAGTCATGACTTTAATAATCAACATAAAAGTCATGAAAAAAATCACTTGGATGAAATTTTAAAAACACCTATATGCAAAAATTTCATTTCATCATACTCTAATTCTCCTAACCCGTATTAACGTAAAATAATTTATTCAAAAATTTCAACCCATAAAATCCTCGTACTAAAAGAAATTAACGTAATATAACACAATTTCACAAACACATTAGAGACAACAACACAGTAACGAGCATAAATCATGCTCGACAAGCATAATCACCTTAAATCTAAGCACGAGTAATTAAATTTTTTTTTTCTTGTGATATATATAATTCATTCACAAACATCATAACCATAAACAACAATACGCACGTCTGATTTATTTTCAATGAAAATCCCTATAGGTTAATATGTGAGTTGTTTTCTTCCATTTTTTTATTTTGTTTTATTTTATTTATTTTTTTCAACTTCAGAAAGTTAAATCCCTATTCTTGACAAAATAAAAAAATAAAAATCTTTAATAAAAAGAACTCACTGATTGTGACAAGGAAGAAGATGATGTTCTGATTAACTTGGTTGTTGAGCTCCCCTTTTGCTTAATTTTCACTTTGACTCAAGTTCTTCAATTTTGGGTTATCATCGTTCGCTGTTGAAGCTGATTAGTTACAAATTGAGACATGCAAAGTTTAAAAATAGGTTTGAAGACCTTTATCAAGCTTTTAGGTTTCCTGATTTGAAAAAATGAAAGAAAATGGGAGGTTGAAGATTTGGGAGGGTGAGGGAGGTGGTTCACAGTAACGGGAGAAGAAGAAGGAATGGAAGAATGGAAGAGTGTGTTTTCTCAAAAAGAAAAAAAAAAACAACGATATTTAAAATGTAGAAGGGAAATAATGCCATTGCCCTTCATTTGTCCAAATATTACAGTAATGCCTTTTTTTTTAACAAATAAACTAATTATTTTATTTTTAAAATTAACAATTTTAAACATTAACTTCTATACTTAACAAAACAAAATAGATAGGTTGTTACACATAAGCTCAGTCCCAGCCTGCACAAGCTCGTTTCCAGCATGCAGAAGCTCCGTCCCAACCTACACAAGTTCCGTTCCAGCATGCAGAAGCTCAGTCCCAGCCTGCACAAGCTCAATTTCAGCATGCACAAGCTCAGCCAAGAACTTTTAGGCCAAAGTTCAAAACATGGAGGAAATAATATTAGGAATGGTCACATGGAGGAACTGTCACTTTTTGATATTAAGAACTCTTTGATATATCGTTCTGTTTATGTATTTGTCATTCTATTTATTAGGAACAAGTCAGCATTATGTTTATTATGTATTTGTCATTCTGTTTTGGTAATTGCATGCCATTTGCTGTCTTTTGTACCACCTAAATCAATAATGAATTTTGAGTTATGAGTTATGAGTTATGACTTATGAATGGATGAATTTTAAGTTGTGAATGAATTATGAGTTATGAGTGAATTTTGTCCAGGATTCAACAATGAATTATGAATGAATTACTGTGTTATGAATGAATTCTGAAGCAAGCATGAACAATAATGAATTATGTCCAGGATTCAAGAATGAATTACTATGTTATGAATGAATTTTGTTCAGGAACAAGGGTATTATTTTGATTATAATTTTGTTCAGGAACTCTGTTATTTTGTTCAGGAACAAGGATGTTATTTAGATTTTGTTCAGGATTCAACAATGAATTATGAATGAATGAATTAATCTGTCACTAATGAACTTTGTTCATGAATGAATTACGCATTGTGATTTTCTTTATGAATGAATTCTGCATTTTGATTTATACAAATCAAACACTAATATGTTCCAAATGTCATACAACCAAGATAATTGAATTAATGCATTGTGATTTTCTTTATGAATGAATTCTGCATTCTTCATCCTTATTTTTTTTCATCAATTTAAATGAATGAATTAATAATACAATTGCAGACAAATCAAACATTATATTGACAGTAATAATTAAAGAAAGAACAACCAAGATAATTGGAGGCACAATTGATGCAAAAGCAAAGTACACTAATATGTTCCAAATGTCATACAACAAACTCATTCATTACTACATACTTACAACAAATCTACTACATCAACATCAAGAAAATTACATCAACTACAATAAGTTCATTTCAGAGCTAAGATCAACAATAAAACAACACTTATTAAACCAAACAAAACACATAAAAATACCAGCAACTTCACCTTAATAATGGTTGACTTATGATCTCCATGCATCTTCAAAATGACATTCCTAAAAGTCATAATCTCCAACTCCTTTTGAGGGCACTCTAAACATTGTGTATGTATTTGTTGTTGATTTCTCTATTGTGCTTGAAGCCTATAGTCTGAATCCCAAACAAAGTAACTGCATCTAGATTCAATGTCATAACTCTACAATTGATGAACAAAGACAACATCAATAACAATTTTTTCAACAAGAATCAAATAAAAAAAATTTAAACTGAACCAAAAACAATAAATCTAATAACCCTAATATGAGAAAACCAATCTAAAAACCAAAATCCCAAATACCAATCTAACAACCTCAAATAAAATAATCTAAAACCATAAAGGTATTGATGCTTACCACAAAATTCCTACAACCTCTAAATTTTCTTCCTCTGTTCGGACCCAATTTTTTCACTGTGCGCATTACAGGTTTCATACCACAAGCACAATTTGATAGCTCACGAATTCCATTAGAAATAAAAGAACCGTAGCTATACGATGTTGAGTTGTAGGAGGTTGAGTTTGACCCATTTGTGAAAGAGGCAGCCATGAACTCGAAAATTGAAATTACAAATGAATCGTGAATTTGGGAAAGTTAGGGTTCATGAATTTGGGAATTTGGAGAAGGGAGATGGAAAAGTTAGGGTTTATGAATTTGAGAATTTGGAGAAGGGAGATGACAACAGAAACCAAAAAACATAAAGAGAAATGGGAGAGAAAACCTAAATGAAGAGAAATCGGAGGAGGAATTTTTTAACGTTTTCTTAACAGAACCTCACTTAAAGGGTAACCCTGAAATTATTTAAAAACATAAATGACCAAAACGGGAAGCAAAAAAAAAAAAAAAGATAAATGCCTAAATCGTTAACTGAAATTAAGTTAAGAGACTATAGGTGGTATTTACCGTTTTTTTATAATGACTAAAATGAAGGACATGACTGTTATTTTCTGCAAATTTAAACACTATTTTTGTGTTTTAAAAAGATAGAAAAAAAATGATATTTGAAAACCATAGTTTAAAGCAATAGATCAATAATATATAAGTGGGTTAGTCGTCATCTTTGTAATAAAGAGAATAAGAAATATTAAGGAAAATCCATAAATGGAAGGGATGAAAAAGATAATGTTCAAAAAATTGATATTGTAAAAGTTGGTCACTATTTTGGAATATTTTATTAAATATTTTTTTAATTATTATATTATAATATTATTATATAGATATATATTTTTATTTAATTATATTAATAATATTTTAATTAGGAGTTTTTATTTAATTAAGAGGCTTTATTGATTAGTGATCGGATTAATTAATAAAATTAAGTAATAAGGGTTATTAACTTTCTAAGTTGATAATCAATTAAATATTTGGGAATAATGGAAACCTTAATTGACCATCAACCTATATATAGTCTATGATCTCCAATCTACCAAGCACACAACACAACACTTATTCTCCCCATCTGAAGAGTTTTTAGGGCATAAGAGTCTCGGTTGAGAAAAAACCACAAGTCATTAATCTCATCATCTGTCTCTCCCTAATCTACAACTTCAGTCGTAGAGACCATCAAGAGATCTTTGATCTAGGTATTCCTAAAACTTCATCTTTGATAAATCAACATGTTGTAGATCTTAAGGTTGTCAAAATTTATGTTTGTTCTTGATGTTCAGGTACGCGCTCATTCGTTTATTAGACTTCATATATTGAGTAGTTTTCAACTCTATAAATACTAAAGTCCCACATTGGATAGAAAACGTATGTGGGTTTGCTTTCATTACTATATAAATAGTGTCGAACTCAAGTGAAAATCACACCAAAGATGTATGCATTTTCCAACTTTTTATTTTCTCCATCTTCTACTCGATCCATTTCTGAGTCACTTCTCCCTTTTTTTTCCCTTGGATTTTTGAGTGATACTAATATCATTGTCGTTTTAGAGTGGTTTTTGGACGTAGTCCTTTCGATTTTTGAGTGGTCCTAATACCACTTTCTTTTTGGAGAGGTTTGTGTCGTAGACCCTTCGTTTTTTTAGAGCGGTTTTTGTGTCGAAGTCCCTTTGATTTTTTAGTGGTCCTAATATCACTATCATTTTTTTAGAGATTTTTATGGTGTAGTCCTTTCAGCTTATGAGTATTCATAGTACCATACCATATTATGAGTGGTTTTAACAGCCATATTGAGAGTGTAATTATAGAACGATTTTCTACGGTGTATAATAACTCTGATACAGTTTGTCTAGGTTGTTTTATCTTGGGACTTCATGGTTAATAGTCTTCCTTGCACAATTTAGGTAGTGTCACAAAACCTCTTAAAGCGAACAACATAGTCTGCGACCCAGTAATATCTTTGGTGGCATAAATTTATTTTGAAACAGTTTTTTCAAAATTCAAAAACAACAATTTTTAAGATGTTTTTTTCTGCCATGTCAACCGAAGAGATTACTGATTCTTCTGTCACTGATTTCAATAAATTGTTTGAGTTTAAGGCAAACAAAAAAGGATAATAAAGCTAAAGAATTAACCAATGAGAGGATAATGATTACTTTTGTAAGAATTATATTCTTAATGGACTTACTGATGATATGTATGACTACTACAGTTTCAGCAATATTGTGTGTCGCTACCTCAAGTATCAGAGTATCAGATGACCGATGATAGATTTGTGGAGGCTTATTCTTGTGAAATTCAGAAGATAGCTCATGAGATCATCTCTTAAGGTATAACTTTAGATGAAGAATTTCAAATTTTTATTATTATTGACAAATTGCCCTTGCTAGGAAGGATTTCAAAAATCTCTCAAGCATAAAACAAAATAATTTTCTCTAGAGAATCTGATAATCTATCTCTAGAGATAAGAAAAAAAATGTTGTTTATGGTTTTCTTTAGATTAAAGCAGGGTTTACTTACTCTATAGGGGCATATTTGTACACCAACTATAAATATGATATTTTTGCTGAGAAAGGTATGCCACTGATGGCATGTTTAAATGAAATCTTGAAATTATGAAAATATCTCATTTTGCTTATATGTTGAGTGATTCTCATATTTGGCATGCTAGACTATATCATGCGAATAAACATGTGATTTCAAAAATAAGTAACTCATATTTAATACCAAAGTTATCCTTAAATGATTTTGAAAAATGTGATTTTTGTAGTCAAACTAAAATAACAAAGAGTTTACATAAACTAGTAGTTAGAGAATCTCAGTAGTTAGATTTAATACAATACGATATATGTGAACTTGATGGGACTTTAAAGAAACACTATTTTATCACTTTTATTGAGGATCGTTTTGACTATAGTTGCGTATATCTAATGAACAATAGAAGTGAAGTGCTTTACATGTTAAGAATCTTTGTAGCTGAAATTGAAAATCAATTTAGTAGTAATATTAAGAGGAACCGATTTTGATTCTAGCTTGTTGAATGAGTTGTATAAATTGCATGGAATACATGAAACAATTGCACCATATTCGCCAGAAATGAATGTTAAAGTTGAAAGAAAGAATAAAAGTCTTACTAAACTAGTTGTTGCTATTATACTTAACTCTAGTGATGCATCTCATTAGGGGGAGAAAATTATATTGATTGTTTGTTATGTTTTGAATAGAGTTCCTAAATCTAAAAATAAAACATCTCCTTTTGAAATTTTGAAGAAAAGACAACCAAACTTGTCTTATTTTAGATCATGGGGTTGTCTAGCTTATGTCAGAATCTCCGATCTCAAGCAAGTTAAACTCGTTAGTAGAGTCTATGAATGTGTATTCATTGGGTATGTAGTAAACAACAAAACATATAGGTTTTATGACCTAAATGCAAAAATGATCATAATGTCAAATAATATTTACATCCGTGAACCAAGTCACGTTCTTGTGACGAGGAACACTTAAAGCATTAAATAAGGCGAAATAGAAATTCGAATAAGTAAGAGAGTCATAGTTGCTAAAGATTACGGACCCGATTATACGACATATACCTTAGAAGACGATCTTGCAAATCTTCAAGAAGCTTTGTCATCTTTGGTTGCAGATTTATGGCAATAAGCTATAAACCATGAGATAGATTCTCTAAATTCTAACAGGACCTGGCATTTAGTAGACTTGCCTTTTGGTTGCAAATCGACAGGTTGTAAATGAACATTGAAAAGAAACTAAAATCTGATGGAACTGTTGATAAATACAAGGCTCGTCTTATAGCCAAAGGTTTTAGACAAAGAGAAAATATACATTTAATTGACACTTTTCACCAATCACTAGAATTACATCCATTAAGGTACTCATTCCACTAGTTACTATTCATAACTACCTAAGGGGTATCAAAACTGTTTGGTTTTTTTAAATGGTGATCTGAATGAAGAAATAGATATGGAACAACCTGAAGGTTTTGTGATTCATGGACAAGAAAACAAAGTCTATAAGTTAGATAAATCTTTGTATGTTCTTAAACAAAGCTCATAAGCAATGACATGAAAAGTTTGATAACTTCACTATATCGAATAAGTTTAAAGTGAATGAAAGTGACAAATATTTATTACAAATATGAAAATGGTATTGTACTATCATATGTCTCAATATAGACGACCAACTCATATTTGGTTCAAACATTCATGTTTTAAATATTGCGAAATCACTGTTGTGTAACAACTTTGATATGAAAGACCTTGGAGAAGTTAGAGTAATCCTTGGAATCAAGATTACTAGGTCAAACAAGGAAATTTCTTTGGATTAGTCTTACTATATTGAAAAGATCATGAAGAAATACAAATACTTTGACTGTAAACCTGCTTGCATACCATGTGATCCAAGTGTGAAACTTTTCAAGAACACTGGTGAAAGTGTTAGACAAACTGAATATGCAAGCATCATTGGCAACCTCAGGTATGCCATTCACTGTACTAGATTTGACATTGCCTACATCGTAGGACTATTGTGCAAGTTTATCAGTAGACCTAGTATCGAGCATTAACACGCTATCGAAAGAGTCATGAGATACCTTAAAAGGACCATGAGTCTCGGATTACATTGTCAAAGATTTTATGTCATCTTTGAAGCATAAAGTGATGCTCATTGGAACACTTTATCATATGACTCCAAAGCAACTAGTGGCTATATTTTTAGTATAGTTGGTGGTGTTGTATCTTGGAAATCGAAGAATAGACGATATTGGATTAGTCCATTATAGGGTACAATTAGCATCCACACAATTTAAGGGAATTTGAAAGAAAAAAATATATATATATGATGTTATCACCAATGTAATAACATGTATAGCAAAAACTATCAAACAAGTCTTACATAGTTACAAGATCAATGTACGCACCTACAAAAAATAGTATCTTTTTTAGTAATAATAAATAAATTATTTATTTTTTCTTAATGTCAAAAAAAATTGTTTCTTTTAAGTGTGTGCCTAAATACTAGTTAAAAGATCAATTATAGTGTTCAGACACACCTACAATCTAATGTTGTTCTTCTTGGAGCTATTGGAAGGTGTTTTCCCTTCTTATCTTACATCACCAATTTCACTTTTTGTTAAATTAATTTGTGTAATCATTTTTATTTGAGTGATTTAAGGTATAAATGGGATAAAAACGAGAAGCATTTGAAGCTAGAGACAGGATTGTTTCAACTATATGAGGGGTTCTAGTATTTGCAAATCTTAGACAGGCAAAGGGGTTCACACTTGTGTTAATTATGACTATTAATATTATTATTATCATTTATATATATTCACACTTGTGATTTGTTTGTGTTTTCTTGTTAAGTATAATGTATTGTAACATAGTTGATGCCATCATGTGACTCCTTGGAGCATGTTCAATTCGATTATGTCTATAATTACATTAGTATTCTAGGTCTACTTATTTGATGTGACAATGCTACGATACAATTGATATTTAGTTGATTTATTAATTCCTATAATGAAGGAAGTATGAATTTAGTAAAATTTTGAATATGACTTGTTAGATTGGTTCAAATGTAACCGATCTAACAAATCAATTTTGAATTTGACTTGTTGGATTGGTTCAAATTTAACCGATGTAGTAAATCAATTTTGAATTTTGACTTGTAACATCTGTCATTTTAGCCGATTTTATAATTAACTATTTATTACAACGCTTGATGTTAGATCGGACAAGTAACCGATCTAACATGTACATAAAAATTGATGTAACAAGATTTACTTGCACTAGTGAACATTGGTTTTCTCCCGCTTCACTTGTTTTAGAAACTTGCACATTTTTACAACAATAATACATCTCATATTATTACGTGCTCTCATATAATTTGTAAAAAAAACTTGATCATTCAGTATAATATTTTAAAGTTTTATCTATGATTGGTCATTTGTTATCTAATAGAAGATTTCTTTTAGCATTAATCTTCCACAAATTGTAATTAACAACAAATTATGCATTAAAAATTTAATTTATTTTTTAATTTTCAAAAAAATAAAAATCATTGATTTTTGTTGAACCTACAAATAAATCAATGGTTTTCTCTCTCACTTATTATTGAAGTCTATTAATAATTCCTTTGTTTTTTATTTTTTTAAATATAATTTGTTTATTTTTTAAAACATTATTTTAAGTTTTATAATGAATATTATTTTATCGAATATACATCATTTTATTAAATTGAGAAAGAAATACAATATGAGTATTTATAATAGACTACCAACAAAATAGTTATAACAACCCAAAAATAAATGCATAAAAAACTAACTAGTATAAAACTAACATGCCCCCTCAAGATGGAGATTGTAGGTTAAGAATTTTCAGCTTGTTAAGAATTGAATTGAATATTGTAGGTTCACGGGACTTAGTAAAAAAATCTGCCAACATATTTGATGAAGATATGGGCAAGAGTTTGAATAATCTAGCTTGGAGTTTGTCTCGAACAATGTGACAATCAATTTCTATATGTTTTGTTCTCTCATGGAATATTGGGTTTGATGCAATGTACCTGTCTGATTTATTATCGCAATAAAGAGTTGTAGGGGCAGAACAATCCATGTTTAATTCTTGCAAAAGAAATGTTATCTATTGAATTTCACAAATGAATGAGATAAAATGCTTTGTTTTTTAGACCTCCACGAAATCAATGATGATCCAAGAAATATACAAAATTCAGCTACAAACCTTCTTGTTTCTGGGCAGATTGCCCAATCAGAGTCGTTAAACGCTTGGAGTTGAAGTCTGGACGCTGATGAGTAAAACAATCCTTGGGTTGGTGCAGTTTTTATGCATTTGAGGATCCTCATGGCTGCCATGTAATGGTCTTTAGTCGGTGATTGCATAAATTGGTTAAGTTGTTGCGCAGCAAAAGTGACATCAGGTCATGTGTTGGTCAAGTAGATAAGACGTCCAATAATTTTTCTAAAAGAGGTTGGGTCATGAGGTTGTGCCTTTGAGTTGTATAGAAATTTGATGTCCTTGATCATAGGTGTATTGCAAGGTTTAGCGCCAAATAATTCAGCATCTGACAAGATATCGAGAGTATATTTACATAGACATATGTGAATACCCTCCCTTGAACAAGAGATCTCTAATCCAAAAAAGAACTTTAAGTCCCCAAGGTCTCTAGTCTAAAAAGAAGAATTTAAAAAAGTTTTAATTATATCAATCTCTAATTCAAAATTACTTGCAATAATAATATCATCTACGTAAACCAACAAAACATTAAAACATTTTAATATCTTGAGAATGGATAAGGAATTATCATGTTTTGAATGTTGAAAACCAAATGATATCAAAGCAAAAGACAGTTTGGCAAACCATTGTCGACTCGCTTGTTTTAAACCATACAAAGATTTCTTTTAAACGACGTACCTTATTACTATTATGACTCAGATAACCATGAGGAAGTTTCATAAAAACTTCCTCATGAAGGTCACCATGAAGCAAAGTGTTACTAACATCTAACTGTTTTAAAAACCAATTATTAGTGGCAGCCAGAGCAAAAAGTAATCTAACAGTAGTTAATTTGGCCGTAGGAGAAAAAGTGTCTAGTAAATCAACACCTTCTAATTGAGTGAAACCTTTGGCAACAATTCTAACTCTGTTCCTTACAATAGTACCAACAGCCCTATGCTTAATCTTATATACCCACCTACATCCTATGACATGTTTATCCTTAGGCAAATCAACTAAATCCCAAGTTTTATTAGATTATAAAGCTGTAATTTCATGTTTCATAGCAATGACCCAATCCTTAGATTTCATGGCTTCATGATAAGTTTAGGGTTCAATAGCACTAGTCATGGCATGAATGTATTATAAATGAGTAAAAGAAAAAGATTTATAAGACAAAACGAAAGATAATGGATATAAAATAGCATCAGTTGTAGAGTTAGTAGCAGTACCTGAAGTGTTTAAAATATTGCAATGAAAGTCTTGAAGGTAAACAGGAGGATTTCCTGGCCTTGTTGATTTGCAAACACTAGGTGGTATAAAAGGCTCTTCATGTACAAAATTATTTTCATCACAAGTAGGCATGACATTAATATCATTAAAATTAGAATGACTCAATTTACTATTGACAAAATCTAGTTTTATAGGTTCAAGAAGGAAATTAAAAGTGCCCAAATCACCAGAAGAGAACAAGTCACTTTTAGAAGAATCATTACTAGAGTAGTATAGAAAAATATTTTCATGAAAAATAACATGTCTAGAAACTAGAATTTCCCTAGTATGTAAATCATAACAAATAAAGCCTTTAGTGCCAAATTTATATCCAAGAAATAGATATTTTCTAGATCTAGGATCTAATTTAGTCCTATGTTGTTGCAAAGTAGAAACAAAGCAAAGAGATCCAAAAACTTTCAATTCATTAAGAATAGGGAGGTGTTTATATGACAACTCATAAGGGCTATGATTATAAATGGATGTTGATGGAAATCTATTAATTAGATAAATGACATGTTTGACAGCAAAAGACGAAAATATTTTTGGAAGATTAACATGAAAAAGCAAGTATCTAGTAACATTTAAAATATGCTTAAGTTTTCTTTCCACAACAGAGTTTTGTTGTGGAGTTTCAATACGTGATGTTTGATGTAAAATTCTAAATTTTGCATAAAATTCAGGATACGAGAACTCAACACCATTGTCAGTCCTAATAACTATGAAAACTTTGTCAAACTGATTTTTAATTAAAACAACAACATGATGCATTAACTTTCGAGTTTCAATTTTAGCTTTCATAAGATAAATCCAAGTGTGTCTAGAACAATCATCAACTATAGTTAGAAAATATTTATGATCATGAATAGAAGAATGGGACAAGGGTCCCCAAATATCCATATGAATCAAATCAAAAGTGTTATCAGAATTAGTATTACTAGCATGAAAAGGTAATCTAGATTGTTTGGCAGCACCAATGTCAAGAATCCAATAGTTTGGAGAGATATTACCTAAAGCAGAATTATGTTGATTAGAGAAAACTCCAGCAATTTGAGAAATTTGATTTGTAGGTTGAGATTGATTTTCAAAAGAGGAAGCATATTGTTGAAGTAAATGTATGAGTTGATTAATTTGGTTAGCAGTGAATTGAGAGACATAAGGTAATTATCTCATTTATTTTTTAGATTACTATTGTGGAGAATTGTGGATATTACAAGATCGGTAGAACAAAAGTTATATTCTTAGTAAAGTGCATCAATTTTATTTTACTTAGTCATCAATGATATAGACGTGTTGTGTGAAACCAAGATATTTATAACAGATGTTTAGCGATGTAAGATCTTTGGGACGCCCTTTTTTGTATGAAACATTATGATACTTAGAGATTATTTTCACAGCGTCATTAAGCTATAAAAAAATATCAGTAAAATTATAAATAAATTCAATGCAAAAGACAATATACTGATACCCTCAATCACTAAAGAGATATTATTTTAATCTAAATTTTTTACCAGTAAAAAATATAGAAATTCATAAAATCATTTAATATAGAAATTTTTTATCTAAATTATTTATAGCATTCAAAAATAAATTATATAATAAGATCATTTGGCAGATACTTGAGAACCTCGTGTTTAAATTGCTTACAAAAGCAACCATAAGGATTTCTGAAGAGAACAATAGATCTTATATTCACAAATTAGAGAACTAACAATTTGGAGATCACAAATATGTTTGACTTTGATCTTTTAGATGTCTATATAAAGTGGAAAACTTAATTCAAAAAATGGTTGATTTATTTTTGTCACTTGGTTGCATATAGTAAAAGATGTTGAAAGATTAATGAAGTTATATTGTGACATAAGTCAACCGTAAAGTGTTTCGACAAATTTTTATAAAGTGTATTAATATACATATTATTGTTGTTGAAGAATAGAACATATAGAGATAGATGTTATGCTAGCTGACCTACAAATAAAATACTTGTCACCTAAAGTCTTTTGCATCGTTGTTATCATTTAGGATGTTTTGGATTAGTAGGAGTCTTTGTTCTTTTATGTTCTATAATTTTAGAATGGATATTGACTTTATGTTGTGATTTTCTTCAAAAATAAAGTTTATTATCATTATTATTATTATTATTATTATTATTATTATTATTATTATTATTATTATTATTATTATTATTGTTATTATTATTATTATTATTATTATTATTATTATTATTATTTATGTATCATGTGTGCAAATATTAATTAAATTTGCACCTAAGAAAATTCGGTAGGACAAGTTGAAAATATGCATGATATGGAGATCGCATTGGATGAAATTTTTATGTCACTCATCCAATCTATGTCATCAAATGCTTTGATGTGGTGGTCATTGAGTCCTTGTGATTCCATTATTAATGTATAAGGTGGACCAAATTGCAAAAACCAAATCTAAAGATAAATAGTATTTGGATGCATGCCTAAAGAATTTTTGATATAATTATTAATATATTTTTGTCTAAGTGGGAGATTATTGGAATATTTTATTAAATATTTTTATTTAGTTATTATAATCCAATATTATTATGTTGTCACAAATCTTTATTTAATTATATTAACTATTTATCAATTAGGAGCTGATAAACTCTAATTTAATGCATTTTTTTAGAATATTTTATGGGTTATTTTTAGGAATATTATATGCTATTATATAAATTTCTATTAATCAACTCTTTGTTATGTAGAGAAGATGAAGAGATGAAATTAATGTATGCAATAAATTATAATATGAATACATATTATTTTATTATATTTATTATATATTATTATATATTATAATTGTTATAAAGATTCTGTTGAGATTTGAATTGGTATAAATTGAGAAGCATTTGTCGTTAAGAAAATAAAGGAAGAAGTTTTAGAAGGGGAGGAACAAAAACAACCGCACATAGGAGAAAAAGAGGGGGAAAGAGGCCACACATCCATCAGGAAGAGGAAGCAAAAGAGATTTTGAAGGCTTGAAGTTGTAGTAAAGTGTCAAATTTTTAAATAAAATTTAGTTTATTCTCGAGTTTTATCCTTCTTTTTAACTTGATGAACATCGTTATTCTTGATTTGATTTTCTTTACAATAATAACTAAACAATGTTCTAGGGTCGTTGGTGAATCTTGTAATTGAGATATCTTTAATTGAGATATCTTTAATTGAGATACCTTCTACTACATCTTAGTTATCTATTCTAGTTTTATTTTAATTATTTTTTATTGTTCAATAAAATTTTCATAGTGCTCTAATCACATGTTAGGAGTGATCGCATTTTGCATCTTCTTAATCAATTAGTTGTTAGCGATTATACTGCAATTAATTGGTGGATCTATACGATAATTGAGACTATAAATAATTTCATGTTCAAACTTAATTTTAGTCTTTCAATCATTCATATCAAAATTATAGAAAGCTAACCTTTATAGCTACCACTTTGAAAGCTAACATTTATAGCTACAACTTTGATGAAGACTCTGAAACCGTATTTGCACCCATCGCAGAGCCATGCGCCTAGCCAAGTGTTTTTCATGTCACTTCTTTCTTCCTAGATCAGAGCATTGGACCCAAACTTGTAGCAATACAATGATATGCGTTTTGTGGACCCTATTTTACAAAGGTTTTGACTTTTGAATGCAAACGAGGAGAGACTACTACACTTTGGAGGTTAAATTGCCCACTCTTCATGTGTAATACTTATTTCTCCTTATATATATCTTCTCAAACATTATGAGTAGAAAAATTCCTATTGAATAGGGCATAGATGAACCTCCTTGAATCTATGTGATTTTCTTTTTTATATACTATTTTTGAAATTATAAATTGTTTGATTATTCATCTACTTTTGTTCTTATAACTCTTTTGTGTTTGATGACCATATAATTGATCTTAGGTATTACTTGATTTTTGGGAAATAGGTTGTAATAATTGGAACTAAAATAGATGTTCATGTTTCGATATTGTTATAAGAATATAAGATATTAACATGTGTTATGAGAAATTAACATTCATACATGCTTCGAGTAACAAGTTTGATCATCTAACTTTTTACTCGGCTAAGTGTTCACAACTATATTGCGTAATTAAATTAATAACAATTCCAATGGAAACAATTTTTTACTTGTCATTATTATTACTTGAAAGATTTGATACACTAGCCAAAAAATTGTCAAGTATAAGAGAAGTTATGGTAGACCAAAAAAGTTAACGAGAAAGGAAATTGATGAAAATCGTAATCCATGTAAATAAAATAGGTTTGGTCGTAAGAGGTGTAACAATAGGAATTGTAAAACCAAACAAGTGAACCCATCTGCTCAACTTAGAAATGTATATTTTAGGGTTATTTGTTAACCATGTTATTCAAGTCATTTGTTATCTTCAAATATATCCTTCATTTGAATGACAGAGAAAACAAAAAAACAAATTAAAGCATTTGTTGTTAATGCATCTGTAGTTAATGGTTCTCGATGTACCCAATTTAATGCATATTTTGTTAATGCACCTATTGTATTTACCCTAGTTAATGCATCTTCTATTAATGCATCTTCCCAACTTAATGGTTCTCCTATTGAAGTTAATGCCCCGACATTTGTTAGAAAGGTATATTCCTATAACTTTTAAATAGTGATGCATGTTTATGTCAAATATTTATGTCGTTGATTATGCCAAATACAAAAAAAGGGAAAAAAAAACTAACAACTACATGTTGCATTTAAATTCCCTTCCCCTACACATTATGCCTCTTCTACCACTTATATGTCTTGCACTAGTTGCACTTAATAAATTTAAATTTCTCTCATTTGTAAGGAAGCAAAAGAAATGCTAAAGGGACAAAACATGCAAACACCAAAAATGTAAGAAGAAGTGACAAAATAAATGCAACTTGGAACACACTAATGAATGGTCTTAGAACTGACCCCAAAAAGATGAAGTACCCTTGTAGTAAGACAGGTTTGTTGGCATGTCGTTTTTCATTTTTGAATGTAATGTACGAGCGTAGTAGGTTTTAAAATTGTTTCAAGGGATTTGAATTCTACTTAACGTAAAATGAGATAGAGTTTTTAAAATGGATTTATAAAGCTATGGTTAAATTTTCACTGAAACTTTTAATCGAAATTTTATTATGTTTTGAGTGTTCGGGTAAATACTACCCAACAGTCGAAATTAAGACGAACTTCATTTTTTTACCAAACTTTAAATATGCCTCCTCGAATTTATTTGCGAATTTTTGGAAGCACGATTAAACTTTTCGGAGTTAAAAACATTAGATTTGGAGTTAAATAAAACTTAATCATGTATCAAGACTATTCTTTGATTCCTTAAACATATTTTCAAAAATATCTTAAGAAAATGTGTGGCTCATAACTCTTCCGCATTTTAATTTTGGCTCAGGAGTTAAATGGAATCTGAGGAAAAACGTTGTCATGTTGTGCTTTCTTATTTTTCTAGTGCAGAATGCAAATCATTTTATAGAGATCGTTTAAGGTTTTTGTTGTTGTTGTCTTGATTGCAAGAAATCAGCATATATCATGAAGTTTCGTATTACATCTTTTGAGATTGATTTGTCATAGAAAACTTTCCAAAATAGATCCTTGTAATTGATTCAATGTATCTGGTATGAAGACATAAAATCATATGATACAATGATCAAAGCATGTCTTAAAGACCTTCAAACAAGTAGTAGATTATAGATGTTCATCAGAGAATGCGCAAATGCTTTATTTTCTTCGGAGCATTGATTTTCATCAGAGTGTTGACTTCTTTCAAAGCATACATCATAAATTAGAGTCAAATGATAAAATACTTTATATGATAATGTGACTATCAGATGCAGACAATCAATCTCTTGTCAAGCTTATTAGAGGCATACGAATAAAGTATAATTGGGTTCAACACAGGCTACGCAAACAGAACATATCATGTATTTCCAGAATTACCATATACAGAGGATGGCTTGCATTGTCGAAGTCAATACATAGCATCGTTCATGAGATTGCTTTGACCAAATCCATATAATATAAAATTGCTTTGACCAAGCCCATGTAATATGTCTCATTAAATCCATGCCTCTTACATCACCAGACATCCCTTTAGCCATAGAATAGCATCCAATCACTTTGACTAAATTAAGCTTCTTCAACAATTAATGTTGCGTCTAAATATTTGATATTAGCAAGCATCACACAACTTTTTGGACCATTTGGACCTCAATCTTCAGACATAATTTGGGTTTATGGAAATTGCCCTTGTGATTTAAGCTTTGAGACCTCAGTTTCAAGAAACAAACAACATTTTTGTATCCTCCTCGTTGAAACCTTTAAGAAACACTACTCATTGTGTTTTTCGGTGAAGTTGACGTCAAACTCTTTTGGCGCTATGACGAGGCGGTGAGACATTCTTTGCATTTTTTTACTCATTTTTTAACTCTATTCTTGCTCCTAAAATTATTATTAATTATTTAACATTGATTTTTATGCACCACATAACTAATCAGTCGTGTCTCGGCGATTTTATGATCTTGCTATTTATTCGGATTCGTTCGTTGTACGTTGCCATCTGCAGTTGCTGTTGAAAAGTCCTATTGTTTTTTGTGTTTGAGAAAGCGTCAAAATAAGGTAAAGGGGTGAGATCGCGTTAAAATTCGTGAGTACAATATATTGTGAGATGAACGAGAAAACCGTATTTCTCAATAATTCATTTGGAGTTCGCTACGAACGACAGTAGTCCTTTGAGTGATAAATTAATTAATGTGCAAAAATAGAAATTGTGAAATTAAAATATGGAATATAAATATTTATAAGGTGTTAATTGATTTAATTTCGTTAAATATGTGGTATTTGAAATTATTGTGATATTGGATGTAGAATGAATTTGGTGCATATGTTTGATTAGATGAGTTTATGTGAGGTGAAAATAAAATATGGATACATTGTGCAATATAAGTTTATTCGATGATAATGATGTATGATTGATGATAATGATGTTATAAATTTGTGATGAGAATTTTGAAGTAACCCCATAGTTGATGAAATAGTGATTATTCCAACTAGTGCTAAAGATAATGCTCTTAAGGGAGTAGTCTAGACCAACGAGGGGAGGAAATAGATGTTGATAATTTTTGAAGTGGAGATTATTTTGTCATCATATAGGTAGGGTCTGAAGGCCTAGTGATTTTGGGAAGTACAACTAAGTTGAGCCTAATCGTGGCAATCTATTATTGAGCCTTAAGGCAAGATTGTTAGACCTTGGAGGTATTCAGATGGGGAATCTCAGGTGACTTGGAGGTAGCACTCCAAATGTCGGGGGTTACCATGCAACACATGTTTACATCGAGTGTCGTGTATATGTGTCTCGGGATTAGTTGAGGGGATCTATGAAGACATGGTTAATTTGAATTGTTCGTCAACTCAAGTGATGACATAATATCCAGCCTCCTAACCAAGTACTTCAGAGTTAGAATGGTACCACATTGTGAAGTAGAGTATAAGATCATGCATAGCATTGTATTTTCTTGTGATTGTTTTGTTGTGACTAATATGTATTACATGCAATAATAATTTCTCTTAGACGATTTGATGTTATATTGAAATGTATTGATTCTCTTTGAGTGATTTTGACTTTCTAATGTGATATTTTCTTGAGGAATATTTGTGTAATGATGCAGTTATATTATCATTGTTGGCGTGTTCTTCTTACTTGTATTATACTATCAACATGATTTTGAAACTCACCTCCTTCGTTGTTTGTGTTTAACTGGTTTGGCTATGCGTTTGCGAAATCGCAGTTATTACAAGTTAATGAGTCTTGAAGTTCAAGTTTGGGAGAGATCCCGTTCTAATAGGTGATATCGAAAATGAGAGTCATAAGTTGTATTTTTATTTATTTAATTAGAAACAATTATTTGTATGAAAACCTTATAAGTACTAGTAAATTTTTGGAATTAAATTAAGAAATTCTAGTTAAATCAAGTTTATGGAGACTTCTTGTTTTATAGAAGGAAAAAAATTAAAGTATTCCTTTTGTATTTTGATAAACATGATATCTTAGATTTATAAAAGTTTTATTTCCTTAGAAATATATTTTCTTTATCCGCTGCGAATTTTATTCAAAAAATCTAGTATAAGTTATTATATATGTTATTTTAGGGGTTAGGGTGTCACAAATATGACTAGGCTTCGATAATTTGCAGTTTAAAACAATATCTCCTATTCAGTCCAATTTTCTATTCGTAGATTTTGGTGAAAAGGAAGTCAAATAGCCAGTGTAGGATTGTGAAGGCTATAAATGTTCAGGTCCGGATAGGATGAATTTTGATTTTGTGAATGAGTTTTTGGAGAACATCAAATATGACTTCATGAGGTTTATGATCGAGTTTGATTTATATCTATGATTCCAAAGAAAGATTACCCCAAGGTATTGTTAGCTTTTCAACCGATTTCTTTAGTGGGATGTATCTATAAAGTATTGTCAAAAGTATTGGCAAATAAAATAAAAAAGGTAATTAGGAATGTGATAGTTGAATCGCAATCAACATTTTTAAAAGGTATACAAATCTTGAATGGGTCTTAATTGCTAATGAGGTGGTTAGTGGGGCAAAAAAGAAGAAAGAGTTAATTTTGTTCAAAGTGAATTTTGAGAAAGCGTATGACTCAATTGAATGTTAGTCATAGACAATCCTATAGATGAATTTGGTATGTATATGGGTTTGAGAGAACGGGATTCATTATCATTGTAACACCACAACTTTTATAATGAATTAGTTCATTAATTAAATAGGAATTAAAAAAATTAATTTAGTATTAAGGCCATTTTAAAATATATGTTGATAAATAATTATGATTAATTTTCGTTATACGTGTGCTTGCTATGGTGTGATATTTTCATAGATATTTAATATATTTGATAAGATAAATAATTGATATTATATTTATTTATTTATTTTATTATTTTTATAAAAAATAATTATATTTTAGTGTGAGCATTTTTGGGGAATAATATTTCAGTTATGGGTGAGAGAATAGTTGATTAATATTTTTTTAAAAGCTTTAAATATGATAAAATAATAATATTTAGGCCACATTGATAAATTCTACACCTTTACTAAATCTGCACTACCATTTTTAAATAAAATGCTATTCGCACCTCTCCCCCCTCTAATTTAAAGAAAGCTCTTCTTCAACGCAGCCTTAGAGTAGTATCAAACCATTTTTCATTAAAATTACATTCTCGTTATTTCTTCACTATTTCAATCAAATTCTACACTTTCCCATACAAAATCAGTCACTGAATTCATTTTTCATATTAGTTTCATCAATCGAAGCTTAATGTTGCGAGAAACGACAACTTTTTCATCTCAATCACAGATTGTTTTTGGCTATATCCAGCCCCCACAGTTGTCATATGGAAAAATGGACATCATTTTTGAATTCCTTGCGTTAAAACCTTTAAGAAGGATTACTCATGTGTATTTTTCAGTGAAGTTGACGTCAAACCGTTTGGACGCTCTAACGCGTCAGTTAGACTTTTTCTAATATTTGTTTGTGTGTCATTTTGAGTTTGTTTTATTCATAAACTCTTACTAATTATTTAAAATTAATTTTCATGCTCTGCGTAATTTATCAGTCACGTTTTGTGAACTCGACATTGATTTTTGAACTTATTGTCCTAAATTTTTGACTAAACAATAGACTACCACGACCAGACTCATTTGGGATTTAATAAGTAGACTACCCCACCAAAATTCCTTGTCCTAAATTTTGGGATTTCATTTAAATATTTTAATATCTTGTATCAGTTCCTATGGTTCCCAGTGCTACCTTTAGGTGCAATGGACATTTGGGTATTTAATAATGTAAGTGATTATGGGGTTATCATTCCAACTGTTACGCGGACTTTGTGGTGCATTAGGAACATGTATATTTTCGTGGATGAAAGCTCTTCTATACCTTCATTGATTGCTAGTATGAATGAAATTAAAATTCACAAAAAATGCTTATCTTCATTTATTTAGACAACATCTTTGGATAGTGGAACTTTGGTTCTTAAAGTATATGGTTGTGAACTAGCTAAGTTTTTGTTAACCCCTAAATTTTATATTGCATTAGTCTTTGTCAGCTGCCAAACAACTATCTATTTGTAACACTCGATTTTCGTAGTAAATATTCTTCTTTTTAAAATCAAATATTTCTCAACAAAAAAAAAAAAAATTAACCCAAATTAATTAATAATGCATTTTCAAGTTAAGGAATAACTTTCAAAATCAAATATTTTTATTTCGAATATAAATTACATTAAAGTAAATAATAAAATAATCAAAGGCTATCGACACTAATAATTTGAGTACCCTTAAGGTGATCATACACTCTAAAACAAAGTCAACTAGTACCATCGACCCTCTAGCTCCATAAATGAATCCTAATAATCTGGGGTGTTCAACCCTGCCCACAATAAGTAAAGGGTCACCAATCAAAATTAACACAAAACAATTAGCAACTATCAAAATATAAGCAACAATGAATAGAGCATGCATATTTCTCACAGTATCAAACATGACTCATGTGTCAAAACACTCTAATGCAATGCATAAATATCACTGCATATGATTTCTGAATTTTAAACTCTTCACAAAGGAGTGTGGACCTCTTGTCTACGGATCCTCTTGATCTAATGTGAAGTCTCTCTAGGCAGTCACGACTCAATAATCCTCGCATGGATATGGTAGTCCCTCAAGATAAATCATTGGCGGGTTCCAACACTATGGAGTACGACACGCAATTATGAATGTTTGAATATATTGTAACTCTTTCTCAACAACTATTATGTAAATACATATATTAAAAGACTCTACTTTTAATACTTATTAAACACTAATAACTTTTCAACAACTTTTCACAAAACATAATCATGGCATTTATCACAAAAGATACATAACACAAAGTACAACCACACATGTTTAGCAGCTACGTATTCACATCAACATGCCAATAACACAATCTCAATACATACATCAACAACTAGTACATACCTATAGTCATTTACAAAAATTCTATAATATCAAGCATATACATACACGTATGTTTAAACATCTACATATATCATAGATGTGAGAAAATTGGAAGGAGCCTTTATCTCGATTAGTTTGATCGATAAGCATCGTTGTCTCAACAAAGTGTAGCTAAAATATTGCTCGTACTAAAATCTTCAATCTAATAATATTTGACTCAATCAAAATAAGTTTTTGTATTTTAACCACCTCACAATCCTAGCCACACTCATAATCCTTTTAAAGTATATTTTCATCACTAAAACAATTTTACAAAAACAATCAAATGTACACGTTTTACCAATTTCAAGCAAAACTCAACTCGCACTATATATTCAAAATCAAAGTGGTCATTTTCCAAGATCACGATTCACTTGAAATTTACACAATTTCAAAATTCTAATTCTTCCTTTTGGATTATATTTTAAAAAAGCAAATAAGGACTATTTTTTATAAGTCAAAATTTATCCAATGAAGTTTTAACCACTTTAAACCATAAAATCACAAACTTTTCAAAATAAGTCTCAAATATCAAATCTCTTCTAAGTTTGTTTCAACTAAAATATAACACTTCAAATTTCAAAGTCTTAAAACTCTAACACTTGATTTTATAAAATTCTTCAAATACAACAAGAATGAAAACTTGATTTTATAAAATTCTTCAAAGACAACAAGAATGACCTTTATGGTTCAAAAACAACTTAAAGCATCTCCAACTGTAGACAAAATGAATTCGTCCGCAAGGTGTAATTACGTAACCTTCAGTTTTTGGCGAGTTCACTGTTGGAGATGTGTCAAGCTATCATCACCGTTCCCTCACGAAGGAACGGTACTTTAATACGGTTATCTTTTTTTATTATTAATTTATGAATAATAATAAATAAATGATTTGTTAGTGGTGGACCCTATCTAATGAACATGTGAGTTCACCATTGGAGTAAAAAATGAATGGGTTATTTCAAGATGATGTGGCACGATAGACCCCACTTAATGAACCCATATTGAGTTCACCCATTGGAGATGCTCTTGGATTACTTTCAAATCATGTTTAGGTCGCAAGGTTATAACAAAGAAATAATGTCTTAAAATTGTTTATCAAAGTTTACGCATACGACCTCTCACTTGAAATAACATTATCCTAAAACTATTTTTTTTTTCTTCACAACACACTCACAATTTATTTTTAACCACAAAACATAAGCAACTTAAAATCTTTAATTTAACCACAACTCTAAACTTTTTAATACTAATGAAATATTTTTTTCATAAACTCAACATAAAGAATCATAACTCTAAACTTCAAAATAATTTAGTACAAACTCAACAACGGTAAAGGGAGCTGACATAAAAATCTCCTCAACAACGCATTTTTAATACAAGACTTTACTAAAAATAGCACAATTAAAAACTATTTTACTATGGGTCTTTACACTTGAAGAAACATTTTGGAAGCTTCTCTATTTTTGTTCAATTGTATTGCAGATAGAGTTTATTTAGTACAACTATGGAATGTTTTGACTTTGACAAAGACACTTGGCGTAGCTTAATGCCATGGTGTAGTCTCTTTTCATTCCTCTTTATGTTGAGGCTCATATGCTTAACTTATATATTAAATAGGATATGTAACGAAAAATCACGTATGTTAATTAGGAGTGTTCAAAAACATTAAAAACTGAACCGAACTGTTTTTGAACTGAACTAGCTTATCAAAATTGAAAACCAAACTATTTTTGAACTAATATTTTAAAACTAGAATCGAATCGAGCCGGTTTTCAGTTCGAAAAAACTAAACTAAATTGATTTTCTATTCGAATAACCGAACCAGTTTTATGTTCGAAAAAACCAAATCGAACCATTTTTTAGTTCAAAAAACTAAAACCAAATTTATATTTTAGAAGTAATTTAGGGGTAACTATATAAAATTTGGTCTATAGAAACAAAAAAAACTAAGTTAAACTAGTTCGGTTCGGTTCAAATTAATAAACGGGTTCACTAGTTTATAAAACAGTTCGGTTCGGTTTTTTGAACTGAAACCGGTTCGATTTAATTTTCAAATGGTTCTGATTCATAACTGAATTTTGCCCACCCTAATGTTAACAACTAAAAAGATCAAGAATACACAATAAGATTAGTGGCAACTACGTTGACACGTGATAGAGTTGGAACTTTCCAATTATAAGCACTTAAATATTATTTTCTGCGACTTTATTCCAATAATTTTTATTTTGTTTGGGGGAAGAAAATGCTAATTGTAGAAACTTGTTTCATGGTTAAGATTATTATATATTGTTCTTTCCTATGCAATATGTCAAAGCCTATATTAAAGCAATGAAGCTTTATTTGATTTTTGGAGTTCTAGCAATTTTCAACTAGACATAAATAAATAAACTTAAATTCCCACTTAGCAATGCAAGGAAATAATTGAACTTAACATTGAGAGTAAGGGTTATCATAACTAGTGGAAAAAACTTAATGATAATTAATCGAAAAATTTCCCTTGTACCCTCCTTATTATACCTATACCCCCAAATTTAGAATGAAATGACTATTTTGCCCTCGTATAAATAATAAAACCTCACAAAATTACAATTCCACATTTTTACATTTCCAGAACAGAGAGTAAGTTTTTTTTCAAAATTTCCGGATAAGTTGAGAAACAAGTTTTCCGGTACAGAGGTTGTACTCCGGAAACGTTGTTTTAAAGTTTTCCGGTACCGGAAATCTTGTAACGAAGTTTTCCGGTACAGAAGAGTGTTCCGGAAAAATTATTTTTAACATATCTGGTACAGAAAGCGTTCCGGAAAACTTGATTGCCAACATTTCCGGTAGTTACCGGAGAACTTCAGCATCAAGTTTTCCGGAAGTTACGTATATTTTTTTTTTTAATTTAATTAATTATAATTTTATAACTTATTGTGATTTAATTCTTTTAATATTTTAATTTTTCAGTGGGTGCACGAGGAAGAGACGGCAAAATCATACGAATTACACGGGACACTGAGACTTCTACATCGACTCCGATGAATCCCCCAGAGAGGATTCGACCGACAGCTTCAAGGAGAAGAAGACGTATGATTATTGAAGATGATGATGAGGGACATAATGATCAGGGGGAGCCTTCTACAGTGCATGAGGAAGATGTGGTACATGAGCATATGGTGCACGAGCAGGTGGATGTACATGAGCAGGAGGAGGCTGCACCTGCTCATGAGGGAGAGCATATGGAGGAGGAACATGATGGAGCTGAGGGACCTGGTGAGCTCACACGGTATCCTGGAGGACCTTATGATTTGTCTGTCCTTACACGATACCGTTATCATGTTTCAGCTAGACTATGGTTTGGCGAGGTATATTAAATTAATTATTACTTATTTAAATTAATTATTATCTGTTGTCTAAATTTAATTTTAATGTCATATATTTTTTAATGTCATATATTAAAATATATTTTTTTAATGTCATATACATTAAAAATATTTAAATTAATTATTATTTGTTGTCTAAATTTAATTTTAATGTTATATATTTTTTTTTGTATACAGGAGCGACCATTGCTGAAAATTGTTGCGCATTGGAAGAAAATGCAACAATTTACCCCGCCGGTACTTCCGCGACCCATAGAGAATTGGGTGAATTTGTCTGGTCTGAACCCATTACAACGGGGTAGTTTGAAGATGATCGACAACAACTTGATATCTGCCTTTGTTGAAAGATGGCATTCTGAGACATCGTCATTTCACATGCCATTTGGTGAAATGACGATTACTTTGGATGATGTTGCCAATCTTCTCGGATTGCCTATTAGGGGTGAGTTCTACAGTCCACCCGATGTAGATAGAGTAACGGCATGTAATCTTGCCGTCCATCTATTAGGAGTGACCACGGAAGAGATCTGGGAGGAGACCAGAAAGACTAGAGGTGCACACTATAGATTGGATTGGTTGAAGGAGGTGTTCAGAAGGCAGTGTGCAGCAGAGAGGTTTGACTGTGCTGCTAGGGCATATCTGTTGAATTTAGTCGGGAGTACTATTTTCGCTGATAAGAGTCATACTCTAGTTGATGCGAAGTACCTCCCTTTATTCAGATATTTAGATGGTATAGATAGATATGCATGGGGTACTGCTGCACTAGTGGTGCTTTATGACTACCTCTCAGATGCCTGCTATTATGACACCAAACAGCTAGGTGGATATATGACGTTGCTTCAGGTATCAATTATATTTTAGTATTAATTGTTAATTATTTATTTAATTTATTTATATTGTATTTAATTGTTAGTATTAATTATTTAATATTTTTATTTGTAACAGTGCTGGATTTACGAATATTTTCCGAATATTTGTAATAGAGGTGATCAGGGTGCTGACGTGGAATGTTTTGCCCGAATGAATAGATGGTGCTATAAGCAAGGCAAGCATAAGGTCCACGAATACAGAAGTATTATTGATGCATTGACACCTGCAGATGTTATATGGAGACCATGGGAGAATCACAGGGGTGTCATTCCTTTTGATGATATCACACTTTATACTGGTCACATTCGATTATGCAGCACTGTAGTGAAATATCTACCAGAGAGGTGTTTGAGACAATTCGGATATATCCAGTATATTCCTTCACCGCCACTTCCAGATCCTGCTAGATTATTTGATGTAGATGTGGAATGGTTGGGATATGTGACGCCAGTGACAGAGCTATTTCCCAAGCTTCGTCCAGCTACATATCCATCTGAGTGTGAAGATGGATATTTGGAGTGGTTCTATCAGGTGTCTCATCCACTGCTGGTGCGACCAGATGGTGTACCTCAGGTCCCACGTTATAGTGTACCGCCCACCAGTGCAGATGCTTCTAGTTCACAGCCGCCACCTATCCTACAGCAGATCGGTGATCTTATACAGCAGGGGTTGAGTGAACATCAAGCTAGTCCAGATGATGAGTTGTATAGGCACTTTTATAAAGCTTTGTATTTATCACTTTTGATGAACTATTATTATGTCAGTTATTTTATGAACACTTTATGTTAGTTATTTTATTAATTATTATAATGTCGGTTACTTTATTAATTATTGTTATGTTAGTTATTTCGGTTACTTTATTAAAAAATTATTTTATTAATTATTGTAATGTCGGTTACTTTATTAATTATTGTTATGTTAGACTCACCCGTCTCTGAATAGTTATTTTATTAAAACACTTTTGATGAACTATTGTTATGTCGGTTATTTTATGAACACTTTATGTTAGTTATTTTATTAATTATTGTAATGTTGGTTACTTTATTAATTATGATTATAAATATTACTAAGCACTATATTATTAAATATTGTTATGTCGGTTACTTTATGAAATAAATACAAGATAAAACCAATTACTAAAAGGCATGACAAAAAGCTAAAATTAATTAATAACAATTGAAATGTCGGTTACATTAAAGTGATTTTGTATCAATTTTAAAACATTAAGGTTCATCTAAAGACATTGCATCTACGGGTTCCGTAGGTGGATTTTGGGTAACACGTGACAACCGGCCTAATAAATACCCCCAGTGTTGTAGACGGCCTGTGTATGCTATTGCCCAAGAAGTTGCTTCATTGGTACAATATTGCTTCCAACCTGGTGCAATGTCTGGCATTGGAAATCCATCTTTCATCTTTAACTGCAAAAATTAAATAAATTAACAAAATATAAGACAAAAATTATCAGAATAAAATTTAAAAAAGTATAAGAAAATAATTACCGGAACCCAGTGATTTCCATTAACAAAACCAATACAACAAATGCGATCATTTTTTATCGATCCGGAATGTGAACCCCTCATAGGAAAGAAAGTCATTGAAAATGTCAGACCGAACGTGACAAGAATAATATTATATGTTGTCGCTATCACGTAACCCATATCAGGTATGGACAACCATTTATCCATGGGTTGAATACCTAAGCCGGATATCATCAACGAATCTCTTACTTCTTTAATGTGTCATGTGAACAATCTATCATATGGAGTTACATGAGAAACAATCTCTTGATCCAATCTCTTGCGGACCAAAGACCAACACTCTTCACCGAAACCAAGCAATAAAGCAATAGCGCGAAAACTACAATTTCCATCAGCTGCCACGTCAAATATGTCATCAATGTATGGCTGAATAATATCGGGAAATTGTGTCAATAACAAATTTTTTGAAGAATGAGATGACTGAGAGGGGTGTTTTTTTGATTGAGAGCCTTGTCTCTTCTTTGATTGAGAGGGTTGGGAACCAATATCTTCACCATATGTTGCATTAACATGCTCAAAGTAAGAAGGGTCTCGATATACATCATATCCATCTGGCTTCATACCCTTACTCTTCTTCACTCTTCCTTTGGTTTTGACTTTTTCAGGTGGTGGACATATTGAACTTGTACTTGGAAAAGCAAGTTCACGCACTTTACTCTTCAACACTCGTTTCCCAATAACATTAAGTGATCGAAAGCGTTTCCATAAGGCATTCATCTCAGTAGACATATCCAACTCTGATCCATCTTCTGTGTCTTGAGTGAGTTCACATTCCATGCTTAATTTTCTCCATTGAATATGCACAGAATCTAGAGGAATTGGTTCACCCATTAATTTATATTGTCCCAATTCACAAGCACAAGGTAATTTGTATGTCCTTCTCAGACTGAGAGAACACCCACATATAGATTTGTCAGTACCCACCCACTCAACTTTGTCGTATTCTTCAGCAATACGTCTTTGAGCTTCTGTTGATACAAATGTATTCAATCTCTGATAAAATGGATTTATGTGCTCATGCTCTTCATCATAAAAACTTTTTTGAAACGAGGCTCTGATTCTTTTATGTTGTAACCTTATCATGTTGTTCATAGCCTCCCAACATTTACACAAATCACCCATGCTATTTTCTAACATTAACTTCAGTTTCCAGTGAGCTGACTCAACCCTGTAAATTTTTTTTACAGATACATTAGAAAATATAATAAAATTATAATATAATACAATTCAGCAATATATAATAAAATTCAACAATATATAATAAAATTATATTAAATACATGTTAGTTGTTGTGTTCCCCAAATGCATCACTTTATTTGTCCATGCTTCAACAAATCTTTCCTTATGTGGAGTCAACCAAGTTTCTTTGACATAATCAACAAACACTTTAGTATCAACACATGATTGTTCAAACATATGCAAGCGCATCATATACTCTTTTTCATTACTACAATACATAATGTCTTTCCACATATTCAATATTGACTCTTGTCTATCCTTTAAGACATATTGCTTGCATTTTGCTCCAACATTTTTTTCGATATGAAATCGACAAAGTAAATTAACAGCATGTGGAAACACAATGCCAACTGCATTCATTAACGCAAGATCTCTGTCTGTCACAATTACTTGAGGGAATTTATTTTGTGTAACAAACAAATCTTTTAGTCTCTCTAATGCCCAACAAAAGTTTTCTTCCCTCTCACATTCCAAATAAGCAAACCCAACTACAAATGTTTTCTCTGTTGATGTCATACCAACAATTTCAAGTAATGGCATTCTGTATTTATTGGTTTTGTAGGTACTGTCCATAATCAACACAATCGGAAACAAATTCAACAACTTCACTGAATCTGGATGCGCCCAAAAAATATCTCTCATAACATCGGAGTCTTCACGCTTTCTATTCCAGCACACATATTTTGCATCTTCAATTAACTTGAATAAATGTTGCATCTCTGTTCTATTACCTCTCACGCGCAATCGAATGATACTTCTCTGTTTATATATTTGTGAGATCTTAGTAACATTACTCTTATCTCGGTCTTGCAATGAGAGTAATATGTGTCTCGGTGCAACATTATATTTTGTTAATTCATGAACATGCTTTCTATCTTCTTCATTTAAGCGCCCAACATATGCATGCCCCTCCAAAGTATTAGGTAATTCATGGTTGTGAATTCCACAAATTACTTTAACTATCCATCCTGAACCATCTTTTAATGGTTTTGATCTAAGCTTGAAAGGACAATCACATTTTTTTGTTGAACTTCGAATAGAACTAGCAGCACACTTGTATTTTCCCCCTTTGTCACAACCTAATATTAATTTATTTCTCCGTCCTTTCTCACCCGTCTCTATATCTGATCTTCTGATAATAACGGTAACTTTATTTTTTATACCAATTTCTTTTGCCCATTTCACAACAGTATCCCTTGAATCAAATATCTGAAATAAAATAATTATAATTAATCACAAAAATATATTTTTATAATATTAATATTAAATATATTTATTCATACCTGATCTGTGTCAAAAATATTTGTAGTATCGACGCATGTTTTGTCCATTAATAGTAGTGGATTATCCATATCTGTTAACATTTAAAAAAAATTAAAAAAAATTAAAAAACTTAAAAAAAATTAAAAAAAAAGTTGGTCTGTACCGGAAAACTCAGAAATGAAGTTTTCTGGAATCTACTACTGTACTGGAATACTTGCCAACCAAGATTTCCGATACACAACTTTTCCCTTCTGTACCGGAAAACTCAGTTTTAACATTTCCGGTACTTTACTCTGTACCGGAAAACTCAGTTTTAACATTTCCGGTACTTTACTCTGTACCGGAAATCTTGTTGCAAGTATTCCGGTAGTTACCGGAAAACTGGAACCTACCGGAAATCTGTTTTACGGCTGGGTGAATGACAAAATGGTGAAAAAAATATTTACATTTACTTTCTTTGAAATAGCAAAAAAAAAAAATTGAGGGTAGTTTTGCCATTTTCGAATTTTTTTGGAGGTACAAGGCAAAGTGTGGGGGTACAAGGGAAATTTTTCTAATCAATCAGCTTCTATTTAATCTTTTCAGGCCAATCATCTATTTCTATTGAATTTTTTCACTGATCTGGCTTTATTAAAACTTTGATGATTGATATATCTTTTAATCATTTAAAAACTTGATTCATAAGATTATCATCATTTTTGTTGTGTTGATAATCAATGGAGTTGATAAGAATATTGGTACCTATTTATCTTTTAATCTTTGTTTGTGTTTGATTTTGGGACATTATCGTTGCCATTTGATTTTATAGGTCCAAAGAAATGTTTACTCTCATAGGAATATGACATTTGCTTGGATAAGCGCAGAAGGGAATACAAGTTCTGATTCACGTGATACTAATTATTTTTTCGGTTAGAGAATTAGTTATAGTTATATTTAATATAATTGATCTCAAATTTTTCTCTATATTACATATCTTTCATTAAATAGAATATCAATTGAAATTATATTTAAGAGTTCATTTTACTCTAACTACTCACATTCTTTTTGTCATCTTTTATGAAATTTCTCTATCTTTATCAATTTAAAAGACCTTTTAAAAGTAAGTTAAATAGTTTTAAATTATGAATGTATTGTATATCATGTTTTAGAATTAGTTAGGAATTAGGTAAGGAATAAATATGTCTCCAAGGAATCAAAATTTAAACTATATATTTTTACTATTAGTTAGTTAGAGATTAATTTTGATATTTTTAAAGTTAACAACAAATTAGATAGGAAATTTTTTCTAGTATTTTGCCTCCTCAATCTATGCTATGATCAATTCTGCAGTTATTTTATAGCAAATATGTAGCTATTCTTATTTGCTAGAGATTAGTTACTCTGTAATAATAATATACAATAGTTGTTTATTATTGCAAACAACAATGGTTAATTAAAAATTGTTCAGTAATTTTAAAACCATTACCTACAATATATTAATAACAACGGTTTTTTTGTTAGTGTTGCTTATAGTTCATAAAAACCGCTTTCTTATGAATAGACAACGATTGCTCAAATACTATTGTCAACGATTGCTCAAATACTATTGTCAAAATAAAGACAACACTTTTGAGGGGTTGTCATAGATAAAATAAAATGATGTAATGACATTTAAATAGGAAGAAGGTAATATTGATTCTTACATGTAAGTGTGATATATGGTTAATTATCTTGTTCATGTCGTGGTTATACTCTTTTTTCATTGATAAATTTTTTTTCTTACGCCACTGTATATAAGAATATATATTATTCGGTTAGTTTTTTCATTTTGTAGTTTCAAGTTATTATTTAGTTAAATTTCTTAGAGAAAAATATTGCTATTGTTACTGCGATATTTGGTGTGTTTGTGCATGCATGTAACTGGATTAGTCCACTATGGTTAATATTGGTTTCCTTCGTTGTTCATTTAGTTATTTAAATTTTTCCACTATGGTTTTGGTTTTAAAAAATTATATATAAAAATTAATCCTTTATACTCTTGTATGCAGTTGCTATGCATTTTTATTCTCTCGTGTATCAAGTTGGAATATTTTGTATTCCTTCATTTTATCAAATCTATTACTATTAATAATTACAAGGTGTATTTGGTTTCTTTAGCTATTTTGTGAAACAATAGTTAATCCAATGTTCAATAAGATGTTTCAAGTTTTATATGTATGTGTCTTTTTTTAACATGCTTATAATTTATTTACTATCCAATTTTGTAAATGATGATGTATATTTTTGTAGGTTAAATAGCACATGTGGTCTCTTAACTTAATTTCAGTTAACGTTTTAGTCTTTTATTTTATTTTTTCGATTTGGTCCTTTATTTTAATTTTAAGTGACAATTTGATATTTTATATTTTAAAATGTCAACAATTTTATCACTTTTTTTGCAAAAATTCAAAAAATTCATCAAAATTTTCAAACAAATCTCATAAAATTAATTATCATCCTCAATATAATGCAAATTTCATCAAATTCATAACTTAAATATTAAAATAAACTCATATTTTCATCTCTAACAACATCAAACAAAGAATAAAAATATGAGTTAATTTGAATATTTGAGTTACAAATTTGATGAAATTTGTATTATATTGAAGAATATAATTAATTTTATGGGTTTTGTTTAAAAATTTTGATGAATTTTTTGAATTTTTGTAAAAAAAATTATAAAATTGTTGATATTTTAAAACATAAATGATCAAATTGTCACTTTAAATTAAAATAAAAGACTAAATCGAGAAAGACAAAAAAAAGATAAAAGACTAAAATGTTAACTGAAATTAAGTTAAAGGACTACAAATGTTATTTAGTCATTTTTTTATTGTTCAAATTTCATGATATGTGACATTATTTTGCATGTTTAATCTAATTGCTTTTGTTTAACAATTTGTTTTTCCTTTCACAATTCTATATTTTATCTAACAAAACTTAAATTTGGGGCTCTTGACATTTCCGGAAAGAATAATTTACCTTGGTGTTAGATGCCGAAATTTATTTAGACGCATAGAGTCTTGGTTATATTATTCAAGAAGGAAATAATGCAACTTATCAAGAAAAGGCAAAGGCCACATGATATTTCTTGGTCATCGTCTCTATGAATCACTTAAAAATGAATACTCACTATAAAATATCTAATTATTTTTTAAAATAATTTAAAAGATAGATATGACTACCAATATTTTCACTATAACAACAATAACAATTTATTTTTAATGACAAAATATATACAACTTCAAATCCAAGGATGTTATTTTAAAAAAATTAAAAATAAAAAGTTGAAATGGAAAAAGTACAGATAGAATAACTATAATTTTTAGACAAATAAAACAAATTTGACGTGATTGTTATACCCAAACGAAAAAAAAAATTTAAATAAACTGAATATCATACAATTGCAAATCAAAAAGTAGGTTTTTTTTTTAAAATAGATTTTATTTTTTAAAAAAATATCCATTATACTCTACATTAAAATTTATATATCAAAATACTCTACTTTTTTTATTTTTAGGAGATCGCATCTCCGTTCAGCAACCACATGAAGGATATTTTTTTTTTATTATTGGGGATGCGACCTCCAGCAGTAAAAAAATGTTGTCTTTCATGTAATCACAGAACAGAGATGCGACCTCCTAAAAATATAAAAGAAATAAAATATTTTAACATATAAAGATATAATAGAAAATTTTAAAAAAAATAAATAATATATACAAAAATTCCCAAAAAGTAAGCTACTTAGCTAGAGTTAGTGCGGTGTCCCACCTCAATTAGCTAAAGAAACAAAATAACATTTAAATAGCAAAAAGCCGGCAACAAAAAATGTCACGTTTGTGTAGTTTTCCAACCGGTTATTGGTTGATTTTAGACGGTTCTTTGACAGTTTACTCATATTATTATTTTTCTTTATTTTTGAGCAATTAAAAAATTTCTAACCACAAAACCTCCAATTACAAAATTGTTTCACTACTCTAGAGAATTTCAAAGAGCTTAGGATCACTACTTGATGTAGTCATTTCTCTCTTCTTTTTCCTCAAACCAGTAAACATGCATATATAGGGGAAGTGTGATTTTTTATTTATTTATTAATGTTTTGAGCTTCAATCTACTATGGTTGTTATTAGTGTTTAGGAAGTTAAAGGAAATATTTTTAACTTTTTTTCTTTCAAAAATCAAAAGTCCTAAGTAAGGTAGTAAAATGAAAGTATGTTTTTTTTGCTATGGTGTTTTGTTAATGTTGAGATTAAAGGAGTTAGTAACATGAATAACAAAAAATAAAAACAAACCCCTAAATTTTTTACTAAGACTAAATGTGATGTGCAATAATGTGAAAAATTGATTTGTATGTGTCTAAGTTGTGTAATGATTTGTTATTAAATAAATGAGTACGAACTAACCATAGAAAATTTCACTAAAATATTTGAATTGATAATATATGAAAAAATTTGTGAGTATGAATGAATGAGTCATTTTGGACTAAAATTATATTTTGTTTACTAACAATTGTTGAATTTTTAAGGCCCAAAGGTTATGTAATATGAATGTGTTAGGTGTTAGTAAGTGAACGATTTCAAAAGAAAGAATTTTGATCTATGTCTTTGAATTGTGAAATCAAATAGTTGAATTCAAACATGTAACTTTGAAAAGAAAAATTAAATTCTAGGTTTAGATAATTAGCTTCTTGAGTCTCGAAAAGGAATTGAGATTGTTGAGCGGTGGGGAAACACTGAAATAATTATATTGTTATATTGAATTTTTTTAGGAAACGATTTACGAACAAAGAGGTCATGTCAAAGGAATTTATATTGAAGGAAACTTTGTTTGAAATTAAAAAGTCTGTTTGTCATTTTTTTAATGGTGATATAAATTAAATTTGGAGTCATTCAAAATTTGAAATCATATTAGTTGTTGTCTTTGATTATTTAAGGTGTTTAAACTAGATTTTTTGAAAAGACTGTGTTGAGTAAAATGGGCTTTAGCCAAGATATATATATATAGAAAAAAGTTCAAAATTTTATTAAAATGTTAGTTTTAAATTGATTTTGTGATCAAGGTGTTAAATGTTCTATCCTTGGGGTTTTGGTGAAACAATGTGTTGGAATTCAAGTGTGAGTGATTAGTCCCACATCAACTAGAAATGAAAGAAATGTTGGATATATAAGAGATGCGACTCATATACCTAAAGCCTTAAGATTTTGAGTGTAGAGATGTGGTGTCAAAATCTCTTGTGGATCCTAAAGCATTTTGTTCGTTGCCTCTCTTGTGCTCCTCTGGACTCTTCAATAAGTGGTATCAAATCCATGGTCAGGCATGGTGGGGGAATGATAGTGAATTCTGATGTTGGATCTTTATATCGAAAGTCTTCCTAGCGGTGTAGTCAAGAGGCAGATCCTATTTATCACAATGGCGGTACAAGTATAAGATGTGGATATTCACACCTGAGGGTGAGATTGTTGGGTTCAAGTATAAAATATGGAGACTCACACTTAAGTTCAACATTGACTAAAAACGAGGAAAATGTTGGATATATAAGAGTGATAACTCATATACCTAATGCCTTAACGTTTTGGGTTAAAGATATGATGTCAAAGCCTCTTGTCGATCGTGGAGTATTTGGCTCATCGTTTGTCCCGGACTCTCCAACACAAGATCTATGTATTTATAGTTAGAAATAAAAAGTTTTAGTCTAATATTAAATTTTCAATTTTTATGAAAAGATTTAACTTTGAGAAACAAAGTTTCAAACTTTATGACTTTGAGAGTAGTTTCATATTTAAAATTTAAGGATTCAAGCTTTGTATATAAAAAAGGTTTGAAGGAGAAATATTTACTTTTGAACAAAGTTTTAATCTTAAGTTTTGATTTTTATAGTAAAGATGTGAACTTTATGTTAAAATTTGAGGTTGAAGAAGTATTTAGTTATTTTGAAAAACAATGATTGATTATAATTTTGGGTTTTGAAATGTGGTTTTATTAGGAATGAAGTTTTTAGTTAGAGATTTAAAAGAAAATTGAACTTGAAAATATTTTATGTTTATGAGAAAATGTGGTTTTTGTGTGAAAGTTTATATACAAAGCACAATTTATAAATATTAAGGTTTCAAAAATATCAAATTGGAAATTTTTTTAAAAATACACAAAGAACCTTGGAAGAATCATGATTTTGAGTATTTGAGTTTTAATTGTTAAGATTTCTTGATACAAGTTTTCTAATAGTTTTCAAATATTAAAGTGTTTAAATTTGCGAAGTTGATTGATGATTTAATCAAACTTAAATTGTGTATATTTGTCTTCGATCGATTTTTATAACATTACCTTGGTGAATAAAAATAAACTCAATGGGGATTAGGAGAATGGGTCGAGTTAGTAAAATAGTTAAAGTCTCAAGGACTTATTTTGACTAAGTTAAGCTTGATTAAATTGAAGGTTTTCGTTCGAACAAGTTTTAGTTGTGCTTTAGTTGAATTGTTGTGGTGATACTAATTGAGAGGTAATGACTCCTTTCAAACTTTTAGTTCACATATAGGCACATATTTGTGTGATTGATGTTTAAATATGTGATAAATGTTGTTGATGTGATCATGTACTCATAGACGATAACCTATGTATTGACTATGTGTTATGAAACTATTAATATACATTGTCATGAGTATACTCTCTAAAAAATTGTTAAGAAATTATTAATGTTTAATGAGTATTAAAAGTAGAGTATTTTAATAATTGCTTTTACATAATAATTGTTGTGAAATAGTCAGTGTATGTTCATGCATTTCATAGTTAGTGGTGACCGTGATGGGCCATAAGATGATATCATGTGATCAAATTATCCACCTTATCTTTACGAGGATTATTGAGTCGTGTTGGTCTGTGATAGATTCCATTGTACTGGTTTGTGATAGATTGCACTATATTGAATTGTGATCGTCTATGGTAGATTGCACCTTGGTAAATAATATTGGTATGTGAGGGTTTGAAATTCCAAAATCATGTGTATTGGCATATAAACATTGCATTAAGGTGCTTTGTCACATGAGTCATATTTGGTATATGAAGATATATGCATCCTTGTGTTTTAAGAATTATACCCATATCCATCTGGAATAGTCATCAATAATGACAAGTTCATATTTTTTACCACTAACAGATGCAGTTTTACAGGGCCAAATAAATCAATATGCAGAAGCTCAAGTGATCTAGTAGTGGAAACAATATTCTTAGAAGAAAAATAAGATTTTATATGTTTCTCCTCTGGCTAAATCACGTGTTTTCAAAGTTGAAATTAATTTTAAGTTTGCATGCCCTAATCTTTTGTGCCATACCATTTGTTCTCATTAACAGATAAAAGACACTTGACTTCCTGTTTTTTTAAATTAGAAAGGTTTATCTTATAAATATTGTTTTTCCTTTGGACAGTAAATAATATGGATCCATATTTTTGACTTATTGCCTTACAAGACTTTTGATTAAAAGTAACATCATAACCACTACCACTTAATTGACTTATGCTTAGTAGGTTATGCATTAATCCTTTAACAAGTAAGATATTTTTAATAGAACGAAGGGAACCATTACCTATTGTTCCATGCCCTATGATATTTCCTTTTTTGTTACCTCCAAACCCTAACAATCATCCTTCCTTGAGGGTTAGGTCTTGGAAGATAGACTTTTCCATGTTTTTTGCATGAGACAAGTACTTTTGTCATGACCTTTCTTATGACAATATGAACAAGCAACATTAGATAATATAAGTTTTGAATTTTCAGTTGGTTGTACATAACCTATGCCTCTTTTGTTATTTTTGCTAACACCATAGATCATGGGAGCTTGTTTGCTTCTATCTATGTCATTTGCAAGAAATTTTTGAAAGACAACTTCATATTTAATAGAGTTGCATATTTTATGCTCTGATGATTGTGAGTCAGTTTCTTTCAGAGTCAGTTTTACCTCTGTTGTTTTTAAAGCAGTTTCTTTGATAGTCTGATGTTCCTCTTATATTTTAAAACTATTTCTTTTAGAGTTTGATTTTCTTTTGATGTTTTTAACACTTTTTCATCATATTCGGATTTTCCCTTTATAAGTTTTCAAAATCATTTTCAAGAGAATTGTATTTGGTTATTAAGAAATTATTGGCTTCTCTAACAGACTTAAGTTTTAATTAAGTATTATGATTTGTGTTAAGAATGAAATTTTTGGATTAAAGAGATGATTTTATGTTTATGAGTTGTGAGTTGTAATTGGCGAGTAAGTGATACTAAACCACAAGGAAGTAAGAATTTAAGTAGTAAATCATATGAATTAGATTTTAGTCATAAGAGTAACAATAAATTAAAATCCTTGTGGAAAGAATTCAAGTTGAGTTTAGTCAGAATATTGGATCCAAAAGATTGAACATTAAAAATAAGAGCACTTTATAGTGGTTTGAGAATATTGGTACGTTAGGTATATTGGTGCCAAGTTGTCACAAATGTTTGACTCTCCAACATATATTGACTATATGATTATAAATGAAATCTTGTGACATGTAGATTTCAGTTTGTAGGGAACTTGAAGCTTGCTTGGTAGGATTAGAGTAATATATGACTTAATGAAGGTGACTTTAGAGTTGTAAATTTGTATAATAATATTGAGGAAGTTGGGCTTGATGAATTGTGAAATAATTATGGCATGATAGATAAGATTTTTTCTCGATGAATTTTGAAATAATTATGGCATTGTGTGTTTATTGCACAAGTACATGAATCATAGTCTTAACCAATTTATCAGATTGGAGAGATGGAAGCGTGGCAAACCTTAGTGGTCCTTGAAGGGGTTGTGATATGGAGGTCGACATTAAGATTGTAAGTTAGTTGATAGTCCAAACTCTAGAAGAAGAAAATCATCCAGGGAACAATAGAAATAATTGAGTCGTGTTCAATTCGACATGTAGAACATTAAGTGTGAATTTCTTGATAGTCACATTCATGAGACTGAACGATTATGATAGTATTTAAGTAGTTTTGGGTTGATGTAAAATTATTACTTGCATGATTGAGTAGGTGTGGCCTTGTTAATGCCTAAGAGTATTCTCTAGAGTAAAAATATATATTTTATGGTCAAGAAGTCAAATTTGTGAAGTGTTTTGCACTTGTAGGATATGATAGCATAAGTTTCAACTTTTATGTTTGACAATATTGTACATTGAATGAATGAGAATGATTTGTAACGATCAATCGAAGGATTGACCAAATATCTCAATGTAGTTGATACCAAGGGCAATGATTAATTATTGATTATTATGGGGTGAATAGCAATCATGGTGTTGTTGACTAATGTTGCAATGAATTAAAGATATTGAAGTTTAAAAGTATATCAGAGACAATCCTCTTACAATGGTGTGTTAAGAATAAATTTTTTTTTATTAAAGAGATTATTTGAGCTTGTAAGTAAGTGATACTAAACCATAAGAAAGTAAAAACTTAAGTAGTAAATCATATGAATTAGATTTTTAGTCATAAGAGTAACGATGAATCAAAATCCACGTGGGAATAATTCAAGTTGAATTTAGTCAAAGTATTGGATCCAAAAGATTGAACATAAAAAATAAGAACATTTGATAGTGGTTTGATAACGGTGGTACGTTGGGTATATTGGTGGGAAGTTTTCACAAATGTTTGACTCTCTGACATATGTTGAGACTATGATTACAGATGAAATATTGTGAGGTGTTGGTTTCGGTCCTTAGAGAACTTGAAAGCTTGCTTGGTAGGTTAGAGTAATATATGATTTAATGAAGGTGACTTTAGAGTTGTAAATTTGTAGAATAATGTTGAGGAAGTTGGGCATGATGAATTTTGAAATAATTGCAACATGATAGATAAGATTTTCTTCTTGACAGATAAGATAAGTGGACCATATCTAGAAACTTCTTTAGTGTCAATTTCGAGGACAAAACTATTTTAGGTGGGTAGAATGTAAGATCTGTATTTTTCTCTATTATTAGTAGTGTGTAAAATATATTTTTATTTTTTCTCAATAATTTATATTGTGCTTGTTATTATTTTATTCTTTATTCAATTTTTATTTTTGAAAAGTATATATGTGTATGACATGATTTATTTAATTTGACTGAATATTTTGCTAAATTGTGTGTAAAATCATTTTTTTAAAAGAATATTTCCTTATGAAGTATTTGAAAGAATACTTATAATAGTGACATGATTTAACTGTTTTTAGAAAACAAAAACAAGAACAATAAAAATATTTTGGACTAGTCAAACGTCGAAATGTTAGTTAGTGAGAAAAGACATATAAATCTCTAGTTGGTTATTAGTTTAGGTTATTAGGTTAGGTTAACAAAAAAAATAAAAGGAAATAAATAGAGTAGTCTAGTGGAACAACGCACAAAATGAAACATACAACAAGTCGATGGTTGTGCAACAAACTCGATCCGATTTCGTTCAAATTGAAGTATGTTATCTCTACTTTTGAATTTTACTTATTAATATATTGTATTAATATTTTTACTTTCTCTCTTACTCAATTTGATAAAACTTTTGATTTTGAAATGATTACTTTTTGATGCAAAATTTACATTTGTAAATTAAAGTATTGATTTTTTATGGTAAAATTATTACTAATCAAAAATTGATTTTTAGTAAATGATTTTATTATGATTGAAAATTTTAAAAATGGTGTTTGATATTATTATTATTATCGTGTGAGAAATCCTTTTTAGTTTTAAAAACAAAATTATGTAACATTGTTATTGTTAAAATGATCACTTTATTTCCTCTTAGAATTATGACATTTTTGAAGACTTGGCTTCTTTAATAATATTTGTGTATGTTTTAGGACTCTAAAGAAAGAAAATAAAAGAGGAACATTTTATTTTCTTCAAATAAAATTGTGTAGCTTGTTGTGTTGTTGTTGAAGATACTGTTTTGCTTGTTTATTTGGGATATTGGATATGCTTAAAAATAAATTCCCTTTTATTTTCTAAAATTTAATTGGAGTTTTATAACATAAAGTGATCCCAATGAAAATTATATTATTAGAAAAGTTTTGATTCATGGCCTTAATCGATTCAAGTTTCATATTTTAATGATTAATCGATTCTAAGTAGTAGTTTCATGGTATTTTCGTTCTATGTGCATATCGTGACATGCAATTTATTTTCTTAGGAGTTTTCTTGATTTTTTTATGATATTTATATATAAACCTATTTTGATTAGAGAAAATATTTATCTATATCATAAATCAACTTTCATATTGTAGAAATCATTATAAAGATTAACTCGAATTTTAATTAATAGAAATCGTTATTGGCTAGAAACTCAATTTTTATTTGGTTATAATTTTATGTTGTGATAGTTTGATTGTTGAAGAATTTTTTTTTGAAAATTTATTGATGTTAAAAATAATAATTTTTTCATAAATAATAAATATGTTGAAAGTTGTTATTATAGTTATTTCTTTTAAAAGTTTAAAGTTATGATTTTTATGAGATAATTGTGTGAGTGTTGTATTGATTTATAAGATAAAAATAATTTTATGATATAATTGTTGATTTGTTTTGTAATAATTAAAATGGATTTTGTGCTAAAGTGTCGTTAAATTTTATTGTTAAATTTTTGGAAGTGAACTAAATAAGTCTTAGGAATCCTGGAAACTTGTTATATTAGAATTTTGGTCCAAAAAAAATTGTAAAATGACATTTCCCCCTTATTTTATTTGATTTACTGTGAGGTACTTGTGCCAAATATGAACTAGAAATCTCTTTCTATGGTTAACAGTTTATGCGCTTTCTAATTTGAGAAAATTGATATATTTTAAAAGTATAATGAAATGGTGTGTCTTAAGTTTTGATATAATAAAGTTGTAATTATTTAATTGAAGAAAATTCTTATGCAAGGTGAAGCTTAAACCAACATCAAACCTTGAATAGGAATTATGGATAAATGAGTTTTCGCACTAAGTGAGTAGTAAATTAATTTGTGAAGGTGTAACGTATTTAGAGAAAAAAACATTGCGTATGAATCTTAATAACGATACTCATAACAGTAATGATATCACTCCATTCGTCTTCCTACTTGAATTATATGTGATATAAATGTACTGTGATGTTATGTATTGGTTCAGTTTGTGTGTCATATGAATTGTGTGTTTACGAGTGATATTCATAGATTAAACAATTTTTGTATTTTGATTGGTAACAAGTGGTTACTCAATGTGATGACTTTTTGTCTAAACTAGTTTGAATTATGACAAAGTTGAATAGTTTGGGACGCTCTGGTTGAGTCATTTATTTTGTTACTAACTAAGGTAATGACATTCATGCATGCATTGATGGTCTGAACTTAATCGCGAGTATGTGACGACAGTTTCTTGAAAGAGCAATGTTATTCATAAAAAGACTCAGCGATGGAGTATTAAATATGAAACTCTGAAGAACATTCGTTCAACGGTGGAACATTGTATAATGATGAGACTTTTTGCTCTACGGAGTGGTGATATTCTAGAATAATGGATTGCCATATAGTCTAACAAATATGATTTGTACATTTTTGTTTATTTGTATATTTGGTGCTTTGTGATTTTAATTGTTAAATGAAGTTTATGATTTATTTATATTTTTGCTACAATAAATATATATATGCATGTTTATTTGCTCTGTGTATGTTATTTGAAGATAATCTTTACATTTGACGTCACATATAGTGTTACTCGAGTGAATAATGTCACGAGACAACCTAGTAGGAGCAATGAGAGAAAATATAATAACATGCAGTTGGATGCTCCGAGATACTTTTGTAGTGGTGTTAGATTTGTTAGAAAAGTTTTACAAAGTGTCCAAAGTTATCACTTACTAGAATTTAATTTTGGGTAGGAAAACACCAAAATTTTTTACTTTAAGAATTTCTTTTGTTTTATGAATTAAGTTTACTTTTTGTAATTGCGAATACTCTGGTTCATTATTTTTGAAAACACAATTGAATAAGTTATTAATTGATTTTAAAGTAAATGTGTATTTAAGATAATCTTATATAAAAAATACATATATGTCTATTTACGTTTAAAATTTTGTTAATTAATGTCTCGAAAAAACGAGAAGTTACATTCATCATATATTTTTAAATTTATCCATAAAAAGTGAACTTAAAATTTGATTGTTGTATCCATAGTTTCATTAGTTTTAATTTAAAATTTTTATATTTAATATATCATAAGTTAAAAAAATTTAAATTTTTTAGTTGAATTTTTATAATGTTCTAAATATTTTGTAAAAAATTTATTTAAAAATTTTAACATATAATTAATAACAAAAATTAAAATTATTTGCAGAATAAAATTTAAATGATCAAAATTGAAAAGATAAAATTCGATATGGACTAAAAATATATCCTCATTATTAATTAAGAAATGAGTTTTTTTAATAGAAACAGTAGATTAGGCTATTTTGCAATTTGAAAATCAAGACGCGTAGTAACTTGACATCATTGTTGTCATCGTCTAGTATGGCTAAACATAAAACGGTGAAATTAATTTTAATTCTTTTTTGGAAAGAAAATTAGTTTTAATTCTAGAAACTAGAAAAAATTAAAATAAACTAAAATTGAAGACACAAAAGTAGATTCAAAATAAAAAATGACAAGACACAACACTGAACTGAGACCAACATTTCAAAAACGCTGAAAGCAGAGAGAGAGAGAGAAAAGAAGAAGCAGAAGAAGAGAGAGAGAGAGAAGAAGAAGCAGAAGAAGAGAGAGAGAGGTTACTTTTTAGAATTTTCTGAATCAATCAATATTCAAATTAGAAAGAAGAACACTCAAGTCCACCATTTCTATAGCTTTTAGAGAGAGAGACTGAGAGATCTGGTTTCAGATCGTAGCTTAGGGTCTGGTTTAGGGTTCGGTTTCGATCGATCCCTATCTTTCAGGCACACGTTTCCAACTACTAATACTTTCTCTCTCCTTTCGGTTTTTGATTCGTTGATTCTGATAATCGATGGCGGCGATCGAGGAGTTGTCAGAGCTCGCTGATTCCATGCGTCAAGCGGCGGCGCTACTTGCCGACGAGGATATCGACGAAACCAACGCTTCTTCCAATCCCAGAAGACCTTCAACTTTCCTTAACGTCGTTGCTCTCGGCAACGTCGTAAGTCTCCACCATTGGATTTTCTCATTTTTCATCGTCATCTTCATAGTTTATCTGTTATTATATTTCGATTTCAATTTGATTTTCAATTTCCATTTTGTAGGGTGCTGGTAAATCAGCGGTTTTAAACAGTTTAATTGGACATCCAGTTTTGGTAAGTTAGGTTTCAATTTCAATTTCTAAAGATGAAGTGAAAGTGAAAATGACAGTTCAAATTTGTTTTCTTCAGCCTACTGGTGAGAATGGAGCTACTAGAGCTCCAATTTGCATTGATCTACAACGAGATACTTCTTTGAGCAGCAAATCCATTATATTGCAGATTGACAATAAATCTCAGCAAGTTTCAGCAAGTTAGTTACCTTCCTCAAATCACACAGATCAAAGTGGCTGGCTGATCTGTGCAATCTTGTGATACCGATTAACAACGAAATCATATTCTTATTTTGTTTTGATTTTTATAGGTGCTTTAAGACATTCCTTGCAGGACAGGTTGAGTAAGGCTTCCTCAGCGAAGGCTCGAGATCAAATATATTTGAAGCTACGCACGAGTACAGGTCTGTATATGAATAGTGATAATTGATTTGTTGTCTTAATGTGTTTGATTTAGACCATTAAACAGAATAGAACTATACAGCTTTGAAAAGGTAATAAATTTCCGGATTACCTCTGTTTCCTGTTCAATATTGTTGTGTTTCTGGACAATATAGTGGTCTTCTGATGAAATTGGAGTGTGCTTGTAAAAATAGTCACTCTTGAAATTTCAGTAGCTCCCAGAAAACCATTTTCTTGGTTCTCTGTGTAACTTGTATATTATGAGGGCAGCTCATTTCTGAAAGTTGCCTGTATTTTGAACCCTGTAATATTGAAATAAATTTTCTATATAAATTTTGAATCATTTATTTATTAGACAATTCTAGTTATGTGTGTGGTACAATTTTTTTCCCTTCTAACATTATATCTCACATCTTATCCTCCCAGCACCCCCTCTCAAGTTGGTTGATTTACCTGGGTTGGATCAGCGCATCATGGATGAATCAATAGTAAGTGCTGGTCTTCATTTACTTATCCTTTTTTTATTTCCAGTTTTCTTTGATGCTATCGTCATTGAATGGTTTTGGAATTCTGATAATATTTTTTTCGGCCTTTGCATAGGTTAGTGAATATGCGGAGCATAATGATGCCATTTTGGTAGTTATTGTACCTGCCACTCAAGCACCCGAAATTGCTTCCTCTCGTGCCCTAAGAATGGCAAAGGAATATGATGGAGAAGGTAGACTATTCATGTTTTCGTTTTTATTTAAGCTTGTATGAAGATATTTGAAAATTTTCTCCTGTGGACTTGCTCGCTTCCTTTCTCCCTTAGTTTTGTCATTGTAGTTAATTAGTTAACTGTTAAGGCAAAAACAATTTTCATAGGTACCAGAACTGTTGGCGTTATTAGTAAAATAGATCAAGCTGCAACAGACCAAAAGGCAATAGCTGCAGTTCAAGCACTTCTACTGAATCAGGGTCCTGCAAGAGCATCAGATATTCCTTGGGTTGCATTAATCGGTCAATCAGTTGCAATTGCTACGGCGCAGTCTGGATCTGCTGGTTCTGAAAATTCTTTAGAAACTGCATGGAGAGCAGAAAGTGAAAGCCTGAAGTCAATATTGACAGGAGCCCCTCAAAGTAAGCTTGGAAGGATAGCTTTGGTGGATACTCTGGCACAGCAGATTCAGAATCGCATGAAGCTGCGGGTGCCTAACCTTCTTTCTGGGTAATTTTCGTGTTGCGCAATACAGCATATTGATTTCGACTATAATTGTTTTTACCTAGTTATTGTTTGAAGTGGGTACCAAGAACTGGGCAATAAGTTAACAGTTCTTTTTCTTGACTTTTATTTTATGTTAAGTCCTTATGTTGTTATCTGTAACATTTTGGCTGAAGACCAAATGGTTTGTGTCTTTGTGATATAAGCTATTATTTACTGTTAAAGAACGGGTTGCTTTAAAAAAGGACAAACGATTTGTGTTTCATTCTTGTTACAGCAGCCTCTTAGTCAATGTGCACTTTTTTATACATCCTTCATTTGATTATCTGACCTGCTGTTCGTATTGCTTTTATTTTTCCTCAGATATTTTTGTTATTGTTTTAAATGACTTAATCATATCTGTTGTAACTTACAAGTCCATACGGAAACAAGCAAGTATAGAAAATGTAAAAAAGAAGTAGTAATATTAACTCACATACCACACTTTAGTGATTGTTTGATAGAAAGTGGATTTTACTAATCTTAATAACTGAATTTTGTTCAAGTTACAACACTTTATTGATTGTTTGATAGAAAATGGAAAATATTAATCTTAACTAATATATTGTTCAGGTTACAAGGGAAGTCTCAGGTAGTTACGGATGAACTGGCTAGGCTTGGTGAGTCAATGGTCACCACTGCAGAGGGTACTCGTGCTATAGCCTTGGAACTTTGCCGTGAGTTTGAAGATAAATTTCTACAGCACATTACCACTGGCGAGGTATGCTGTCTCAATCTTGTATTTTAGTTGAATTAATTTTGTTAACATTTATTGTTGAGTTTCCTTAGCATGATCCCATTAATATCTTCATTTTTTTTAATATATCCTAGCATTTGTAGTTGAAGGATCGATATTCATTAAAAAAAAGTTATCCAATTTAACTTTAAGAAGTTGAAGCATTAGAGGCTTTGGAAATGAGAAGGAGCTTATTTGAATTTGATAAATTTACATGTAGGATATTCAGAAGTCTTGTTCTAGTGCTTTGGTTAAAAAAGTATAACTCGTCAGTATGCAACAATTATCAGTTGCCATATTTTTATTATGAATTTATGACATTTGTTGATAAAAATGTTTTATAATAGTCCTAGGTCAACTGGCAAATGCCGATATTGTTAGTTGGACGTCTTGTCCCGGGTTCGAAACCTTCGAACCTGGGACTCGCAGTTGTGTGAGTTAACTATTGTGGTATTTATCATCTCTTCTAAGACAAAATGTTTCATAATAGAAAAGATAAAGCATACAAAAAGATGAGAGTCATCATATTTGATAAAGTAAACCAAAGCAAAAGCTTAGAAACAGAAGTCCTGTGCAACTCTGAAGAGCTTTCCAATCTCTTTGTTTATCTTAAAAAATTGTTCTCATTAAATAAGTAATGTGAGAAACACCAGGGAGAAGCCATAAACCCATTTCTGTCCTAAAGCAGATTTAGAGGTGATACATCATTGAAGATACAAGCATTCTTTTCCAACCATACTAACCATAAAATTCTGTAAACCATGCATTGACACAAGGTTATGTTTTATTTCTTTTAACCATTTGCTTGCAAGGTAGTCAAAACAAAGATTTTACTTGGAACCAAGTAAGGAAGTGAAGATCGTAAATCATGAGATTGTAACACGGATAATAAGATCCTATACAATTGATATCTATGCTATAAAATAGCATAAAAAGGCCAAAAATTCTTTCAATCACTACAAACATTGAATCTTTCGGTATTTCTAGAGAATTTAAAATACTTTTTGTTTATAAAAATATCTTTCGGTATTCAATTAAGATTTTATTAGATTGGAAATAATTCCTGAAGTATTCGATTCAGATTTTCAAGATTTTTTAAAGAGTAATGGTATTCAATTGATATTTTTTACAACTTAAAAAAAAGTCATGTGGTATTCAAAAATATTCTAATTTTGATGGATTGTTTAATAAATTGGATTTCAATGGACTTTGTGGGACTTTTTAGTGATATTTTAGCATTAAAAGGTCTTTCTTCAAAACATGAGATTTATTGAGATTCTCATTTTTTTTATTTCTTTTTATGTTTTTTTTCCTCTTTGTTACCTCCTTCCTCCTTGCTTACATCTATTTAATTTTTTTATGTTTACATATATCCCTCAATCTTTTTTGTTATTGTCTACCATTTTGTAATGTCTTTTATGCATTTATATCTCTCTCATGTCACCAACACTCTCCTCCTCTAGGACCACCACACAAATGAGATTGTTGTTTTACATTTCTTCTTATTTTTATAGAAATATTTAGTCATATTTTTCCCTTGTCAGTTGTCGAGTATACTTTTTTTTATTGAAGAATCATCACATACAACATTAAAAAAGCAAAACATTTTTTTTTTTACTTAAAAATGACGTCAATTTCTATTTTCACTTAGAGATATATAATTAATCTTCGATATATTACATATCATGATAATAACTCTTAAAATAAAAATGAATCTTTAATCTACTTTGTAAATTCTTAAAAATGCAATCGAGATGATAACAATGAAAATATTGCATATAAAGGTAACAGTCATTGAAATGAAAATAAATTGTTAATCTCTTCATACATCATTGAGGATTATGCTGATAAAATAATGATGGAGAACATGCTTTTAAATTTGAGGAAGTAAATTTTTGGGAAATAATTTGAATTTTATAAAAAAGCATGTATTGAGAATATTGTGTTTGAGAGTGTGTTGTAGTCATTTCTCTTCAATGGTTGCTTAAAATTGCTTGAGTCCTTTAAATCTTATAAATCCATAAAGTCTTTTCAAATTCCATAAATTCTTATGATATAAGTCATTTGAAATCCATATTACTAATCTTGATAGTCTTTTAAAATCTTGCAAAGTCTTTTAAAATCCACAAGATTTTTTTATGCCAAAATTGTCTTTTATAATCCTAATCCAATACACCAAAAATTGTCTTTTTAAGTCAGAATCCTTAAGGTCATATACAACTCAAGTTAGAAATTAACAGCTTAAGCTCAAGTATTAACAAGTACATCTTAACAACTCCAAGTCAAATACTGTTTGGAAAAATAGGCCGAGATGCGCAGAGTAGAAGAGGGAGTGACTTGCCGCAGAGATGCGACTAAAAGAGAAGTTATGCTTGGAGGAGAGGCGGGCTTAAAACCGCGAGAAATGAGAGGGAAGACAACATGGAGAGATGCACACGTTAGGGTTTCCATATAGCAACCTATGTTGTTAATAGTGCCGCAATCGCGCGCAGTAGCAGAATCATGGAGTGGAATTGACATCAGGTGTGGTGCTTTTTGTTCACTATCCACTTTCAACTGTTGCAGTGTTCGTGATCGTAAATCGCCGAATTATCGCGGCTAAATAGCCCTTTTGCGGCTTCGTTTCATGAGTAAAAATACTTTTTGGCCACGATCTGCAGTTTCCAGCCACGATGTGTTGTACCCTCACATACCAAGAAGAAATGAAGAAGAAAGAAAACAAAATAAGAAGAAATGAAGGATGAGGCTGACGAGATGCAAGGGCGCAACAGACACAGTAGGGCTGCAGTGGAGAAGATGAAGGTTTAGTTTTAGGGTTTGTTTCATATAATGGGCTCAAATAAACTACAATGGGCAAATATCCTAATGTAATGTTTCGGTTAGTAAGTCTAAAACCCAATAATGGGCCACGCAATGGACTAGAGGAGGGTTGTACACTTGCCCTACATAAACAAATTATAAATGGACCTTCAAATTAATCTGAAATTAAAAAATATTTAAAAACTACGCTAACATGACTAATAAATAAAAAAAATCAAAACTGAACAGAAAAGAAAATCATTTATATTAATATACAGTATAAATTATATACCTTTATTGTATAAATTACTTACAATAAATATTTTTATTTACTTATTTATATATATTTATAAATTATATACATGTATTGTAGAAATTATTTACAATACTTCTTCCATTGTACAAATTATATATTAATGTTTTATATGCATATTGATTTTTAGTCTTCACAATAGTGCCTATCCTGCTATCTGCAACCCTACTAAAGTGTTTTTTGGGTTCGGTGTTACGTGCCTATGCTATCTGGGATTAACAACATAGAGAGCTACAAGGACACAAAAATGACCATCGACTGATAGCCGATCAAGCACTATGATTGTACTGATCTTCCTGAAGTTCTTAACTTTTTGAGATCGATATCTTACCTAGGATTGGGAGAGGTTGCAAGATCGGAAAACAGAGGATTATATGATCCTACCAGAATGGAAAATTATATAAAAATGTATTTGTGTGTGCGCATGCATATAGAAAATGAAAAAACTAAAAATGACAACATTAAAGCAAACTTAAAAATGAAATTTCATAAGGATAAGTTCCATAACATTAACATTCAAAACCAGTCATAATTAGTCACATACATGATACTTGAACTTAAGGTGCCGTCGCCCCCACTATTTCCATCCCCTACCCCACTATAACCTTGCATTATAGCCATTTTTTTTCATTCATGTTGAACAAAGACATCATGGAGATGCGGACTGCCAATTGATGAGCAGATACGAACAGAGGGCCGAGAGAGATAGAACTTCTGAACATTGAGTGTCACTCAAGAGCGAGACTTGAGAGAAAGGGTCAAGGGTCCACATATCGTCGATGCAAATACTTTCTAATATTAGTAACAAAAATGTGGGTTAGGGGACCTGGATGATGAAATCCGATCCTGAAATCAGCTTCTTCAAGATCACTCAAGGTCGCATGAATTTTGCGGTCTTACTCTGCGATCCCACTACGGTTTACATGCTATCTGACTCGCTCAAGGGTAGCAAGATCGTAAAATTGTGAGTTCATTATCTAACTTGCGATCTTAACTACATTGCAAAATTCATTAGATCTTACCGTTCCTATGTGTAAGCATTGCTGTTCCACCTGACCCTACCAGATTGTGTGTCAGATGTGATCGGTATGACCCAGGGCTCCAAAGACCGTAAAATAGTACCATCTAATTGATTTTGACTACCATATTCCTTGGAAGAGAACATGGAGAAAATGTTCCAATGAACTAGTACAAACACAGCACTCTTAACAAATACTGAAAAAAGAAGATGATCCAACAAACCTTTTATTTTATCATTTATTTATCAATTGCTAAACAAGATAATCCAAAATATAGCTCCCAGCTGAACAAAGGAGAAATTAATGAGGAAAAGTCTTATTTCTGAATAATTGACAAGTCTTATTTTGAAATTTCCACATTTAGTGACAAATTGCTTTTCACATAGGGTTAATGGTTAATTAATTTTGTGTTTGTTGCTTGAGCCTTTTTTCCCTCTCCTGAATTACTGTAATTTTATCTGGCAGGGAGCTGGTTGGAAAATTGTTTCCTGCTTTGAGGGGAGATTTCCTGATAGAATGAAGCAATTACCGTTAGATAGGCATTTTGATATCAACAATGTAAAGAGGGTAAGTCTTGAGCTACTAATTTGCTGATAGCATTGTATATTGGCTTGTTAGTTTTTTGGTGTCTTGTTACTCTCGCTGACTGTTTTGTTTATTAATAGATTGTGTTAGAAGCTGATGGTTATCAGCCATATCTCATTTCCCCTGAAAAGGGATTAAGATCACTAATCAAAGGTGTTCTAGAGCTAGCGAAAGAGCCATCACGTCTTTGTGTTGATGAGGTATTTATTCTGTATGTAGAATGAATTTGAATTATTCAATTGTATTTAGCTTTCTTTGCTCAGGTTTCTAAATATGACGTCTTTGTGTTGATGAGGTATTTTTATTCTGTATGTAGAATGAGTTTGAATTATTCAATTGTATTTAGCTTTCTTTGCTCAGGTTTCTAAATGGTTTTAAGCTTCTTCCTGGTGATGCCTTGCAGTCTTCTTTTCATTTTTTCATTTGGTTTGTCAATTAAGTATAACATTTGAATCTAGTCTCCATGTACGTTGTCCTGACTTCCAATTTTTCCATTTGGTTGTATTCATTTCTACCTATTGTCAGAATTGTGTAAATGTTAGACTCACATATGTTAGGAGGATAGGATAGGATGGGAAAGATTGAAATTATTTACTCAAAATGGATGCAATTTAACAGAATGGGACACATGGCATAAGTGGGAGTGGGCGGGAATTGATTCAGGAATCAGAGGGAGTTTAAAAGGTGGCACAACAGACTTGGAGAGCTGTGTAAGAATTGACAATTGCTTTGGGTGGTTTGGGGCAGAGAGTAGAGAAGTTGGTTGTCTCGCAGAATTGGCTTTATCTTTTACGTTTTTTTCATTGATCGTAATTGTAAATAAATTAATAAGCTCTTATTACTAAAAGGATATACACACAGGTGAGGAAGACAAAATAAGAAATAAAGGGAATGATCATTTTGTTAAATCTGAATCATGACTGAATGCTGATATGTCAAGGATTAGTGGGAGGTTGGAATCTGGTTGGGGAGACACGAGAATACAAGAGGGAAGGATAGTTGTGAATGACAAGCATTAATTGGGAGAAAAAAAAGGGGGTTTGGGCTATACGTATTGTCCACCTGCCGAACTCTAAACGTATTTCTAAGCATGACTGAATGCTGATATAACAAATAGTGGGAAGTTGGAATTTGGTTGGGCAGGCATGAGAATACAAGAGGGAAGGATAGTAGTGAATGGCAAGCATTAATTGGGAGAAAAGGGGGTTTGGGGTAGAAGTTTTGTCCATCTATCGAACTCTAGACTTATTTCTATTTTCTGCTAGTTAATACTTTAAAGGACTTTTTGCATGCCAACTTGGACATAAAGTAGAACGAGATGGTCTTGAAGTTCTAAATTTTTAGTCAGAGAAAAATCTTTTTATCCAGATATCAGAAGTCCTACACTGTAAATCATGTAGTAAATGTCGGGAATTGATCATTTTATGCAATTTTTCTGGTTTGTCCCATCTTCTTTTCTTATTACCGATGTAGATTCTGATTGCCTTATGTTCTAGGTACATCGTGTCCTGATGGATATTGTATCGGCTGCTGCCAATGCTACACCTGGTTTAGGAAGATACCCACCTTTCAAGAGAGAGGTATTGTTCTTAGTCGTTGATTTCCAGTTTCTCATGCTACCTTTATCAGTGTGCTATGTTGGTATACATTTTAATTGCTTGTGTTTCTTCAGTTATTTTCTTCTTAACTGAAATGTGGACTTTCTTTCTTTCTATTAAACTTGTTCTCATTCTTTCAAGGTTGTGGCCCTTGCAACTGCTGCACTAGAAGGGTTTAAGAATGAATCAAAGAAAATGGTGGTTGCACTAGTTGATATGGAACGTGCTTTTGTGCCACCCCAACACTTCATTCGCTTGGTACAAAGGAGGTAATTTAGATTTGTATGATTTTTGAATGGATCTAGATTCTCTCCTGTTTGGTGAATGATTTGTTCTCTACTTATCTGTTTCATTGATATAAGCTGATTTTTTCTGACAAACGAATAGCCACATTACATAAGCAAAACAAAAAACAGAAAATCAGAGATAATATATAAAGCTTTGAAGATGCACACATCCTCCGCCTAAACCCATTCCTTTTTCTGCTTAGTGCAGTTTGTTTCGTTTTTTATATCATTAAAAATCACTTTTAGATGCATTAAATTAAATCACTTTTTTAGAATTTACGAAAAAAAAACATTTTTTTTGAAAACTTTAGAATCTGAATAAAATCAGATTTCTGATTATTTGGAGAAGCTACTTTGATTAGCTTATGAAAAAGGCTGTAATTAATTCTTTTATTTAAAATAAATTGCAATAATTAAACAAAATCAACTTTTGCTCTTCGAAAAAGTCTGAAAAAAATAAATTACTTCTACACAACCTTAAAAATCAATTTTTTTTTTTCTCTTCAATATTAACAAACCAGCTATTATTTCATGCCTACCTTGCATTTCTTTCCATCTTATATTCACATTTATTTCCCCAACTGAATTGCCACTTCCTACTGTTCCTTGGCAGCTCAACATTCAGTTATGCTCCAGACTTTATAACATGAATATTCCCTTTGTTTCTGTTAAGGTAGGGTTCCATTCATGAATGAAAGCAATAATGGATAGCCTAAAATGGCAACTTAAATAGCAGAAAACAATAATCCGTTAATCAAAAGAAACCACTGCAAGGGTCCCGGGAATAAGTTCAATAGTCCTCCGTCACACAGTCTAGAATAAGTTCACCCCGTTCTCTCCCCAACCTATAACTACTCTCTCACATGAATATTTCCTGTATAACAGAATGCTAACGGTATACCACCTCATGCTTCACTACACTCTAACTAGCTCATTCTCTGCCACTTTTTCTTCTTTCTCAAATATACGCATCACACTCCAGGCTTCTCACCCGGCTGACTCAGCACAGCAACATCTTCCAGAGTATGGGTCCTAAGTGTCCTATTTTGTTCTCATTGTTTTCCATGAAGTGGTCTCTATCAATACTGCATTGAAAATCACTTTGCCCTCAAGGAAGAGTGGTCAGATTCTCGTGACAAATGTGACAAAACATCGATGATGGTCTTCTTAGGATTTGGGTTGAGCCTACAACCCCTACAAAATCGGCTTGTTGGGGGAAGACTACCCACTACTTATAAACACTTCGTCATGCCTTATCTCATCCGATGTGAAACTCTTAAAACACCGCCCTCATGCCCAGGACTGGACATCTGGGCGTGTGTTACAACTGGTAACTCAGAGAAGAGGAATTAGGGATAGACTAGAAGAATGCTATTAAGAATCAAGGTGTTTCTGAATTGAATGTATTATTTCGCAATGAAGAACATGTTACAAGCTTAGAGAAGAAAATTCCTGATTCCCTATGAATCAGTCCAACCAATTCTACTTCTTCCTAACCACCCTAACTGCTCCTAACATATTGCTATTTATAGTAATCTGTTTTGGCTCCAATTTCTAACAGAATGACAGCTAAGCTCAAAAGAAAACTAACTAACTAACTATTTATTCCTTCTCACATATACATTCCCAAACTTATTTTTATTCGTATCAATACCCCCCCCTAAAAGAATGACCTTGTCCTCAAGGGGAAAAGTTGGAAATAGTTCTTGCAATTTAGCTGCACTCTCCCAAGTACTTTCATAAGTAGGTAAATTCTTCCAAAGGACCAAAACTTCCACTAATCCTTGCTAATCTTCACGCCAGTTTACTATATCAGCTGGTTCTACTTGGAGTTCATACTCTTCATTCAACATAGGAGGGAGAGGTTGGGGCTGCTGATGGGGCTGTAAGGCTTTTTTCAAAAGAGAGACATGGAAAACTGGGTGAATTTTAGAATGAGAAGGTAGTAGGAGTTTATAGGCTACTGGACCGACTTTAGATAGCACCTGATAAGGACCATAGAACCTTGCAGCCAGTTTAGCATAGGGTCTTGAGGCTAAGGATTTGATTTTGTAAGGCTGTAATTTCAAATAGACCCAATCCCCTTCTGAAAATTCCACCAATCTCCTGTGCTTATTAGCTTGAACTCGCATCTGATCCTGGGCATGAAGTAAATTCTGCTGGAGTTCCTTCAAAATGTCATCTCTGGCTTGGACCAGTTGATTGACATCTTCAACTTTGGATGGAATCGCACACCCTTTTATCAACAATGGAGGATCTCTCCCATACACAGCTCTAAACGGAGTCATTCCTGCTGAACTTTGGAAAGTAGTATTATACCAAAATTCTGCCCAAGCAAGCCAGTCTAACCATTTCCGAGGTCTAGGTCCCACAAAACATCTCAAGTAAGTCTCCAAACACCTATTAACAACTTCAGTCTGAGGGTGATAAGAGGTGCTCATTTTTAATTGAGTTCCAGCCAATCTAAACAATTCTTTCCAAAATTGGCTTAAGAATATAGGATCCCTATCAGTGACAATTGTTGATGGGAAGCCATGAAGTTTAACAACTTCTGTGATGAAGACAGCAGCCACTTCTTTAGCTGAGAAAGGATGGCCCAAAGCAATAAAATGAGAGTACTTAGAAAGCCTGTCAACCACTACTAAAACAGTATCCTTTCCTTTGATCCGAGGAAGACCTCCAATGAAATCCATAGAAATGTCCATCCAAATCTGAGTGGGAATTGGTAATGGCTGTAATAAACCCCCTGGAGCTAATGTGGAGTATTTATTCCTCTGGCATATATCACATGCTTCTACATACTGCTTGATATCTTTTTTCATGCCCTCCCAAAACAGAAAACTGGCAATTCTCTTGTAAGTTCTGAAAAAACCTGAATGTCCCCCCATTGGAGTATTATGGCATTCTGCTAAAATTATAGGGATTCTATTAGATGTTTTGGAAATGACCAATTTTCCTTTAAACAATAGTAATCCTCCCTTCAATTCGAAACCAACATGTGAATTAGGATCAACCACTAAATCTTGCATCACCTCTTTCCATTTGGAATCCTGTTGAACATCCAATATCCAATCTTCAGTTTCTTCATTGGACAAAACTGAAATAGTTGAATACATACTCTTTCTCGAAAGAGCATCAGC
>NC_021165.2:44468824-44471548 GCF_000331145.2 Cicer arietinum
GCACCAAAGTGTAATTGAGTTTTTGCTAGAGAAGGATCTCCAACAATTTTGACCCATTGTTTGCCTCTCCTCAAAGATAATTCAAGTTTTCCAAAATCAGCCTTCACTTCCCCCAAACTGGCTAGCCAATCCAGCCCCAAAACTATATCCACACCTTTCAAGCTAAACAGATAAAAATCCTGTTCTACTTCCAGCTCTTGTATCGCAAGTTTTAGCTTCTTACACTTTCCTTGACATCTCACTTTATGACCATCCCCCACCTCTACCGAGTAAGTGAGTGTTGGTTCCACCCTCAGCTGCAATTGAGAGACAATTTCTTGTGATATGAAATTGTGTGAGGCACCACAGTCAATTAAAATGATCATAGATTTCCCATATAACTCCCCTGAAATTTTCCAGGATTTGGATGAAGTTAAGCCTGCCATGGAACATAAGGATAGGTGAAGAGCATTAAATTGTTTTGAAACCAAGTCCTCTTTATCCTCCTCTTCACTACTATCTTCTTCCTCCACTATTAACATTTTAAACTGCTTGTTCTTGCATCTATGCTCCCTGGAATAAGGCTCATCACACCTGAAACATAACCCCTTTTCTCTTTTTTCCCTCATTTCTTCTCCTGTTAAGTGTTTGAACTCTCCCCCTCTGCTCCTATTTCTTTCATTCATATTTACTGATCTCGAGCTATTAACAACACTACCACTAGCAGGACGATCAACTTTTTTATCAGCAGTATGCTTAGAATCAACAGTTACCACCTTGCTGAAAGAATTATTTCTTGTAAAGCTAGTCGGTCTAGAATAGTCAGTGCTCCCCTTCTTATTCAAAATAATATTTTTCTGTTCTATCATTAGGGCTTTTTGAATAACATCAGTAAGGCTTTTTAGTTCAAACAATCTTACCTCTACCTGAATTTCTTCCTTTAACCCGTTCAGAAAAATGCCCTTAGCAAATTCTTGATCAATTTCTCTTAGAGCGCCAACATACTTCTCAAATTCCTCCACATACTCTTCCACTGTACCAACCTGTTTCAAAGATAGCAACAATTCAAAAGGATTTTGAATCATTGATGGTTGAAATCTCCTTATGACAGCCACCTTGAAAGCATCCCATGAAGGATTTGGATTGCACCTCTCCCACCATTGAAACCAGCTTAAAGCTCTGCCTTCCAATGCTAACAGAATCGCCTGCATTTTCTCTTCTTCTTGGACCATTTGCAACGAAAAATAGCGATCTAGCTTGCGTGTCCAACCAAAAGCGTCCTCACCGGAAAAAATTGGGATTTCCAATTTCCGCCAACGATTTTGCCCTTTCTCCTGATGCATTCGCGATCTCCGATCTCACTGCCTCCATCGCCATGATCGTCATCAGATCGCACTCCTAACTTGCTTGCGATTGCAGCAAGCAATTCTTCGGTTTTCTTCGTCCTTGCTTCATTTAGGTCAAGCCTCATGCGTATTTCTTCTCTCTCTAAATTCCAATCATCCGAAGAACGAGCCATGTTTCTCTTCAAAACCATACGCAATCGCAGCGGAAACAACCGATCACAGGACACCAGAATCGGTGTCTCTGATACCAGTGTTACAACTGGTAACTCAGAGAAGAGGAATTAGGGATAGACTAGAAGAATGCTATTAAGAATCAAGGTGTTTCTGAATTGAATGTATTATTTCGCAATGAAGAACATGTTACAAGCTTAGAGAAGAAAATTCCTGATTCCCTATGAATCAGTCCAACCAATTCTATTTCTTCCTAACCTCCTAACTGCTCCTAACAGATTGCTATTTATAGTAATCTGTTTTGGCTCCAATTTCTAACAGAATGACAGCTAAGCTCAAAAGAAAACTAACTAACTATTTATTCCTTCTCACATATACATTTCCAAACTTATTTTTATTCGTATCAGCGTGACTCGAGTGGCCCAATTGCAGTAACTCGATAGCGGGCGGTCCAATGGATCTTGGATAGGCTTTGATGCCATCTTAGGATTTGAGTTTGTTGAAGTTATGGGATTTAAGATACAAGGAAGAGAGAAAATAATAAGAGCTTGGATGCTATTGATAATAGCTTCATGCTAACTTGACAAAAGAATGAATACTGTTGAATTCCAAACTGTGGCTGAGGATAAGTCATTTATTACTGATTATTCTGTAATTAATTTATTATATTATATAGGACAGCTGTAGGGAATATCAAGGGACCTTGTACAGTTAATTCCTTCTATTTAATTCTGATCTATTTATTAGACTAGGTAATGCTGTATTTAAACCAGAATTTGTAACCATTTTGATTCAAGAAATGGAAAGATCATTTCCTCAATAATTCACAGTGTTACTAAGAAACAGTATTTAAACAGAGTGAGGCTCACTAAGCTTATATTAGCTTACATTTTCTCGGATGCAGCATCTCCATTTTCACCCTCATTTTCAACATTATTTTCATCGTTGTCACTCCCATCATCCACGTCAAGAAAATACATCTGCCAAAAAAACAAGGTTACTGAATAAGCAGGGATATAAACTCAAGTTTCATAAATGAAGGAAATATTTCATAATTACATATTACATATATAAAAACAATGAGACTCACATCTTCTTCAGAAATAGCTTCTCCAGGAACAGTTAAAGGCACTGGTTCAGGACCCAATTCATTTTTGTATATTTTTTGCATTTCTTCCGCAACAGCAGAAGCCAACATGTCCTGGTTAAACAATAAAGTTCTTAAAAA
>NC_021165.2:44471783-44472746 GCF_000331145.2 Cicer arietinum
AAGTCCATTCAGCAAGGAACAAATGGAGATGTTGCAAAAATTGCTACAACAATCCCTTCAAAACACTAGCACACACTCAGCTGCTGCCTTGGCCCAAAAAGGTAATTCTTCATGTGTGTATTTTGTTGATAAGGGAACATCTAACTCATGGATTGTAGACTCTGGAGCCTCAGACCATATGACTGGGGATATCACTTTATTTGATGAATATTCCCCATGCAATGACAAATCTATGGTACGACTAGCAGATGGCACAAAAACAAAAGTGATTGGTAAAGGCTCAGTAATCATCTCCAAGGGCATTACTCTTAACTCAGTTCTTTATGTTCCAAAGTTGAATTGCAACCTTTTGTCCATAAGTAAATTGACTCAAGATCTAAATTGTTTCACTAAATTCTTGCCTCACCTATGCGAATTTCAGGATCTGGATTCGGGGAGGAAGATTGGCAATGCTGAGGAATGTGCAGGTCTCTACTTCCTTCAAGCTAGTGAGTTCAAGAAGAGAAGAAATAATTCAGTCTATGTTACTGCATCAAGGGGTGAAAACGAAGCTGTCATGCTATGGCACTATCGTTTAGGACATCCAAACTTTATGTACCTTGAAAAAATGTTTCCTTCCCTATTCAATAAAAATTCAAATTTATTTCAATGTGAAATCTGTCAATTATCCAAACACTCACGCAATCATTATCCTCCTCAATCTTATAAACCATCCCAACCTTTCTCATTAATCCATAGTGATGTTTGGGGACCTTCCCGTGTTAAGAACATAACTGGTTCAAAATGGTTTGTGACCTTTATAGATGATCATACACGAGTCACATGGGTGTTCCTTATGAAAGAAAAATCTGAAGTGGGAGAAATCTTTGAGAACTTCAACAATATGATACAAACCCAATTTCAAACGAAAATCCAAGTCCTACGAACTGACAATGGCCGTGAATACTATCACCATTCCCTCAA
>NC_021165.2:44475303-44499913 GCF_000331145.2 Cicer arietinum
TGTTGAATTCCAAACTGTGGCTGAGGATAAGTCATTTATTACTGATTATTCTGTAATTAATTTATTATATTATATAGGACAGCTGTAGGGAATATCAAGGGACCTTGTACAGTTAATCCCTTCTATTTAATTCTGATCTATTTATTAAACTAGGTAATGCTGTATTTAAACCAGAATTTGTAACCATTTTGATTCAAGAAATGGAAAGATCATTTCCTCAATAATTCACAAATACTAATCTCTATTTATAGTGATTTATAGACTCAATCTTAAATCAGGAACAAAACATAATAATGAGAGATTTTCTAAGATATCCTTATGATTATAAATTGATTCTAGAAAGTAACTCAAGATAATCTAATATATAATATAAAAAATAACTCAAATGTGGACAAACGTGCCTACGCTCGAGGCTGTTGGCGGCGGTGCGTGGATCAGAAGAAGAGACGGCGCATGTGACCGAATTTAGTGATGCGCTTTGGAGGGGGCCGATCTAGAAGAGGTAAAGCTGATGAAGTAATCATTCGCTGGAAAAGCCGCCGGATACAAGTGCGACAGTGGTGGCAGCAGTCAATCTGGATGGAAAATGTTGAAAAGATAAGAGGTCACATCGAAAAAAAGAAAACTATGATTATATTCCCAAACTATTGGGAACTTGATGACTGAGTAGAGGCGGGATCGTTTAAGGAGGATTGAAATAAGCTCTAGATACCATGTTGAAGTCGTAAGATTTTAGATAAAAAAAGGATAGAAAATAATACGAGGTTGAATATTATTGTTAATAGTTTTATGCTAACTTGATTACAAAAAGATTCAATACTAATCTTTATTTATAGAGATACATAGATTCAATCTTAAGTAAGAACAATTCATTATAATAATAAAAGATATTCTAAGATATCTCTATGAATATAAATTGATCTTAGAAAATAACTCAAGATACTCTAATATTATATAAATATATTATAAGATATTTTCTAATATTCTAACAGATCCAAATACTGAAACATGTTGAATATGTTATACTTAATACATAAATACGTGCACCGAGTTCCCATTTTTTGATGCACGATAACCAAGTTATGCTTGAAGCTGAACTTGTCTGATAGACATGTCAATTTAAAATTTGCTGGCAAAATTAAAACTTCCTTGCAGAAATATTTCATAATAACTCCTAATACAGACTATGATATGTAGCTTTGTTGTGTGTATTTGTACGATGATTTAGCTCACTTTTAGCTTGTCTTGACACCTTGAAGTCTTGGTTGGAAAATTTTCAAGCTGGATTTATTTTGTTTGACATACTCACTAAGAATAATTGTTATTATGCATTATTAACCATCAAATTATTTCTAGTCCTTGCTTATACAAATACATTTTGTAGGTGTCTCTCAAATGTATATTTGTGAGGCTGTTATTTGATCTTTTTGACTATATTATTTACTTTAGGATGGAAAGGCAACGCCGAGAAGAGGAGTTGAAGGGCCGATCTTCGAAAAAAGGGCATGATGCAGAGCATTCTTTACTTAACCGGGTAGGCGTTCTCTTCTTGTAACAAAAAGAATGAGTTTTTAAAGAATAATAAAGATTTTATTGCTTTTCTATTATTCCTATATGTTTATTTGTTTTCTATTATCTTAGTTTTAGTTATTTGTTGGATTTAAACTGCATTTCTTTCATTATTTTAGGCCACTAGTCCACAAACCAGTGGGAACATGAAATCACTAAAGGAGGAGAAGGATAAGGATAAGGATAAGGAAAAGGACAAATCCGGTCAGGCAGAGAAAGAAGGGCAAGAAGGCTCTGGTTTAAAGACTGCTGGTCCTGAAGGAGAAATAACCGCAGGTTTGTCCTCTGCTGTATGCTACCACAATTCGAAAGTAGATGTTTCATGGATTCTTAACCCCTAATTTAGTGCTGTCTAGTAATTTCGTGTTGGAAATATTGGTAAGACTTGACATAGCGACTTCCTGGAATTGATGTATGATTAGATGTTATAGCATTTTTTGATCCACGTAGTTGAGCCCATCAGGCAGGGAAGGCTTTAGTTATTGTTGTCTCCCTGAAACATTAGGAAACTTATTACCTCTCAATTCATTTGAGAATATTATAAGGAAATCAATAACATCACATTTGAGAATGTGAATAGCTTTGTTGTTTCAATAGCAGTTTTGTTGAAATCTATAAATTATGGTCTATTATCTATTTGGTTTCAAAAGATATTTGATGGTTTCACTGATGTGCTACATTTTACATTTAGAATGGCGTGACTTGAAAGAAGCCATAACTTTTCAATAGGAATCTAGCTTTCTTAACCATGCATCTGAATGATTAAGTTAGTGGTCAGATTAGCTTTTCTTTGCTTTCTGAAAAGTTTATACTCACATGCTTTGTTTGCATTAAAAAAACTAATCTAAACATGCAATAATTTCAGTATGTACAAACCTTTTGATTGTAAGTCTTCAACTTGTGTTAAATGCACTATAAAATATTGTATTAAAATAACTGCATCACAATTAACTGTTCTTTCTAAACAACATTGCTGAAGCGAGGTTCTAAATGACATTGAAGGACTATAATTCTAACAGCCGTTCAGTTTCTGGTTATCTTATCTAGGATGTGTAGTTCCTAGTTTTCACAATACTGCACTAATAATGCATCACTTTGGGTTTGGGATTAGGCTCCTCTAAAGTGAACAACTCAATCAACTCACTTTAGAGAATAAAGTGAGTAAATCAACCGTCGACAAATAAATCAATTGTTGCTATTATATGGACATGCATGACCAATCACAGATAGTTATAATATTACCCCTTGATTTGTTCACTTTATTAACTTCTCACTTTAGAGGAGCCAAATCCTTGGGTTTGGAAGTTGGGGCTAGCCAAAATATATATCTCCAAATTATTAATGAAGTGAATGCTGTGTTTTTTATTGCTTGCAGGGTTTTTGTTGAAGAAAAGTGCAAAAACTAATGGTTGGAGCAGGAGATGGTTTGTGCTAAATGGAAAAACAGGAAAGGTTGGTAATTGTTGGGGTTTAATTAGTATACTAACTTCTATCGATTCTGTTGAAGAATATATGATATGATAACCTGAATATACCTCATATACTTCATAATGGAGATTAGTACGGAATGACATAAATATTACAACCTATATTTTTCTTCCCAAAGCACATTCTACTCATAGATGTTTGTAATATGGGTTATGATAGTCCCCATTCTTTCCAATTGTCTAACATATTATTGCATCTTTGTTTTGTGGATGTGCTGTTAATATGATTTGCTATATGTAGTGTTGACTTTGATCATTTCTTTCACAGCTTGGGTACACAAAAAAACAAGAGGAAAGGCATTTTCGTGGCGTTATCACATTAGAGGTATGAATTACTCTCATTACTCGTGCACACTCATTGAATGAACTTCACAGCTTACTGTGTCTTGTACAAATAAATTTGAGGCAATAAATTATGATGGCATTCATAATACAGCAAAGGATGATTCTTGCTTAAATAGATATTGTAGGTGTCCTAATTCCTAAGCTTCTTGTTTGACTGGAATAATTTAGTTATTGCCGTCAACTTCCTTGTGATTGTGTTTGCCTAATGCATTGTTTTTTACATATGTTTTTATTTTATTTTTATATATTTGAAACACACTAGAAGGGCCGGAAATTTTTAATGGTTTTTATTGTTTGTTTGAAGGGTTCTTAAAAACAAAAACTGTGACTTCGTTAACTGATATATGAAATAAAATCTTATGATAGTCTTTTTTTCTTTATAGATCAGTTATTTTTATTTAAACCGGATTAAACATTTTTGTTGTAACTTACTGAGTTACTGTTTGTCTTTCAAGTTGTGGAGTTTTGATACTCTACTCTGCTGGGTTTTAATGATATACATACCCAACCCAATGTCATTACGTGTTATTTGTGAACCTTCTGGAAACTGATATTTGTTATTTGTTTTTATTTTTTATTTATGTTTGAATATTGGTGACTTCATGTTTAGGTCTATGCCATGGATATATGTTACTTTAAGCTTGTTAATTGACATTCGATGATGGTTACATGTATATAACACTTATGGCTTTTAATCTTAGATGCTTACTCTTTTACGTGAATGCAGTCTGGGAAATTAATAATTTCTATTTCTTATTATCAAAAGGAATATTGTTTGTTATATTAAAGCATAATCATTTGATTGTTTTATTTCTTTGGTTTAAGATATAGAATTACAATTCTATAGCTTTTATATGCATTCTTGATTCATATATGGAAATTGACAGTGAGATGTATGTAGTGTGTAAAGCAAAATCATTTTATTTTTTGTTTTTAGTCTTTTTTCTTCTACACCTACATTCTTGGGGCTGGAGTTGTGTTTTTTTTTTCATGCTTTCAAATGTGAGGGGGCACTTGACAGGCTGGAGTCCAGTGTTTTGATTACTTGCCGGCAGAAAGGATATGAATAGGGTGAGGGGCAGGTGGTTTGTAGACTCATACTTATCTGCTTATGAAAAACTTTTGCAGTGGCTATTGAATCTTTAATCTCATTTCTCCTGACTAAAATTACTGAGTTAAGTATATGTTGTGTAAGAGGTGAGGTCATTGTACTCTATAAGATAGCCAGTGACCTGTAGTTCTGTTTGGATGATAAAATTGCAAAGTTAACTTCTTTTCTTCGAAAAATGATTATATAATCTAATTGTAAAATCACTTCCTTGCTGTTCTATTTGAGGATGTTCTACAAAGTAATTTTGTTATTGCTCCTTTACATTTCTAATTGTTAACTGGTGTTAGATATCAACTGTAAGGCTGATATTTTACTCTGTTGGCTTAGGTTTTTACAGTGTCAATTAGTTGGAACTAGACACAAATGCATAACAGTCTTGATACATTCGTTATGCAGGAATGTAACATTGAAGAGGTTCCAGATGAAGACGATCCTCCACCAAAAAGCTCAAAAGACAAGAAGTCTAACGGACCTGATTCTAGCAAAGTCAACCTCGTATTTAAAATTACCAGTAGAGTTCCTTATAAAACTGTTTTGAAAAGTATGTTCTCCTTTTGGTATCTATGAATCGTACATGCCACTTTTATTTCTTAAAAGTTCTGAAAACATTTTAATTACAATATCTTCTCTCTTGCAGCACACAGTACTGTTGTTTTGAAGGCTGAGAGTGCAACTGATAAGACTGAATGGATTAACAAGATAAGTAATGTTATACAAGCAAAGGGAGGGCAAATAAAAATTTTATCTGAGGGTGGCTCTGCCATGAGGCATAGCCTCTCTGATGGTTCCTTGGTGAGTTGCTGGCTTAAAACTGTTGTTCATGCGTGTAACTTCATTTATGGAGTTGTTATTAGGCTTATGTTAATTAATGTCATTCCTCCAAACAAGCCGCAATTAACATATTTAACAAAAGTTTTACTAAAAGGATTTTATTATTATTTAAAGTTTTTGCACTGTAATGATTTTTAAGAGCTGACTTTTTATCAGTGTTCTTTACTTTAGTGCCATATGTATTTTTATATAGGAACATTTTCAGCTTATTTATTATTGTTATTCATGAAAATAGCATATTATTATCCATCTGGAATGAATTATAAGCAAAAATGGACCAAATTGCGTATAATTAGAAATATTTTTAATCACATTTAATCCATGCATTCCCAATAAAAAAATTAAGTCTATTCTCTAAATTACCCTTAATGATTGATAAATTGGGTCATTGAAAATATAAAAAATTATATTAAATGACGGATAACAAGTACTAACATTATTAATGTTGGTTTATAAAAAAAAATTATCATTGAATTGGAGAGAAGTTATTTATTTTTACTTATAATTCACTCCAAGAAATATGAGCTAATTTTGCTTATATTTCATTCCGCAGAGAGTATATATCTGTCGAATAAGCCCAGCTCATTTGACTTGACCAATTCAGTAAAGAGACTTTGTGTATCAAATTTTTGTATTTCCCTCTTATTGATAGTCTTGGCCCACAGTGTCATCTCTTCTATCATTATTGGTCATTTTGATATTCACAACTCCTTCGTGAGAAAACTTTCTTGCTGATACGAGCCACTAAGTAAATATTTTCATATTCCTCAATTTATGAGACTAATATTTAATTTTGGAAAAAATAGCCAGAAACTTGCTGAACAGAGGAAATGAAAGGAAAACAGTGATAGTGGTTAATGTCATTGGGAGTGGTCAGAGCTAATATATAATCGGAAACTTTATACTCACGGAAAATTCTTCAATTTTTTTCTTTCTTTTTGTCATTCTTGTAAATGTGGAATTTATTTATGTGAATGCATTCAAATAATGTCAAGGATGCTGATTCCTCTTGCTCATCATTTGGCAGAAATACTGTCTAATTTTAAAGGTCCATTCCTAAAGTTTCTTAAGGGGTATAGATAAAGTAGTAAGGAATTGCAAAGAAGACATTATTAAATAAGAAAAAATAATGATTTATGAATAGTAGGTAATCTTGAAGATGTGGTTGTTGAGTGGTGGTTATTTTAATTTCTTGCCCTATCTCAGGATACAATGGCTCGAAGACCTGCTGATCCTGAGGAAGAACTTCGATGGATGTCCCAAGAAGTCCGTGGTTATGTTGAAGCTGTTTTAAACAGTTTAGCTGCTAATGTACCAAAGGTAAGTTTCTTTTTTTAATATATGGTTTGCTTTAATTTTTTTTTTCATCCTGCAAATTTTAATTTTTGATGCATTTCCTGGTTGATTGTTTGGCAGGCAGTTGTCCTTTGCCAAGTTGAAAAAGCTAAGGAGGACATGCTGAACCAATTATATAGTTCTGTCAGGTTCAGAAATTTGTTTTGCTTTTATATTTCTTCTTTGTACATTATATTTGTAGCTGAATTTTTTGAGGAATATGGATAGTTTGTTATTAGTTTCTGAAAATATTTGACTGTTTTTCTGTCTTGAATTGATGAACTTCTTTTGGGGAAGTCATCCACATATCAATTGCTGTTACTTGTAGATATAAAATTTTAAACCCGACTATATTAGAATTGATTGTTTATTTATATTGTATCGTCAACATTTACTCTTTTCATCATAGCATACTTTATCTGGGCATGCACTTGCTATATTACAAGTTGAATTGGCACAAATGTGGTATGTGAGAGAAACCAAAATAATGGAGAAAAAAGATGAAGAGATAGAAAATGAAAAATTTATTTCCAATTTTGCAATCAAATGTTTGTGCAAAAGTCATAAATTACTTTTGTACCAATGGGCATCAGGCATGTGTGTGTTTAAAGTGTAATCATTATGCAAGTATTAATGTTTAAGTTGCATGCTAATTTGGATGCTATCTATCCTTTTGTATGATATAACAAATTGCTTTAATGTAAGTTGTGAACGTTTGTATATCTTCCATTATTAGTGGTCAAAGCACGGCTAAGATTGAGGAGCTGCTTCTAGAAGATCAAAATGTAAAGCGCAGTAGAGAGCGTTACCAGAAACAATCCTCGCTTCTGTCCAAACTGACACGCCAACTGAGTATACATGACAATCGTGCAGCTGCTGCCTCTAATTGGTCAAATGGGAGTGCAGGTATGTGTAAGCTGCTTTTGTGCTCATTTATAGATTCATTTATAGATTTTATCAGTGTTCTTTTAACGCATTAGAGTATCTACTTTTTTACGTCCCCAAAATTATCTCTTTGATTAATGATAGTGATCTAGAAATATCATTCCATTTTTTTATCTTATTCAACAATTTTTTGCTGTAGAACATTTATATGTTGACGTATTAACATTGATTAATTAGGTTATAGATAATCTATGAATGTATTGGTATTCAATATTTTCTATTTTGATTAGATTAGCAGTCACCATTTTGCATATTACTTTGTAAATATCCCGCTGTATTAATTATCTGGGCAATGAACCTTAATTTATCTCGAGTAAATACTTGCTTAAATTGATTCTGAACTATTTTTGCTTTCCCCATTTATATCAGTTTCCGATCAGGTTTAATCTCTTATTTCTTTCCACTGTGTACTCATACTATGCGCTTGTTTTGCAGAGAGTAGCCCGCGAAGCAGTGGACCAGGTGATGACTGGAGATCTGCCTTTGATGCAGCTAGCAATGGCCCTGTTGGCCGTAGCGGTTCATCAAGATCTGGGTCAAATGGTCATAGTCGACATAATAGTGATCCTCCACAAAATGGTGACATGAACTCTGGCAGCCGCCGGACTCCTAATCGGTTGCCGCCTGCTCCACCAGGTTCTTCAGGTTACAAATATTAACAAATGGCCAATATTTCATGTTTTGTTACATTTTTAGAACGCGAGATTGCTCCTGCCCCATTTCATACCTTTGAGGATAAGGTCGTCGTCGCAATTCTTTGTTCCTGCCAGGATATTTAGGTGATGAAAAAGGTTTGTGTATATAGAAGACTAGTTTGTTAGTAAATATGTTTTCCGGGCTTGTCCCATTTTCCGGAAGTATGGTATCAAGTTGGACTTCAAAAGATTGATCTGTGTTTTTCTATTCAATATTCTTTTTACTTTCATACCTTATAATGTTGTTTTCTTTTTTTCTTCTTCGATTTTGGGATTTTGCACTCAATTTTGGATGCACCTGATGTAATTTGCTTTATAATATGATGATTGAATAGCACACCATTTTGGGTTATAAGAGTAACATTGGAATATTTTAATAATGGGGGATGTGTTATATCATTGTTGCTTCCTGTCATTTTTTATTTTTAAATATTATTCTTAACGTCTGATTATATATTTTAATAATGGGGATGTGTTATATCATTGTTGCTGTCTGCAGAGTGCATTTTCAAGTTAATTATTATTATTATTATTATTATTATTATTATTTTTTAATATTATTCTTAACGTCTGATTATGCCACGTAGTATGATGACGTTCATTTATGATATACCACGTTTATAAGTTCAATATTTATAAATTATTTAAAATTCTAAAAATAATTAGTAATACTTTTTAATAATAATATTATTGCTCATTTTTATAAATAAAATTGTGATCAAATTTATGTTAATTTAATGTGATATGTAAATATATATATTTATTTATTTTATTTTAATTAAATTGATATTATTTAAGTTAACATAAGTTGGAAAAATGGTTTAAATATTTTTTTAAGAGAAGACGTGATTGTTGGAATTTAAATATTTTTCTTAAATTGGTTAATATTAGTATTACAATGTTAACCTATTGTACTACGCTACAGGTTATGGGACATTCGACGAAAACGTTGTATTTTTTTTAAATATAAAAAGTAAATGTCAATTTTTCAAATATATTTGGAATGATTTTTTTTTTCATCTGAAAAATGTGTTGTTTTTTTTTTTTGTTTTTTTTTTTATTTTAAAAAATTTTTTTTTTTTTTTTTTTTTTTTTTTTTTTTTTTTTTTTATAAAAAAATTCATTCATTTAAGTTAATAAAATACATTGATATGACAAAATCAAAATTGATAAAACTAGAAAGGATAAATTTGCGAATAAATTTATAGTATTTAGATTAATAGTACAAACTAGCAATTTAGTACAAACTGAGTATATTTATAACTGAAATATTTTTGCGTTTGAATTTATACTGATGACGTCAAAATAATCAATTGAAATCTGTAATAAATAAAGGTTATTTTGTCGATTTAAATCAATCGAACACTACCTTGAAATAGACGAGAATGTCAAAAGGTATTGCATTACCACTGAAATAACAAAAAATGCTGCGTTTAGATAACGATGAAATAAAAAAAAAAAGTTAAATCTATATGAAATTTATTTATGTGATAAAAATAAAGAAAATAAAAATTGTATGGGTGATTTGGATAAAAAATAGTCTTAAATGATTTCTATGTAATAGACAACGAAGAATTTTTTTTTTTTTTTTTTAATATACAAAGTAAATGTTAATTTGTCAAATGAATCGTATATGATTTTTTTCTTTCAAATTTTATTACTGAGTGATTTCAAACAAAGTTATCCAAATAATCACTAATTACCATCTTCATATTATTGCAATACATATAAATAAAAACCTACAATCAATGACTATAATAAATTTTGCACATGAAAATTAACAATAATCACAGGCAAAATTTAAAGTCAGGTGGCTATACTTTGAATTAAGAGCGCAACTCGTTAACATTTGATTTTCTTATTTGCTACGAACTTTTAATTTGGACGGAATTTGTTTAGAACTTACTATCACAATGTGTTGCTTTTCCAATACTCCATGCGCTTCATTGTTTTTATTTATTTATTTATTATTTTTATTTTTATAATCATAAAATATATTAGAGTAAAAGAGATACACAAAGAAGCACAAAAACCACAAAAAGCGAAAATTTCTACTTTAAGTACTAGATTAATAATGTAAGACCCTTAATTTTTTAAATTCTAATTTATGCGATTTTAGGGTATTTTGTGTTAAATTGCTTAGGCATTTAGTACAGTTGAATTTTATTTTGGGAATTAAATATCAAAATTATATTTTATTAGAGTTAATAATATGATTAATATTTATATATATTTTAATATATATATTTTTTGAGTCTCGATTAAGATTATTTGTCGGAGAATAATTTAATTATGTTACGAAAAATTATGTTCCACTTTTTGATGTGACGTGGGGAAAGTTAAAATTCTTGGGGCAGTGCTTTTGTACAGGTCTGCCGAGAATACCCCAGAGGTATGAGCTATGTCTGATAGGCCTTATAGCCCCGGTGTATTTTGATGTTTGAATACTTTGGATTTTTATTTCAAAAACTATTATGCTGCTTGTAAATATTTATTGACTTTGTCGTTATGGTATGACTTAAATATTTATCCAAAAGTATTTCCTTCTTTATTTCTTCGTTTTTATGAATTTGTTTTGTAAAAAAAAAAAAATACACTCGCGCTGTTAAAAATTGGGGTGTTACATTGTGGTATCAGAGCTTTGGTTTAGATTGTAGGTCAACCTGTAGGTTGGGAGTTGTTATCTGATCATGCGTAGGGTTAAGTTGTCTGAGTGTCAGGTCTAGTGTAGTTGTTATATATTGATGTAGTCAGAAATTATTTTTGGAATTATTCCAAGGGGTGTTTAGATTTCTTCTTGATGTTGGTTTTGAGGAAACATTAATGCATCCAAGAAGGGATGACGTTGCAAGAGTCAACGTCAATGGGGATGATCAAATGGATGAAGCAATGAATAACATGGTTACTTATGTTGCTGCACAGACTGCTGCAAAGACTTTGCGAGATTTGGAGAAGAGGGAAATAGAGATTTGTGCTGTTGCGTCAAGGGGATTGGAAGATTTTCGTCGTTACAATCCTCTAAAGTTCAAGGGTGAGGATAGCCCAGAAAAAAAGTGATCAGTAGATTCAAGAAGTGGAAAAGATCTTCGAAATGATTAATTGTCTAGCAGGGTTAAGGCGAATCATGACGGCATGAGATTTATGAAGTGGTTCCAAGGACACATAGGCTATGTTGTTGATGGTAATTCGAAGATGATGGGTATAGATGGATTATAGTTAGACTAATAGGCGATTTCATGTAAAGATCTAAGTGGAGAGCTTTTTAAGAAGAGTATTAGGTCTTCGCTTGGTAGATTTCAGGATGAGATTGGATGAAGTTTGATAATTGCCAAAAGGGTGTGAACACCATGGGGTTATTTATTTGGAATAGCATTTGATGCTTAGGTGTCAACGAAAGAGACTTGTATTGAAGTTAAGGGGCTCTACACGGTAGGGGTAAATACTACATTGGTTAGATAATGTATACTTTGAGGAATAGTCGATACCTTGAGGGGTAAAGTCGAGCATTCGAGTTAAACTAGATTCGCGACTCAGATTATTAAATATGAATCTCATGACAATTATAGGAATGAGAATATATATTTCTTTGATAAGTGACAAATCTTTGTGTGGATTAGGAGATGGTAAGTATGGATACTAATATTGGATGAAACTATATACACGTAAGTGTGAATTTTGAGTGATGTTCGGAAAAACATAAGGAGTTAAGACTTGATGTATTGAATCACATGTTACTATTAAATGAAATTGAAAGTACATAGTATGAGAATACTTAAAGATTGTAACGATGTAAGCTTTGAGAGTCTATTAAAGGATGGTAATTACTAGAAGAATGTTAATATTTTGATAGGTCAGAGGAATTATTTGAGATTTGATTTGGGACCCTAAGATGGTTGATCTTTAAGTCAATGATTTAAAATCCACAAGGTTGGATGGTGGACCAAGTAATGCCTAAAACTGGTATAGTTGAGGTAGGCAAGTGATAAATAATTCATGTTATGGATGAAAGTGTTTGAAGATTCACTAAAAAGGTCGTGTTATGATTTGAAGAGTTTTTATTAGTGAGATTACTAATATAGTTAGAGTTAATGATGAATACGACTTCGTATTGTATTTTAAGATGAAATGGATGGAATTAGACAATGTGATGAGAATTTGGAGATTTCGAGGGTTAGATTTTAGAATTTTATTTAATGATAGAAAATGAAAAAGAAGAAATGTAACAAATGATTTATGGTTTAGATGTTGATCTTGGGAAGTCAAGCGTTAAAAATTTTAAATTGAGTGTTTTGGTGACTAGACGAAGATGAAAGGTATGTGGGTCTTTGAGATATTTTACTGCAAATCTATGAGGATGAGGTTTATAGATAATTATTCCTTAGGAGATGCTTATTGGAAACAAATAAGAATCCAATAAGTGAACCAAATTTTGGAAAATGTGCCAAGAAAACGTGTCAGAACAACACATGGAGATGTAGCTTATGATAATTAAAGATTCATGAAAGGAATTATCTCACTTGTGATTTAGATATTGTTATTATAAGGGCATGCGAATGATACAAAGGTTGAGTGCATGTCATGGGGTTGTTATTGTGTTCGTCAAACAACATAGTTTAATGTTTGGTTGATAGGGAAGAATTGAGCATGAAATTGAAAAGTTTGGTGAGAATTAGTAATGCTTGATTTATTGAAATCACTAAAATGAAGATGCATCATGGTTCGAGACATGAAGTTAAGGTTTGTAAAAATAGAAAAGTGATGGAGTGAATACAATGCGTTTGACCTGTCATAATGAAAGGATAATCATCAAGCTGCAAATAAAGGACACAGAGAAATTGAGAAGTATCAAAATGAATGTTGGCCGTAGATGTAGGAGAATTATTTTCGAGTTTGTGCATAATTGCGAAGTATGTAAAAAAAAAATTGACTAGTGAAGCGTGAATTTAAGGTGTAAGGCATGAGACAAATGTAGGTCTTAATCAGTGAATGAAATTCAAGTTGGATTTTTGTTGGAGACGTGACTCTTGAAATGAAGTACTAAACTGGAAGGAAGTTTGTGTATTATGAGTAGTATAGTTTTGGTATGTTATCGAAAAATTTTGAGGAAGCTTAGATCACCAAGCAAATGTGGGGATGGAATTATTAGAGTTATAACTAGAACAACATACGGATAAGAACAGTATGGTTTGGCGTAGTTGTGCGACTAAAGAGAAATCGAGGATTTGTGGACCATAGATAAATTAGGGAGTTCTCGGCGGTAATGATTGTTTTGTGTTCAGTATGTTAGTGTCATACTTAGTGTTTCGGTTTGATACTTAATTGGTGTTTCGTACCAAGTGGACGTATATGAAGCTATGTGACATAGCTATGGGCGAATGTACTTCGTCGATAGGATCAAAATTATAGGAAAATAAGGGAAACTCAGTGGATGTTGAGAAGATTGTTTGACCGCTTGTGCATTAGAATAACCTTAAGTGCAAGTCGCACAGAGTGCTATTAAAATTCGGTTAAGATAGTCTAAGACACCATCATGATTGTTGGCTACTTATTAACAAATTGAGGAACTGATCATCCTTAATCTCTTGTTGATAGTAGAGAAAATCATATTGAATGGATCACCGAGTCTTACCGACTATGATAGCGCGTAATGTTATTAAGCATCCTATGAAAAGGGATAGACGACACTTTCTTCACGGAGGCATGACGAAACAAGTTCTATCATGTATGTTGAGTTTGAGTGCAAACCTAGTCTGATTATTATTCTTACCTTAAGTTTCGAGGACGAAACTTCTTTTAGGAGGGTAGTAATGTAAGACCCTTAATTTTCTAAATTCTAATTTATGCGATTTTAGGGTATTTTGTATTAAATTGTTTAGGCATTTAACACAATTGAATTTTATTTTGGGAATTAAATATCAAAATCATATTTTATTAGAGTTAATAATATGTTTAATATTTATATATATTTTAATATATATATTTTTTGAGTCCCGATTAAGATTATTTGTCGGAGAATAATTTAATTATGTTACGAAAAATTTAATATCGGACATTTTTTTTTTAAATGTCACTTATTGCTGAGAAATTCATTTGTCAATTGAGTTGCGGCGATAATAGATATTTTTTTGAACAAGTAATTTGAGAAGTGATGTGTAATGATGTTTTTTTTTAAAAAAATATCTATAAAGTTAGATATTTATTAGTTGGTTTTAATTATAATATATTTTATATATATATACTAAAGAAAGGAAAAAGGAAGAAACAACAGCACGTTTCTCAGCCTCGCGAGATTTCTTTTCTTCCTCCTTCTATGTTTCTAAATTTTCTTTGTTTTCAAAACCCACAAACACTAAAAACCTTTACTTTTCTCCTAGATCTAAACTTCGTTTCGAGAAGTGACAAAAGAGAAAGTTGCTCATTGCCACGCTGCGGTGCTAGTGAGCTAGTTTTCGACGCGACGTCACGAACTTAAATTTTACCGGAATTAATTGCGGTGACTTAATCGCTTGTTAAAGCTACAACGGAGGTAAGAGTTCCTTACAAACTTTTAGTTTTCATTTAGGACATTATTTTTGATTTCGTGGAATAGAAATTTGATGTATTTGAGGTGTAAAATTATGGAAAATGAATTTAATTTGTTTATGTGAGAATTAGTTGAATTTGAATTTGATTTGTTTTGAGGTGTGTTTTGTAGTGATTAATGTTGGGTGTAAATTGTATGTTCATAATTAATATTATGAATTTTTGAGATGTGATTTAGGTGTGGATTTTGTGGATATTGAATTAATTAAATTTTATGTGTTTGAGTTGCGTAATGAGTTGTTTTCAAATAAATGAGTTTGAATTGAAGCTGAAATTTTACAAAAAATTTAGAGTTGTTAAAGTTGTGAAAAAAAAAATTCAAATTTTAACTAAGTTAAAGAGTTTGAGTAAAAAGATAGATTGAAATTAAAAAGGGTTAGAGTTTAAAATGTTACTATTTTAATTACTCTTGAACTGAGTTTAAAAAGAAAAAAATATTAGAGTATTTTATTAACTCAAATTTTTTGGTGCTTTAATAGTCGTGTGTGTATGTGAAATTTGAACAATATTTGTTTTATTTAGTTTTAACTAAATAATATAGATTATTTGGTTTTAAAAGTTTGGTGTGTGAGAAAGATTTAATTTTGGGAATTTTGTTGTGTTTGGATTACTTTTATTGTTAACAAATTGTTATAAATATTTATGATTATGTAGTTAGCTCCTTGAGTCTCGAAAAGGAATCGAGACCGTTGGCACCGAGTTAGCGGTGGGGAGAACTCTTATATATTAATGTTGTTGTGGTGATTTATGGTTGAAAATTTTGGAGATTGAATAATATGATTTATGGTTGAAAATTTTGGAGATTGAATTTGATGATTAATGTTTGAAGATGTGGAGTTTTGAATTTGGTGATTTATGGGTGAAATTTGTGGAGAATAAATTTGGTGGTTAATGTTTGAAAAATTGGAGATTAATTTTAATTTTGGGAATTTTGTTGTGTTTGGATTAATTTTATTGTGAACAAATTGTTATAAATATTTATGTTTATGTAGTTAGCTCATTGAGTCTCGAAAAGGAATCGAGACCATTGGCACCGAGTTAGCGGTGGGGAGAACTCTGATATATTAATGTTGTTGTGGTGATTTATAGTTGAAAATTTTGGAGATTGAATTTGATGATTAATGTTTGAAGATGTGGAGTTTTGAATTTGGTGATTTATGGGTGAAATTTGTGGAGAATAAATTTGGTGGTTAATGTTTGAAAAATTTGGAGATTAATATGGGTGATTTATGTTGAATTTGGGTAGAATTAAATTTAATTTGATTATGTGTTCATAATTGATATTATGAATGTTTGATGTGTGTTTGACGTGTGGGTTGTGGTGATTTACGGTTGGTGTGATTTATGTGTTCATAATGATTATTATGAATTTTTGGAGATGTGATTTATGTGGGTTTATGGAAAATGAATTTGGTGGGTTATGTGTGAAAATGTGGAGTTTCGAAAATGGGCGATTTATGAGTAAATTTGGTGTGAAATCGTGGAGATAGAATTTGATGTGTTTGAGTATGCTCTGTGGTGAATTTGAAAAATCATTAGTGTTAAATGAGTATTAAAAAAGGGGGAATCTTTTAATAGCTGCATTTACTTAATGATTGTGGTGAAAAGAGTAAGAGTATGCTCATGCATTTCATAGTACATGGTAACCGCGATGGGGCCATGGTGATAGTGGTGACTGTGATGGGCCACGAGATGATGCCATGTGAATTGTTGGTTCATCTTATCCTTGCAGGGATTGTCGCATCGTGCTGATCTGTGAGAGATTGCACTCTATAATGTGCTGATCTGTGAGCGATTGCACTCTAGAAAGTCGTGCTGGTATGTGAGAGACTGCACTCTTGTATTTCGTGCTGGTCTTTGAGCGACTGGACGCTAGTAAATCATGCTGGTCTGTGAGAGATTGCACTCTAGAATGTGCTGATCTGTGAGCGATTGCACTCTAGAAAATCGTGCTGGTCTGTGAGCGACTGCACTCTTGTATGTCGTGCTGGTCAGTGAGAGATTGCACGCTAGTAAATTGTGCTGGTCTGTGAGCGAGTGCACTATTGTATGTCGTGCTAGTCTGTGAGCGACTGCACGCTAGTAAATCGTGCTAATTTGTGAGAGATTGCACTTTGGTAATTAGTATTGGTTTGTGAGAGGCTGTACAATTATGATTTACGCTATTCGGGGAGGGTTTTGGTTTGGAATTCCGGAATAATGCATTTTGGCATATACGAATTGCATTAGAGTGTTTGGCACGCGGGTTGATTAAGTTTTGATGTAATTATGTGTTCATAATTGATTTAATGAATATTCGATGTGTGATTGAGGTGTGAATTTGTGGAGATTAATTTGGTGTTAATTATGTGTTCATAATTGATAACATTAATGTTTGAAGTGTTGATTGATTTAGAGCCATTTTAGAATTGAAAATCTGCATTTTCTCAGTTGGATTCGGCTATGACAGTGCAGTTTGTCAAAACTTTATTTTTCAACATTGTTTATGCATTTTTGGACATATGAAAACCCTTTTGAGGAGTATGCTAAGACGAAAGGTTCTTTTGAGCATTTGAAAATATAAGAATTTTGCTAAGTGTTATTTGTTAATTTCGGTTGGTGACCCTTTACAATTATTGTGGAAATTTGGGCTTTGCCCTCAGATGAGAACCAGGATCATCCTACCGGTTAGTACTTTGGAGACAGGCATGTAGTTAGACATACTTGACCGAAGCTATGTCAGGAGGATCTTGCAGGGCGCGTGGAGATCACCCGAATTGTATAGTGTTTGTAGCATGATCAGATTAGGTGGTTGTATAAGGACTAGATGTCTTTCTTTTGTGATTGTATTTATTTCATTTTGGAAGATTGTATTAAACTGTTTGATGTCTTTTCTTTTGATGGGTCCATGTTCCACTTTTTAATGTGATGTGGGGAAAGTTAAAATTCTTGGGGCAGTGCTTTTGTACAGGTCTGCCGAGAATACCCCAGGGGTATTAGCTATGTCTGATAGGCCTCATAGCCCCAATGTATTTTGATGTTTGAATACTTTGGATTTTTATTTCAAAAACTATTCCGCTGCTTGTAAATATTTGTTGACTTTGTCGTTATGTTATGACTTAAATATTTATCCAAAAGTATTTCCTTCTTTATTTCTTCGTTTTTATGAATTTATTTTGTAAAAAATAAAAAAAATACACTCGCGCTGTTAACAATCGGGGTGTTACAAACAACCTAAAGGATACAACTCTACCTACAAACTAACACCATGATGCAAATTTTATGTCACACTAGCAGCCGCTAATGTATCATATAAATGATAGTGTTTCTTCAAGCTATTTATGTTGGAAATGACGATGATAAAATAAGAGTTGTTGGGAATTGAAAAATAAGAAAGTCCTTCATAGGAGGGATGACATATACTAGTAGTATTTATAAGATGAATGTGTGATAATTATGGTGTGTCTCAAGAGTATCTAATTTTGATAAATTGATTATTGAATGGGTTTAAAGTGATAACTTTATTTATTACAAATCTAAAAGATCTCGAATAAACGAGTGTCATCTTTGATACAATGTTCATTGGAACACCTGACTCCAAAGCAACAAGTGACAATATTTTTAGTATAGTCAGTGGTGCTGTATCTTGGAAATCAAAGAAAACGATGATACTAACGAACTGGTTGAGATGCTTGCTAGCTGAGATCCTTTTACGGGAAAAACTTATGCAAATTGTGTTGATCCACTACGATAGTACCGCGACAAACCTATGGAAGTTGTGTTGATCCATTACGATAGTTCCACGACTAAAGCAAAAACTGAGAATCGTTATTACATTAGTAAGCAACTACAAATACGTTGTAAGTACAACACAGTTAAAGAGTTACTTTCTAAAGGAGCTGTTATAATGAATCATGTATGCACTGATGAGAATTTGGCGGACCCTTTGACGAAAGGATTAGCTAGAAAGAAAGTCCTAAATACATCCAAATGGATAAGATTATTGTCTATAGATCAATGAGTCATCCATGATGGTAACCTGACCTAAAAGACTGTGTCACGACTCGAAAACTATACGCCGTGACTGGCGCACAAGCTATACTCCTAGACTGGAAAACATATCAACTAACTTAACAATTAAACAACTAATTAGTTCTCAATAATCATTTCAAAACAATATATAAGTTTTCGTGAATTTCGACAGGGTACCCTCTATAACTTCAACATTCCCAAATTTATAAAATTCCTGTTTAACTTTCAATTTAGTCATAATTCTAAAGAGTAAAATCTAAATATTCAGTTCATCTCCCAAAAAGACTTTCTAGACTCGAAATAGCTGCAAATTACATCATGACTCAATAGACTTCACACTAAAAAGGTCCTCGATCAAATATGATCGAAACTTGAATCTACTAACTTCTTGCTACTCAGCTGCATGCGAATTTGAAAAAATTAACAACATGAAGCGATAAATCACAAGGACTTAGTGATGAGACAACAACCACCATTAACTAGAAGGGAAACATAAAAAGACACGATTAGCTGTTTTACAATCTTGTGGTGATGATGCTGTACACATAATAAAATCATTAAACTTATAATTTAGTTGATCAGATAGAAATATTAAAAATTCAATTAATAGCGAAGCGAAATCAAACAAGTAAAAATATAAATTCTTGAGAACCAAGAGGCAACTTCATCTCATTAATAGCCCTTTCCTCCTAAAAGGTGGCTCCATCTAACGGATAATCCTCTTCTCTCAATCCTACAACGCATCATCACACATCAATTAGGGAGCTTACATCTCGTTGATAGCCCTCTCCTCCTACGGATGATATTTCTCATAGGGGAGACTCCATCTAACAGGTAACTTTCCCTAATCAAAACGAAACTAGGAGCACCTAACGCCGTTAACCATTTCCATCTAATGAGTAGCTTTCCCTAATCAAAACGAGGTAACTAGGTGCACCTAACGCCGTTAACGATTCTATAATTATAACAACGATTTCTCAAAATACATATTTAAAATCATATCTCCTTTCATCGTAATTCATGGAAAACATATTCAATCGTATAACAATTCAATATTTAAATACTTTTAACTCATACGTAAATCAAACTAATAACATATTATATAAAAGTCCATTAAAATAAATAAATGACGAAAATTGAGATAAATTTCAAAGGTTGTGTTCCTCAAAATTTTAAATAAATTCTTTAACATAGAAAACGAGTAAAATAATAATTATAGCATTATAAAAATATATGACGATGACCGTCTTCAACTCACAACTATGGAGAGTCGCTTAAGATTGTTCTCCAACAACTCTCAAAGTAGCATACATGACCTCAGCTGACAAAGTTTAGCTAACTCTAAGAAACCATAAAAATTATTTAAATCTATTCTAACCACAAAATAATATTTTAAACAAAAACTGCATTTTTCTAGATATTCATACTAGCATTAGAGTTGTGTATTTATCTCAAAGAATCTCAATAAACAACTCTCACGAGATGGGTACCTTTCTCCTTTCTTAGAGCACAAACTCTAACCCAAAAATTCTACCCAAGCACTTGTACATCCTTCCTATGAGTTTAAGATTTAAGGAGACTGTCTTGCCTTTAAGTGAGAAGAAGAAGAAGAAGAGAAAAAGAAGAAAAAAATGAAAATGGGGGTGGGGTAAGGAAGTTGTCTGAGAGAGAAAAAGGAGAGAGTGAAAATAGAAAGAGAGCGAGAGTGGGTGAAGTTGGTTTATTTTATCTATTTATTTTTATTTATTTATTTAATAATATTATTATTATTAATTATTATATTATTTTTTTTTATTTTTAAAAACATGGGGCCTGTCAGGCTGGAGATCCCAAGAATTAGGTTCAATGGGTAATAATAAGTCATAGTGATGTGAGATGAACATGCTATTATATCTTAGAGAATCATGATTCTTGAAGCGATGAAAAAATTAGGTAATAGAAACTCTTAATGAGATCTATACTCTATGTGGAGTGGAGTACCTAACTACATGAGTACTCTTGATAGATTCATCTCGTGAATGTGAAAGTGGGGTTGCTTCCTATGGAATTTTGAGGCAGAATTCCTAGAGTTATATTGGGATAGACGTGCAAGGCCATTAATGCATGAGCTTTTGAGAATACACCCTATAAAAAGGTTGTGTGTGAGTTTGATGTCAGAGATAAAGTTCAAGACTACAAGTCACTCTTGTTGAATTTGAATCTTACTTACAATGCAAAGGTTCAAGTCAGGAGACACCTCTGTTTATGCACAATTTTATAGAAGCGAGTATGCTATTTTAGTATCCGGAAAATTAATTTTTTTTAATAAATGCGTGCGTTTTTATATCATTGATACGTTGTACACGGATCTGCCATCCACCGAGTCAACATTCAACATCTCATCTGATAAATTCCTTCCTAAAATCATGCATCATTTTTCTCCGGTCAAAACCTAGCATTTCTCGCGTTTCATTTTTATATAGATTCGTGCATCAGTTTTTGCCCGGTCAAAACTTAGAGAATTTTAAAGTGTAGTTTTATGTGGATCTAGTTTGATGGATCACATATTTTTCTCTCTTTTAGTTGTAGAGCTCCTCTATAAATAGATGACTTTACTCAATTTGAAAAGCACACCAAAGTTCTCTAAAATCCGAGACTTTTCTTTGTTTCTCCCTTTCTTTCTTCTTCTCTTTCTTTCGAGTGGTCATAGTACCATATTACGAGTGACAATCATTGACTGCCATATTGAGGGTGTAATTTTAGAACAATTTTCTACAGAGCAATGGAACTCCGATATAGTGTGTCTGAGCTATTTTATCCTAGGGACTTCGTGGTTGATAGTTTGTTTTGCATAATTTGGGCAGTGTCGTTAAACATCTTAAAGAGAGCGATCTAGTTCGTGAATTAATTCAATAATATCTTCGATGACATAAATTGATTTTGAAACAGGTGTCAAAACTCAAAAACAACAGTTTATTTGTAACCAAGCTCTTGAAATGAAGAAAGTGTTGAGCCGCTTTATTGTGATTTATCCCTTGAATATTCAATCAATTGAAGATGACAATCCATAAATTATAAAGAGAAATTAGAAGAAAAGAATAAATGGTTAAAAGGCTCAATTTCAGTAAAGCAAAAAACACAACAAACGTCATAATTCGAAGATATCCTTCTTTTAGCGCTCTTCTCTAGTTGCAAGTCTTCCTTATAATAATATCCAAACATTTTAGTGGTGATATCACATTTCCAAGCTTCCTTAAGTGCTTTCACTTGAGTCGGTTCCCATTGATGGTTGGTTTGAAAGCAAAGTTCAATGTTTGTAACATGAGTTAACGGTAAATCCCTCCACCATATTCGACAACCAAGTCCACCCATCCACACCAACCAAATTCAGATCAACATCATTAAAAATAGTTTCCAACTCCTTTGTTAAATTCTCTTCCCATACAAACAAAGCTCTCCTCCACCGCCATTTCCACACCCACGCATTATTCTCCCACCAAATTTTCTTCAAAGCATATCATGAACCCAACCCACCGTAGACCCCACCGTCAGCACCTTTCAATACTAAATCTCTCCACCAGATAAAACATCCCATAAGCAACGAAACAAGCTCGCCACAAAAGTGTTTTCCTAAATCACCATACTTACACATTAATAAGCCATACCCAAGAAGCATCCTTATCATGTAAGCATCTCAAAATCTATTTTGATAGTAGAGAGATGTTAAATAATTCTAAAATCTTAACATCTAAATCATCTTTATCCTTTGGCAACTAAACCTTTTCATACTTAATCAATGAAATCTTCATACCATCTCCATTCTCACCTCACAAAAAATCGCGTTTAATACGAACCAATTCTTTTAATACTCGTTTTGAAGCTTTAAAAAATGCAAAAAACTATTATAACGCTGTCAACACATCTTAATCAATCTTACTCTACCTCCAATTGACACTGCCTACCTTTTCAACCGAACAATTGATTTTTAAAAGAGGAAATAATCGGCTTCCAAGTTTCTACCCTTCTAGGATTAGTGCCCATCGAAAAACCGAGTAACTTGAAAGGAAAGTGACCAATACAACATGTTGGAACATAATGTTATAGTGTTAATTTAAAAATTTGTTGAAGTCTCACATTGGAAAGAAATATTTTTTATAAATTTAAGTGGAAAGAAACTTGTTTTAAAATTCAAGTCCCACATTGCAAAGAAATGTTTTTTGTAAATTTAAGTGGAAAGAAACATGTTTTTTAAAATTCAAGTCCCACAATGGAAAGAAATTTTTTTGAAATCTCACTTTGGAAAACTATCATATTTTGTGTAGTTTCAACTCTATACATACTAAAGTCCCACATTGTTTAGAAAACATATGTGAGTTTGGATGATTTTCCCTACTTTCTCTTTTCTCCCTCTTATATTTTGCTTGCAAAATTTTCGAGCCACTTCTCCCCTATCTTTTTGTCCCTTCGATTTTTAGAGAAGTTGTTATTCCGTAGTCCCTTAGATTTTTAGAGCAGTTATTATGCCGTAGTCCTTCGGGTTTTAGAGCGGTTGTTATGTCGTAGTCCTTCGGTTTTTATAGCGGTTGTTATGCCGTAGTCCTTTGGTTTTTAGAGAGGTTGTTATGCCGTACTCCTTTCGGTTTTTTGAGTGGTTGTTATGTCGTAGTCCCTTTGGGTTTTAGATCGGTTGTTATGCCGTAGTCCTTTTGTTTTTAGAGCGGTTGCTATGTCGTAGTCCCTTTGTTTTAGAGCGGTTATTATGCCGTATTCCATTCATTTTTTGTATTTTTGAGCGGTTATTATGCCGTAGTTGTGAATGGTCATAGTACCATATTGAGAGTGACTTTAATTGTCACATTGAGAGTGACTTTAACTGCCATATTGAAGGTGTAATTCTAGAACGGTTTTCTACGGTGTAGTGGAACTCCGATACAGTGAATCTGAGCTGTTTTATCCTGGGGACTTCATGGTTGATAGTTTGCCTTGCACAATTTAGGTAGTGCCGCAAAACGTCTTAAAGAGAGCGACTTAGTTCGCGACTCAACCCAGTAATATCTTCAGTGGCATAAATTATGATTTTTAAATAATTTTTTAAAACTCAAAAATAACACAAGTTAAGAATTGCGAAGCAACAATTAAAAAGTACTCAACTAGATGCCCCATAAATATATTGTTTTTAGCAAAATTAATCTTCAAACCTGACACCAATTCAAAACTTCTCAAAATAGATTTGAAGTACCATAAGTTCTCTCACAATCCCTCACATATCAATAATATACACTACGCGAAAAAACGCATTTTACAACGCTTTTTTTAAGCCATTTACAGCGCTTTTTTAAAAAAATAAGCGCTGTGGAATTGAGCGCTGTAAATGATACAACAGCGCTTTTAAAAAAGCGCTATAAAACATGTAAATATAACGCGCGCTTGTTATGCACATTTTACAGCGCTTATTCAAAAAAGCGTTGTCATATGCACCCCATTATATGAGTTATGAGTCTGCTTTTAGAGCGCTTTTTAACACAAGCGCTGTAAAATGCACACCCATAATTTTCTTATTATGGGTCTGCATTTTACAGCGCTTTCTCAAGAAAGCGCTGTAAAATGCCCATCCATAATTTCATATATGGGTGTGCATTTTACAGCGCTTTCTCAAAAAAGCGCTGTAAAATGCACACCCATAATTTTCATATTATGGGTCTGCATTTTACAGCGCTTTC
>NC_021165.2:44500413-44533510 GCF_000331145.2 Cicer arietinum
ACACATAAGCGCTCTAAAATGTCTCTTTATGTTAATTTTAAAAGGCTTTTTTACAGCGCTTTTACACATGAGCGCTGTAAAAGGCCTTATTGTTTTTGTATTTTGTTATGTTATGTTATTTTTTAAACAAGCTCAACATGCATCTTCTTCTCCTTTTATGCATCTTCTCCTTTTATGCATCTTCTTCACAAACATCAAAGCTTACTCTTTCACAATTCAATCTCCACCTCAACACCCTTTTTATCTCTTTACATTCTCTTTCCTTCTTAAATCGAAACTTGGTATTCAGGATCATTGCCATGTTGCGAAAAATGGGTTTGTGTCTGATGTTTTTGTTAACAATGTGTTTTTGGGGATTCCCATGATGCGTACAAGGTGTTTGAAGAAATTAGGTGTGTGATGAATATTATTTTTAAAGCTTTTTTACAGCGCTTTGTCAAATAAGCGCTGTAAAATGTCTTTTTTACTTAATTTCAAAAGAGTCATTTCCAGCGCTTTGTGTGAAAAGCGCTGTAAAAGGTATAAAACACTCATTATTTTATTTATAAAAGGATCTTTTACAGCGCTTTTTAAAATAAGCGCTGTAAAATGTCTCTTTATTTTATTTTTGTGTTTGGTTTATTTGGGTTGGGATGACATTAAAAACATTGTTATCATTGTTTATTGGATTAAAAATATTGTTATCATTGTCTTTATCACAATACTTTAGGAGATGATGAATTATTAGAAATGAGTATTCTGAAGAATCTATATATATATATGCACTGAGCAAAAGAGAATCTCTCTATTCAGTTCAGTTCAGTTCAGTTCATGTAAATTACTAATTTATATTCAGTTCAGTTCATGTAAATCAAGCTAAATATAAAACACTCATTGTTACATGAACTTGGTATAAAACACTCAAATCAAGCTAAATATAAGCAGAAAATAAATTAATCAGAACTTAGTATAAAACACTCAATTCAGATTACATGCATATTTACAATAACACAGTTCAGATTACATGCATAGCTTATATAAAACAATTAAACATATACATTAAGATGCCCTTCTTCTTTTCCTGGTGACATTCACATTTGTTTGTCCATTTACAATACGAAACGATGGATTAATCCAAATTCCCTCATCATGATCATCTCTAAGATATAAACCATCATCAGTTGAATCAATTTCATGTGGTTGTTGTGATGTTGCAAATAAAAGATCATTACCAACATCTTCATCATTATTGTTATCATCACTTATTTTATTGGTCGATAGGACAACAGACCATTTATCATTAGAAGGATCAGTGACATAAAACACTTGTTGAGCTTGCGACGCTAAAATAAAAGGCTCGTCTTTGTATCCCACCCTATTAAAATCGACAAGCAAGAATCCTGACTCATCAATCCGAACGCCATTATTATTATCGACCCACTTGCAACCAAATATGGGAACACGAAACATTGTGTAGTCTAACTCCCATATGCGCTCGATAACCCCAAAATATGATAGATTTGCATATATTGGGTTTTTGTCTTTTGCACTTGAGACATGCATCGCTTCAGCTACGAGAGTGACTCCACTATTTTGCATAGTGGTCTGATCATCTTGTTCTTTGGTATAAAATGTGTAGCCGTTAATAACATAACCAGTGTAAGAAAAGACATGTAAGCTCGGACCATTTGCTAGCCACCTCAATCTATTTGAAATTGATCCGGGGTCTATATCAAATTTTGACATTATGTGATTTTTTAACCATGTTACAAAACTTCGATTGTGCTCTCGAGTTATCCAATTTTGATTCCTATTCATGTTCAAACGAGATAACTGATCAATGTGTATTGTAACATACGGTTGAACCTCATCATCATTGTGCAGAACATACAATTGTGCCTGCTCCCATTCTGTCCTTGATATAGTCAGTAGTCTCCTTCCAGTTATCCCTTCTCCTGATAGTCTTCCCGAATGACGAGACATGGGAAGCCCTATGGATTCAACATTGGACAGATATTCAGTACAAAATTCAGCAGCCTCTTCAACAATGTATCGTTCAGCAATACAACCTTCTGGTCGACTTCTACTTTTTACGTACCCTTTTAATATTTTCATATATCGTTCTATCGGATACATCCATCTCATATAAGCTGGCCCACAAAGTTGTGTCTCCTTAACCAGATGAACAGTAAGGTGAACCATTATATCAAAAAACGATGGTGGGAAATACATTTCAAGCTCACACAAAGTAACAACAATTTCCCTCTGCAATGTCGGTAATTTCTGAGGGTCGATCACTTTACTACAAATTTCCCTGAAGAAGAAACATAATCTAGTTAAGGCTAGTCGAACTTTTTCAGGTAAAATGGAACGTATACCTATTGGTAGCAAATGCTCCATTATAATATGACAATCATGGGTCTTCAAACCTTTTAACTTGAGGTCTTTCATACAAACCAAATTTTTAATGTTCGAAGAGTATCCTTCTGGAACTTTAACTTCGTGTAGAAATTTACATAAAACAATTTTTTCCTTTCTAGATAGAGTATGAGCGGCTGGAGGTAGATATGTGCGATTTCCTTTCTTTACTGGAGCCAGTTCATTTCTTATTCCCATATCGACCAAGTCCAATCTTGCATTGACGCCATCTTTAGACTTTCCTGGAACATTGAGTAACGTACCAATAACACTTTCAAATACATTTTTTTCAATATGCATCACATCGAGGAAATGTCTTACATACAATGACTTCCAATATGGCAATTCAAAGAAAATTGACTTTTTCTTCCACCCAGTTTTCACCAGCTCTCCCGCAAAAGGTTTGCCAAATTTATTGGTCAAACCTTGTACTTTTTCAAGTATTTGATATCCAGTCGGTGCTAAAGGAGCTTTACCTTCCTCTGATTTTCCATTGAATGCATTTCTCCACCCACGATACTGATGACTATAAGGTAAAAATCTACGATGTCCAAGAAACACATTCTTCTTACAATGTTTCAACCGCATCCAATTTGTACTCTCTTCACATATAGGACATGCACACTGACCTTTAATGCTATATCCTGATAAATTACCATATGCTGGAAAATCATTAATTATGCCGAACAACATAACCCTTAAATTGAAACATTCTTTCTTATACCCATCATAAACTTCCACACCTGTCTCCCACATACTTTTTAAATTTTCGATTAGAGGAGTCAAGTATACGTCGATATCATTCCCCGGTTGTTTGGGTCCAGAAATTAACAGAGACAACATCATAAACTTACGCTTCATACATAACCATGGAGGTAGGTTATATATTACCAAAATCACAGGCCACGTGCTATGTGAGATGCTTTGAAGACCATGTGGATTCATTCCATCAGTAGAAAGTGCAAGTCTTAGATTTCTTGACTCTATCCCGAATTCAGGATACTCGTGATCAATTTTTGCCCATTGTGGGGAATCTGCAGGGTGTCGAAACATTCCATCTCTAATTCTTTCATCTGCATGCCATGTCAAGTGTTTTGAATCTTCTTCACTGCGATACATGCGCCTAAATCTTGGTATTATAGGAAAATACCACACGACTTTTGCTGGAGTAGATTCTTTCTTCTTATATCGAGAGACATTGCATTTCGGACACGCCTTAAGTAGTTCATATTCGTTTCGAAATAAAATGCAATCGTTAGGACACGCATGAATCCTTTCGTAACTCATTCCAATAGAACACAAAATCCGTTTAGCCTCGTAGGTTCGACTGGGAAGTTCATTATCATCTGGCAACATATCTTTTATGAGTGTTAATAATTCCGTAAAGCTTTTATCAGACCATCCATTACTCGCTTTTAAGTTGTACAACTTTAATATCGCTGACAGTCTTGTGAATTTAGTACAACCATTATATAATTCTTTCTCTGCATCACTCAACAAACTTTCAAACATTTTAGGACAATCTCGAAGATCTTCTTCAACTGCTTTTGCAATCTCATCAACTCGGTCCGGCTCATATGTATCTGTATCGAAATCAGTTGAAGCATATGTAGAACTATTCTCAAAATTAATGTTTCCTTTTTTTTTTTCTCACCATGTCTTATCCAACATGTGTAGCTTTGATCAATTCCATTACATACTAGATGTCCTTCTAATTCATCTTCTCTAACACGTTTTCCAAAACAACATTTTAAACAAGGACAAACTACTCTATTTGGATCTTTTGCATTCTTCACTGCAAACTCAACAAACTCCTTCACTCCAATTTCATACTCTTTTGACAATCGATTGGCTGAAATCCATTTCCTATCCATATTATACCACCTATATAAATGCAGTAACAAAAATAATAAGCTTTCAAAACATATCAACAAGTTTCAAAAAGAAACCAATATCAACTAACAATTTCAAAACAGAACAGATCATGTGGTATGAGTTTTTGACAATTTTTGACAATTTCAAAACATAACAGATCATGTGTAAAAAATACCTTAGACAACGTAGATGGCCGCACAGTACGTAGAGGATATTAGGGTTCCCAACGTATATAATTATTTGAAAGATGTAGAGGATATGAGGGTTTCCAACGTATATAATTATTTGAAAGATGTAGAGGATATGAGGGTTTCCAACGTATATAATTATTTTAAAGATGTATTTTACAGCGCTTGTGAAAAAAGCGCTGTAATAGGTAGTTAAATTCAATGAAAGCGCATGTGTTTTACAGCGCTTGTGAAAAACGCGCTGTAATAGGTAGTTAAATTCAATGAAAGCGCATGTGTTTTACAGCGCTTGTGAAAAACGCGCTGTAATAGGTAGTTAAATTCAATGAAAGCGCATGTGTTTTACAGCGCTTGTGAAAAAAGCGCTGTAACTGATACGCGAAAGCGCTTCCTTTTACAGCGCTTTTTTGACAAGCGCTGTAAAAGCCTTATAACGTTATGCGCAAACGTTATATGACCTACTACAGCGCTTGTTTTACAGCGCTTGTCATCAAAAGCGCTGTAAAAGGTTCCGTTATTTTTAAAATATAATTACAACATCGCTTGTGTTTAGCAAGCGCTGTAAAATGGGCGCTGTTAAATGTCATTTTTGGCGTAGTGATATCATCTAGACATCGTAAAATTGGAAAAGATATGGTGTTATTGATGACATACCTTTTCAGCAAACCATCTTCTACTTCAATGAAACCAGCCCAATTAACCCTTCTGCAACGATAAGGTAAAGAAATGGAGGTAAAGAGTCTTCCTATTTAAGTCCTTTATCAGCCAAAAATTCTTTAGTAGGGCTACCATTCACCAAGATAGATATATGTGAAACAAATACAACTAATTGTAAACCCCATTCTTCTTATGTGAAACAAATACAACTAATACTAAACCCCATTCTTCTTAACACGCCAGTTCAAATCAACCTTTCATCACTACAAGAAAACATTGATATATCTACGGAAAATTATCTATGGATTTGAGTCCGTGAGTAAATTATATTTTATCTACGGAAAAGCCACGAGTAAATATGTTATAAATTAAAAAATTATATTTTACCACAATTTTTCCGTAGGTAAAATTTACAGAAAAATAAAAAAATATATTTGGTTTTTATTAATTATTTTAAAAAAATGTTTTTGTAATTTTTTTTATATGACCTTGTTTAGAAAAAAAAAGGGAGAAACCTCTTAATAATACTGATACTAAAACCTCACCCTCCTTCAAACTATCCCTTTCAACCTTTGGTCTCTCCATTTGAACCCTAAAATTTCAAATCCAAATTTTCAAGCTCTCTCGCCGTGCTGTCTCCCATCGTCGTCGTCTCTCGAGCTCTCTCTCACATCGCCGCCGTCTCTCACATCGTCGTCGTCTCTCGAGCTCTCTCGTTGTGTTGTCTTGTTCGCTATTTCACTGCGTCGTTCTTGCTACGCCGCGTTTCAATCGACAATTGCTCCGCCGCGTGGAATCCTACACGTCCCTCCCGCTGCGTCCAAACCATTGGTATATCTCTTCATCCTTTCTCAAACCCCTTTCTCTCTGCTATCTTCAACAAACCCTAATCCCCAAAAACCCTGAATTCAATTTCGAACAACACTAAATTTATCTCTCTCGTTTCACTTCGCGATTTGCAATAGCAAGTAAATTCTATTCTCTTTCCAAATCATTTCAATATTTATTTTGGTAATCTTGCTTGTTAAGTGTTATTAATTCACGATTTGCTGAATGAGGTTGTTGGTTTGCGATTTGTTCTGTTTTTGAGCTGATATGAGTGCTAATCTAAAATTTTAATTTACAATGACTTTAGTGTGTGCCACTATGATTTTGTTAAATCAAATTTTTTTTGTATGTTGAATATATGAAATGTAAATGATTTATTTGCATTTCCATCAGGAGAGAATTTTGCGATGATGCCTGGCACAAGTATGGATGCACCACATATTGCAGGTCTTGCTGCACTTATTAAGCAGAAGTTCCCAAATTTCAGTCCTCCAGCCATTGGTTCTACACTTTCTACTACTGCGTCTCAGAATGATAAGAGTGGTGGACCGATAATGGCTCAACGATCGTGTGCTTTTCCAGATCTAAGCCAATGGTGGTATGTTTAATACTGTTAGGATTTCAAGATCGTTAGAATTTATGAATAAGTATTGTGGTATGATTAAAATGAATGTTGAGATAATCCTTTTCATTAAAATTTGATGTAATCAGTTTCATGCTAATGTCATTGGCAATCCTTTTTTGGTTGGTTAATTGGTCACTTCCTGAAACGGCTTGAATTGGCATTCTATTAACTCTAGTTATCCTTCTGGTAAACTAAACTCTAGTACGATACTTTGTGCGTATTACACTCGTTCGGTAGCTATTCACACCCCTAAACAAACTTTAACTCAGGAAAGAAGAACAAGTCTTAAAAAACTACATATGCGATAACCCGCTTAACTTCTACCTTCTCCAACTATGCTTGTTCCCTAGCGGTCGCTACAACTGAGGATAGCTAGAACTAATGAACTAAGTTAACTCATCAGAATAACCGCCCCTCCTAGCCCGATAGCGCTTTAGGAAAGTATTATGAAAGAAAGAGTCCACTTCTAGGTCTTTGATCTCACCCAATCCTGTATGCTACGCTAGTTTGAAGAGTCTTCTTCCCTTTCTTTAACTTTAAGAACTCATAACTAATAAATTAGTAATAATATAAACAACTGTTCCAACTCACGAACTCAAGAAAGAAGTGGGAGCATCCTTATGTTTCTAGTCCCCCTACTCATATCGGAATAGAAGAATATGGGTCACGCAGAAAGAGTTTCTTTCTTTTTCTCGTGTTATAGCCCAATTCAAATAATAAATTAATATGAGTCTAATATAATCTATTTCAAGCAGTTAAAAAGGAAAGACTTTTTTTAATTATTACCTCAGCCAATGGTTTAGCTGGGGTATGTTTAATACTGTTAGGATTTCAACATCGTTAGAAAATGAATGTTAATTTCAACATCGTATGATTAAAATGAATGTTGAGATCATCTTTTTCATTAAAATCCGATGTGATCAGTTTCATGCTAATGTCATTGGCAATATTCATGCTATATTTAGAGAAGGATCAAAGAAATCAAGGAATCATCAATTCATGTTATTTTGTTACTTATAATTATAACTGAAAAATGTGATTCCTATTACTTGTATTAGTACTATTTTACCAAATTCTGAGGGGCTCTACTTCACGCCCATTCTATTGACGCCTTGCTTGTAATTAATTTTTCTCAATTGAGCTAATCTAGTTCAACTATTAGTTGCATTTTTTTTGTTTAATTTTGGCTTTTTGCTTATGTATATTGGTTTTTGATCTTTTCTCCTTGTTTTCCAATTCAGATCAATATTCATGGAAGAAATCTAGAGATTTGCTTGAGAAGGTTGCTAGGCAAAGTGATCTTACTGGTTATAGATTTCCTTGCTGCTAAGGATGATCTAACTCCATATCCAAGTGTAGTCCAAGATTCAGTCAAGGTATTACATTTTCATCCCAGTGTTATCATATTATTGAATAAGTTGTGCACAATTTCATAGCTAAACCTGTCGGTTCAGAATGTTATCATCTATTTATTTTTGGTATAGGTTACTTAGGAGTTGGGAATAAAGGCGGTATTCATGTAAGTATGAAATTAGGTGATTCAAGTAACGTGTATAATAAAATTGTTAGGGCTGCAAAACACTCTCATTTGAGCATCCTAGAAACTGAATTTTGGAAGAAAAGAAAGCAATACCATTAGCTTCTGCAAAACTCTCTTATTTTTGCTTCAGGTGTTTCTCTGAACTTTTCTTACCAGAACTTGACACAAGATGCACACACTACGAGTTTGCTAAATATTCATTTTTCTGTTGTTTGAGTGTTGATTGTTAATTGGTAAAAAAAAGGTGTTGACTGGTAAAATAGCTTTCTATGTTGAATTTACAGTTGGGACCGCAACGGCATTTGTTGGTTTGGCAGCATGTCGTGCATATGCAGTGAAGAAGAACTCTTCTGCCTAGTCATCAAACAACTTAAATTATGGTAACAGTTTTGACATAATTGTGAATTTGTGTTAAGTATTGTATACAAAACCTCATCGGGCGACCTTAAGTTAGAGTCTTTTATGCATAATAATCACTAATTTCATTTATTCTTTGTTAGGTTAAGGCTTGTTATATGTAGTTAGTTTCCTCAATATGATTGTTGGTTTTCAGTCTGATTTTCATTGTGAACTTTTTAGAGAAAATTACATTGATTTGATGAAATTACAGTTATCGGTCTTTTAATTAGAGTATGCTTGAAACGTTTCACACACACACTTTTTGATCAATTAACTCTATACGAGCACATCTTTAGTTGAGTAGTCACAAATTATATACATGTCAAATTGTTAATGTCTCAACACCATTGAACTCTTGTTTAGTTTAAAAGGATTGCTGTAAGAAATGAACCCAAAAAAATGTCAATGTCTCAATGCCACTGAACTCTTATTTGATACTTACAAGCATGGTATTGTATAGTCTTTCGTAGCTCATTTCTTTTGATAAGTTTAGGACCTAGCTTATTTGGCTTATTGAATATGAACGCTAAAAATGCATATTAAAACTAATAATGAAAAGATGTATATATGAATGTATAACTCTATATTGAATATGAGCTCTATATGAATGATTTGAGAAGTAGAACAATGAGGGAAAAATGAAAGAAAAACTTTGAATAAAGGTAGGTGAATAATGCATGAAAGAGTTAATTTGTTTGAGTTATGATGTGGTTTAGTTTTATTTAAAATGTTTATTTTTCTATTTTGATATTACCCACGGAAATGCCATCAGTAAGGTTTATTCATGCCATTTTCGTGGATAATTGTTTTCTTTCAAACTTGACATTACCCATAGAATTATCATCGGTAAAATTACCCACGGAGAAGTCGTGATCAAGTTTATCTATGGAAACATAGTAAGTATACATTATTCAAGGCTTTTCCGTCGGTAAAAAAACTCCTACGAGCCAATTATCTACGAACTCGTGTCCGTAGGTAATCCATAGATAATTTTACGTTACCTACAAAATGTTCGTGGGTAAAGTCAACATTTGCTATAGGTAATGTCAACTTTTCTTGTAGTGCATATCATATATTGCTCATTTGACCGTCAAGCCCAATCAACCATCTAATTCAAAACAAATACCCTATCAAGAATTTTTCATTGTAGTAAAAATGCATTATGACATTTAGATATCACCTTACTAGGAAATCTTTTCAATCTTGTTGCCAACACATTTGTTAAGATTTTGTATAAGCTTCCAATTAAAGAAATCGGCCTATATTCTTTCAAAGTTTGGGGATAGTCAGTTTTGGGAAATAATGCAATGAAAAATGAGATGATTGCCTTTGGTAGCATTGCATGTGAATGAAATTCCCCTATAAACTACATCACACTAGCTTCTAGTAAGTTCCATCTACTCTTGATGAAATTAAAATTGAACCCATCATGAATTGGACTTTTGTTCCCATTGCAGCTCGGAATCACCTGCTTTATCTCATCAATAGAAAAAAGAGCAATTAATATTGAGATATCATCATTCGATAACTTGGAAAAATTGATACCATCGAACACCATCCTTCTAAGCTGCTCCTCTCGAAAATTCTATTTAAAATACCGTTGAATCTCCTATTTAATATCATCAACCCCTTGAACCCAATCATCATCAAGAGCCCAGTTCGTTCTTGATTTTTGTAATAATATACTTTCTTTCACCCTCAATTGTTTCCAAAATTTAGAATTACAAGTTCATGTTGATTTGTTGATACAACCTCTCCTTCATCCAAAACATCATCTACCAACTAACATAGTCATTTCAACCACAACTTTGTTAATGTTTAGATCAACTTGAAAGAGAAAAACAAAAGAAAGAGTGGTTTGAATTGTGTTAAAAAAAATACTTTTATTGTTCTTTTTCAAACTCTATAAGAGATTAAAAAATTTGTAACAAAATTAAAAAAGAGTACGTGGAAATAATACAAACAATTTATCCTGGTCCGACACCAACATGATAGCTACGTCCAGTCCCTTCAACTTGAAGGATATATCCACTAAAATCAACAGATTTTTATCAGCACCACTAGAACATATACTAGTCAACCTGACTATGTTCTAATCTTCTCAAACTACTAGCTTAGTGCAGTTAAGCTGTTGAGGAATACAACCACTACTGGACTAAGGTACAATGAATTAAGATTTGTGTTTCAGGTAGCTATCTTAGAGAATATAAAAATGTAGCTTTTCAAATACACATTAACTTTCTTTTGAAAGGAATTTGAAAATATGATCACCAAGTGTTTCTGTAGCGAAATTGTTCAAAGAAATTCACAAATTGTTCTTTTTCTCTCTATTCTCCTCATTTTGCAATGATGCTTGAATGTCTTTTTATAGTGCTCAATTGATGCCGTTAATTTTCTGACGGTTGCAAGGAATAATGCAATATCTTGTACGGGTTGTACGAATTGTACTATTAGAATCACATTAGAGTGATTAATTAAAAGGACGCATTAATCAAAGGATCAACTCAGTTTCTAGGAAAGGAACAGTGTATTGCGTATCTCCAATAAGAAGATTATGCTCAAAATATTTTATAAGAGGATCTGCACATATAGAAAATACATTAAAGTATATATTGTTGATGATGATTAACATTTATATTGATGAACAATATTTCTTAACGAGTTAAAGCTCCCCCTGAAAATATGTTGGGATGTATTTAAAAAAAAATACTGATTTTGACATTGGCATTTTTAAGGTGCAAATAAAAATCTTCAATTGAAATTGTTCTCAATTAACCTTCTTTACCCCTTTGCCATCAGACAAAAAAAAAGATAAAATAATTCTATTATAATTTTGATAATACTTTTAAATGGATTCAAATATCCTTAGGATGTTATGCCTTTGGGTTCACATCAAATCTGTTCATTGACAATAAAAAATTCCTAAGGATGTTAAGCCCAATAGAACGATCCATGTTTTTTAAAGATGTTAAGCCTTTCAAAACAATAGTATTTTCAGATATTACAAAAAAAAAAGGTACGTATTTTGATACAACAAACTCATTGAACGAAGTTAAAAGAGTAATAAAGTTAAACTAAAGTAATAAGTGCAAGTAGAAAGAAGGGACCCTATTGGTTAGGGTTGGATAATTTAGCAAGGATACATGATAATGTATCATGGATTTCTTTGTGATTATGAGTTGAAGTATCAATGAATGCCTTAATAATAGCTACCCATTTTTTAAATTGTTCCTTGTTGACAAACTATGCAGATTCAAAAAGTACAAAAGGAACCTCAATAGGAGCAACATGTACATCAGAAGTTTTAGAGCTTGATGTTCTAGTTGTAGGGAACTTTGAAGGTGGTTAAAAACACAAAAAAGGGGGTTTGAGTTGTGTTTTTTCATTTATAAAAACTTTTTAAGTTGCTAATAAAAAGATATATTCTTTATCAGAACATTTAACTTATGATTATAAATAAGATAAGTAAAATAAGTTGATTCATAAAGAACTTTGATGAAATAGCAAAGTAGAGATAGAGAAGGGACACATAAATTTTATACTAGTTCACAATAAACTGTTGCTACATTAACATAGATATTTTTCCTCAATATAGTTGATGACTCAATTCACTATTGAACAATAACATACAATTGTTATTTACTCTACCTCTTCAAGCGCTAGTATTTTCTTATGCCTCTTCAAGTTGTCACCATTAAAAACCTTCTCAACTTTTTGCCATGCTGCCATTGAGGTTCATAAGTATTTTTACACCTCACCAGGTACCTCTTATGGATGAAAGAGTTGTTGCCACTATCGGGCTGATTTGCATCAGTTCTAATTTGGGCCTGAATTGACACAAAATCTGTTTATAGGATTCTATCTCTGATTGAGAGAATATTAAATTTTAAATCCTATATCAATACAAGTGTATAAATCAACTTGATTGATTTACATCAAATATAAAAATTCTCTAATGAGAGGTTTTTTCATTAATGATATTCTTTTTTATTTGTTTTAGGCTTTTCAAAGAAAATCTTCTTAACACATTGCCTTCTTTATTGTTTGATTTTTTTTTCATGTTAAGAGATGTTTCTATTTAAACACTGAGAAATATATTCATTGAGGATATTAGTGTTGAAGATCCCTGAATCTTCATTTAAAGCATATTAACCTTTAAGGCATTTATATATATATATATATATATATAATTAATTTAGCGTATCTTGATTTAAGAAGACAAATATCAGAGGATGTCATTTCGCTTTTTCAGTAAGAGGATAAGTACATCTTTGATGAGCATAGGGTGTTGAGAAGTCGACTTCTTCATAGTTCTAGACTCAAATGATTCACTTGGAGAATATTTACTTTTTCTTTTTGTTAATCAGAGAATATGATTTGCACTAGAGTATTGACTTTAATAAAGGTTTTATCCATAGATTTCTTATTTGGTCTTTCATTGAAAGGATCAACTAAGGTCTTGACACTTAGTCAACTTTAGTTAGAGGCAAATAATCATTGTTGCGTTCTTTTCCTTTAATATCAAAGAATCAATCATTGACTTGTGTTTCCTCTGTCTTTAACGATTTGACTTTGACTTTGACTTTGGATTATCAGATGCTTGATGCAATGCTTCCTATTACTGTATGTCGACTTACTCTATCAGTAAACATAATTACTTGATACTAATAATTTATGCTACCTTTATGTGCTTCTTGGGCTTCCTTAAAATGTATCCAAAGATAGAGGATCTCTTCAGTTTTTTTGAAAAGCCATGGTATTCTGTTGAGTCAAATTTTTCCCATACTCTATTTTGCATATGGTTTAGTCTGCTAAAAGGTGAGAGATTCATCCAACTAAGCATAAACATCACCATGATCTAGACTGCTTTAGTAATTATCTCTAATCTAATTTGAAGTGAAATGAATAGTCACAAGAAAAGGAGTTTGAATTGTAAACTTTTTAAAAATTAATCCTGCACTTAAAATACCTTTCTCAAATATGAGCTTGATAGAAAAACAAGTTGTTAATGAACCTCCCGTTGTAGAAAATGTTTTTAAATACACTTAGTAATATAAATATGCTTTAAACTAAATTACTCAAGTGTGGGGTTAGTGTGATTAGTGTATACTAAAAGTAAATAAGTAAGTCAGAGAGAATCACATAGAAGTTATCTTGGGCTACATCCAACCATCACACACTTTATGAGACTTTCCATTATCTTGTTGATCAAAGCCTTATATGCACTTTACAATTTTCTTTAGATCACAAATGGACATAATACAACCTGTATTATCAAAGCCTTAATAGGCTTACAACCTATATTATCAAATTTCAACAGTCTTACGACTTGTATTGTCAAACCTCGACAAATTTACAACCTTAGTCTAAATAGAGTTTACACAATCTCACTAACAACGATCACAAAGGAAGGATTTGAGAGCTTTTTACAACATGTGAAGTAGGTGTTTTGGGTTCTTTACTTATGAAAACTTAAATACAAACTTGAGAAGCGAAGGAAAATATATCAAGTGCAATAACCACTCTTATTTATAGAGAAGGAGACCTTCAAATTGCATTGGAAAAAGAGAGTTGTTGGGAATATGAATCTATGGAAAAAAAGCAATCCATTTGACGAGTTGTCTTCATTCTAAGTGTGATATAGGGAGAACTTTATCTTCACAAGAAAAAGGTTTTCTTTCTTTATGTGAATGATGCGTGGTTGCCAAATTTGAAGCTTGTGCTACCTCAAAGTCGTTTACTATAGAAGCACGAGGAAGGGAGAAAGTGCTAACTATCACTAGTACATGCTTGAACTTGATTTTTTTTCTTCTTTTTGTCATTTTCAAGCCGGAGAAAAATGAGAATGTTCTCTTCAAAATGAACAGAACGTTATCTTCACAAGCATAATGTTTTCTAGTTTTTTGTGAGAAGTGGGTTGTCTTAAAAACTTTAGATTGTGCCACGTGTGACCAATCTCATGATTAAGATCTAGAGCACGAGCACCATTATGCCACATGTGACCAATCTAACTCTTTATCATTATGATCACGAACACTATTATCGCCAATCTCATCATCAACATCACCAACATCATGATCACCAATCTCATCATCATGATCACCAACATCATTATCACCAATCTCATCTTCATGAACTTTGTAACACCCCGTTTTTCAAAGCGAGGGTATATATATTTTTTTTTAAAAGTAATTAAAAACGAACAAAGATTTAAATCAGAAAATGCCTTTGGATAAATAATTGAGTCATTATAATTTACAAACAGCGGAAGAGTTTCTTCAATTATAAATCCAAAACATTTACACAACAACAAATGGTACATGGAACCCATTCAAGTAAAAAGTCAAACTGACAATATTAGTATAAGTACAGTTTTCCAAACTAAAAATACTCCAATCCAAAAAGAAGGACACCTAGTTCCTATACATCATCCTAGTCTGATCATCCTACCAAAAAGCTATACACCCTGAGTATCTCCACGCGCCCCGTGAGATCCTCCTAATGTAACTGCAATCACGCGTTCCCATCTCCATTCTCGTCCGTAGGGTACGAACCGGTAGGATCGTCCTGACTCTCATCTGAGGGCAAAGCCCAGATTTCTACAATAATTGTAAAGGGTCACCAACCGAAATTAACAGATAACATATAACATTTAAGTTTTAAATGCACAAAATAACCTTTCAACTAAGCATGCACCTTAAAAGGATTTTCCATATGCTAAAAGTTCATATAATGCTTGTCAATTAACAATGAACTCAAAATGAAGTTCTCAAACCATCAAGTAATACATAACTGACCAAAGCATTGATTAATCAATTGATAAGTCATTAAGAGATTCCCCATTCTTAATTCTCATTTAACTTAACGATTTTCAAGACAAAACATTCAGTAAATAAGTCATTAAGAGATTCCCCATTCTTAATTCTCATTTAACTTAACGATTTTCAAGACAAAACATTCAGTAAATAAGTCATTAAGAGATTCCCCATTCTTAATTCTCATTTAACTTAACGATTTTCAAGACAAAACATTCAGTAAATAAGTCATTAAGAGATTCCCCATTCTTAATTCTCATTTAACTTAACGATTTTCAAGACAAAACATTCAGTAAATAAGTCATTAAGAGATTCCCCATTCTTAATTCTCATTTAACTTAACGATTTTCAAGACAAAACATTCAGTAAATAAGTCATTAAGAGATTCCCCATTCTTAATTCTCATTTAACTTAACGATTTTCAAGACAAAACATTCAGTAAATAAGTCATTAAGAGATTCCCCATTCTTAATTCTCATTTAACTTAACGATTTTCAAGACAAAACATTCAGTAAATAAGTCATTAAGAGATTCCCCATTCTTAATTCTCATTTAACTTAACGATTTTCAAGACAAAACATTCAGTAAATAAGTCATTAAGAGATTCCCCATTCTTAATTCTCATTTAACTTAACGATTTTCAAGACAAAACATTCAGTAAATAAGTCATTAAGAGATTCCCCATTCTTAATTCTCATTTAACTTAACGATTTTCAAGACAAAACATTCAGTAAATAAGTCATTAAGAGATTCCCCATTCTTAATTCTCATTTAACTTAACGATTTTCAAGACAAAACATTCAGTAAATAAGTCATTAAGAGATTCCCCATTCTTAATTCTCATTTAACTTAACGATTTTCAAGACAAAACATTCAGTAAATAAGTCATTAAGAGATTCCCCATTCTTAATTCTCATTTAACTTAACGATTTTCAAGACAAAACATTCAGTAAATAAGTCATTAAGAGATTCCCCATTCTTAATTCTCATTTAACTTAACGATTTTCAAGACAAAACATTCAGTAAATAAGTCATTAAGAGATTCCCCATTCTTAATTCTCATTTAACTTAACGATTTTCAAGACAAAACATTCAGTAAATAAGTCATTAAGAGATTCCCCATTCTTAATTCTCATTTAACTTAACGATTTTCAAGACAAAACATTCAGTAAATAAGTCATTAAGAGATTCCCCATTCTTAATTCTCATTTAACTTAACGATTTTCAAGACAAAACATTCAGTAAATAAGTCATTAAGAGATTCCCCATTCTTAATTCTCATTTAACTTAACGATTTTCAAGACAAAACATTCAGTAAATAAGTCATTAAGAGATTCCCCATTCTTAATTCTCATTTAACTTAACGATTTTCAAGACAAAACATTCAGTAAATAAGTCATTAAGAGATTCCCCATTCTTAATTCTCATTTAACTTAACGATTTTCAAGACAAAACATTCAGTAAATAAGTCATTAAGAGATTCCCCATTCTTAATTCTCATTTAACTTAACGATTTTCAAGACAAAACATTCAGTAAATAAGTCATTAAGAGATTCCCCATTCTTAATTCTCATTTAACTTAACGATTTTCAAGACAAAACATTCAGTAAATAAGTCATTAAGAGATTCCCCATTCTTAATTCTCATTTAACTTAACGATTTTCAAGACAAAACATTCAGTAAATAAGTCATTAAGAGATTCCCCATTCTTAATTCTCATTTAACTTAACGATTTTCAAGACAAAACATTCAGTAAATAAGTCATTAAGAGATTCCCCATTCTTAATTCTCATTTAACTTAACGATTTTCAAGACAAAACATTCAGTAAATAAGTCATTAAGAGATTCCCCATTCTTAATTCTCATTTAACTTAACGATTTTCAAGACAAAACATTCAGTAAATAAGTCATTAAGAGATTCCCCATTCTTAATTCTCATTTAACTTAACGATTTTCAAGACAAAACATTCAGTAAATAAGTCATTAAGAGATTCCCCATTCTTAATTCTCATTTAACTTAACGATTTTCAAGACAAAACATTCAGTAAATAAGTCATTAAGAGATTCCCCATTCTTAATTCTCATTTAACTTAACGATTTTCAAGACAAAACATTCAGTAAATAAGTCATTAAGAGATTCCCCATTCTTAATTCTCATTTAACTTAACGATTTTCAAGACAAAACATTCAGTAAATAAGTCATTAAGAGATTCCCCATTCTTAATTCTCATTTAACTTAACGATTTTCAAGACAAAACATTCAGTAAATAAGTCATTAAGAGATTCCCCATTCTTAATTCTCATTTAACTTAACGATTTTCAAGACAAAACATTCAGTAAATAAGTCATTAAGAGATTCCCCATTCTTAATTCTCATTTAACTTAACGATTTTCAAGACAAAACATTCAGTAAATAAGTCATTAAGAGATTCCCCATTCTTAATTCTCATTTAACTTAACGATTTTCAAGACAAAACATTCAGTAAATAAGTCATTAAGAGATTCCCCATTCTTAATTCTCATTTAACTTAACGATTTTCAAGACAAAACATTCAGTAAATAAGTCATTAAGAGATTCCCCATTCTTAATTCTCATTTAACTTAACGATTTTCAAGACAAAACATTCAGTAAATAAGTCATTAAGAGATTCCCCATTCTTAATTCTCATTTAACTTAACGATTTTCAAGACAAAACATTCAGTAAATAAGTCATTAAGAGATTCCCCATTCTTAATTCTCATTTAACTTAACGATTTTCAAGACAAAACATTCAGTAAATAAGTCATTAAGAGATTCCCCATTCTTAATTCTCATTTAACTTAACGATTTTCAAGACAAAACATTCAGTAAATAAGTCATTAAGAGATTCCCCATTCTTAATTCTCATTTAACTTAACGATTTTCAAGACAAAACATTCAGTAAATAAGTCATTAAGAGATTCCCCATTCTTAATTCTCATTTAACTTAACGATTTTCAAGACAAAACATTCAGTAAATAAGTCATTAAGAGATTCCCCATTCTTAATTCTCATTTAACTTAACGATTTTCAAGACAAAACATTCAGTAAATAAGTCATTAAGAGATTCCCCATTCTTAATTCTCATTTAACTTAACGATTTTCAAGACAAAACATTCAGTAAATAAGTCATTAAGAGATTCCCCATTCTTAATTCTCATTTAACTTAACGATTTTCAAGACAAAACATTCAGTAAATAAGTCATTAAGAGATTCCCCATTCTTAATTCTCATTTAACTTAACGATTTTCAAGACAAAACATTCAGTAAATAAGTCATTAAGAGATTCCCCATTCTTAATTCTCATTTAACTTAACGATTTTCAAGACAAAACATTCAGTAAATAAGTCATTAAGAGATTCCCCATTCTTAATTCTCATTTAACTTAACGATTTTCAAGACAAAACATTCAGTAAATAAGTCATTAAGAGATTCCCCATTCTTAATTCTCATTTAACTTAACGATTTTCAAGACAAAACATTCAGTAAATAAGTCATTAAGAGATTCCCCATTCTTAATTCTCATTTAACTTAACGATTTTCAAGACAAAACATTCAGTAAATAAGTCATTAAGAGATTCCCCATTCTTAATTCTCATTTAACTTAACGATTTTCAAGACAAAACATTCAGTAAATAAGTCATTAAGAGATTCCCCATTCTTAATTCTCATTTAACTTAACGATTTTCAAGACAAAACATTCAGTAAATAAGTCATTAAGAGATTCCCCATTCTTAATTCTCATTTAACTTAACGATTTTCAAGACAAAACATTCAGTAAATAAGTCATTAAGAGATTCCCCATTCTTAATTCTCATTTAACTTAACGATTTTCAAGACAAAACATTCAGTAAATAAGTCATTAAGAGATTCCCCATTCTTAATTCTCATTTAACTTAACGATTTTCAAGACAAAACATTCAGTAAATAAGTCATTAAGAGATTCCCCATTCTTAATTCTCATTTAACTTAACGATTTTCAAGACAAAACATTCAGTAAATAAGTCATTAAGAGATTCCCCATTCTTAATTCTCATTTAACTTAACGATTTTCAAGACAAAACATTCAGTAAATAAGTCATTAAGAGATTCCCCATTCTTAATTCTCATTTAACTTAACGATTTTCAAGACAAAACATTCAGTAAATAAGTCATTAAGAGATTCCCCATTCTTAATTCTCATTTAACTTAACGATTTTCAAGACAAAACATTCAGTAAATAAGTCATTAAGAGATTCCCCATTCTTAATTCTCATTTAACTTAACGATTTTCAAGACAAAACATTCAGTAAATAAGTCATTAAGAGATTCCCCATTCTTAATTCTCATTTAACTTAACGATTTTCAAGACAAAACATTCAGTAAATAAGTCATTAAGAGATTCCCCATTCTTAATTCTCATTTAACTTAACGATTTTCAAGACAAAACATTCAGTAAATAAGTCATTAAGAGATTCCCCATTCTTAATTCTCATTTAACTTAACGATTTTCAAGACAAAACATTCAGTAAATAAGTCATTAAGAGATTCCCCATTCTTAATTCTCATTTAACTTAACGATTTTCAAGACAAAACATTCAGTAAATAAGTCATTAAGAGATTCCCCATTCTTAATTCTCATTTAACTTAACGATTTTCAAGACAAAACATTCAGTAAATAAGTCATTAAGAGATTCCCCATTCTTAATTCTCATTTAACTTAACGATTTTCAAGACAAAACATTCAGTAAATAAGTCATTAAGAGATTCCCCATTCTTAATTCTCATTTAACTTAACGATTTTCAAGACAAAACATTCAGTAAATAAGTCATTAAGAGATTCCCCATTCTTAATTCTCATTTAACTTAACGATTTTCAAGACAAAACATTCAGTAAATAAGTCATTAAGAGATTCCCCATTCTTAATTCTCATTTAACTTAACGATTTTCAAGACAAAACATTCAGTAAATAAGTCATTAAGAGATTCCCCATTCTTAATTCTCATTTAACTTAACGATTTTCAAGACAAAACATTCAGTAAATAAGTCATTAAGAGATTCCCCATTCTTAATTCTCATTTAACTTAACGATTTTCAAGATAAACATTCAGTAAATAAGTCATTAAGAGATTCCCCATTCTTAATTCTCATTTAACTTAACGATTTTCAAGACAAAACATTCAGTAAATAAGTCATTAAGAGATTCCCCATTCTTAATTCTCATTTAACTTAACGATTTTCAAGACAAAACATTCAGTAAATAAGTCATTAAGAGATTCCCCATTCTTAATTCTCATTTAACTTAACGATTTTCAAGACAAAACATTCAGTAAATAAGTCATTAAGAGATTCCCCATTCTTAATTCTCATTTAACTTAACGATTTTCAAGACAAAACATTCAGTAAATAAGTCATTAAGAGATTCCCCATTCTTAATACTCATTTACTGAAACGATTTTCAAAAACGAACATTAAGTAACCGAGACATTAAGAGATTCCCCATTCTTAATTCTCATTTAACTTAACGATTTTCAAGACAAAACATTCAGTAAATAAGTCATTAAGAGATTCCCCATTCTTAATTCTCATTTAACTTAACGATTTTCAAGACAAAACATTCAGTAAATAAGTCATTAAGAGATTCCCCATTCTTAATACTCATTTACTGAAACGATTTTCAAAAACGAACATTAAGTAACCGAGACATTAAGAGATTCCCCATTCTTAACGCCCAGTTTACTTAAACGGTTTTCAAAACAAAATGTTAAGTAACCGAGACATTAAGAGATTCCCCATTCTTAACGCCCAGTTTACTTAAACGGTTTTCAAAACAAAATATTAAGTAACCGAGACATTAAGAGATTCCCCATTCTTAACGCCCAGTTTACTTAAACGGTTTTCAAAACAAAATATTAAGTAACCGAGACATTAAGAGATTCCCCATTCTTAACGCCCAGTTTACTTAAACGGTTTTCAAAACAAAATATTAAGTAACCGAGACATTAAGAGATTCCCCATTCTTAACGCCCAGTTTACTTAAACGGTTTTCAAAACAAAATATTAAGTAACCGAGACATTAAGAGATTCCCCATTCTTAACGCCCAGTTTACTTAAACGGTTTTCAAAACAAAATATTAAGTAACCGAGACATTAAGAGATTCCCCATTCTTAACGCCCAGTTTACTTAAACGGTTTTCAAAACAAAATATTAAGTAACCGAGACATTAAGAGATTCCCCATTCTTAACGCCCAGTTTACTTAAACGGTTTTCAAAACAAAATATTAAGTAACCGAGACATTAAGAGATTCCCCATTCTTAACGCCCAGTTTACTTAAACGGTTTTCAAAACAAAATATTAAGTAACCGAGACATTAAGAGATTCCCCATTCTTAACGCCCAGTTTACTTAAACGGTTTTCAAAACAAAATATTAAGTAACCGAGACATTAAGAGATTCCCCGTTCTTAACGCCCAGTTAACTTAAACGATTTTTCTTTAAAACAAAATATTAAGTAACCGAGACATTAAGAGATTCCCCATTCTTAACGCCCAGTTTACTTAAACGGTTTTCAAAACAAAATATTAAGTAACCGAGACATTAAGAGATTCCCCATTCTTAACGCCCAGTTTACTTAAACGGTTTTCAAAACAAAATGTTAAGTAACCGAGACATTAAGAGATTCCCCGTTCTTAACGCCCAGTTAACTTAAACGATTTTTCTTTAAAACAAAATATTAAGTAACCGAGACATTAAGAGATTCCCCATTCTTAACGCCCAGTTTACTTAAACGGTTTTCAAAACAAAATATTAAGTAACCGAGACATTAAGAGATTCCCCATTCTTAACGCCCAGTTAACTTAAACGATTTTTCTTTAAAACAAAATATTAAGTAACCGAGACATTAAGAGATTCCCCATTCTTAACGCCCAGTTTACTTAAACGGTTTTCAAAACAAAATGTTAAGTAACCGAGACATTAAGAGATTCCCCATTCTTAACGCCCAGTTTACTTAAACGGTTTTCAAAACAAAATGTTAAGTAACCGAGACATTAAGAGATTCCCCGTTCTTAACGCCCAGTTAACTTAAACGATTTTTCTTTAAAACAAAATATTAAGTAACCGAGACATTAAGAGATTCCCCGTTCTTAACGCCCAGTTAACTTAAACGATTTTTCTTTAAAACAAAATATTAAGTAACCGAGACATTAAGAGATTCCCCATTCTTAACGCCCAGTTTACTTAAACGGTTTTCAAAACAAAATATTAAGTAACCGAGACATTAAGAGATTCCCCATTCTTAACGCCCAGTTTACTTAAACGGTTTTCAAAACAAAATATTAAGTAACCGAGACATTAAGAGATTCCCCATTCTTAACGCCCAGTTAACTTAAACGATTTTTCTTTAAAACAAAATATTAAGTAACCGAGACATTAAGAGATTCCCCGTTCTTAACGCCCAGTTAACTTAAACGATTTTTCTTTAAAACAAAATATTAAGTAACCGAGACATTAAGAGATTCCCCGTTCTTAACGCCCAGTTAACTTAAACGATTTTTCTTTAAAACAAAATATTAAGTAACCGAGACATTAAGAGATTCCCCATTCTTAACGCCCAGTTTACTTAAACGGTTTTCAAAACAAAATATTAAGTAACCGAGACATTAAGAGATTCCCCATTCTTAACGCCCAGTTTACTTAAACGGTTTTCAAAACAAAATATTAAGTAACCGAGACATTAAGAGATTCCCCATTCTTAACGCCCAGTTTACTTAAACGGTTTTCAAAACAAAATATTAAGTAACCGAGACATTAAGAGATTCCCCATTCTTAACGCCCAGTTAACTTAAACGATTTTTCTTTAAAACAAAATATTAAGTAACCGAGACATTAAGAGATTCCCCATTCTTAACGCCCAGTTAACTTAAACGATTTTTCTTTAAAACAAAATATTAAGTAACCGAGACATTAAGAGATTCCCCATTCTTAACGCCCAGTTAACTTAAACGATTTTTCTTTAAAACAAAATATTAAGTAACCGAGACATTAAGAGATTCCCCATTCTTAACGCCCAGTTTACTTAAACGGTTTTCAAAACAAAATATTAAGTAACCGAGACATTAAGAGATTCCCCATTCTTAACGCCCAGTTTACTTAAACGGTTTTCAAAACAAAATATTAAGTAACCGAGACATTAAGAGATTCCCCGTTCTTAACGCCCAGTTAACTTAAACGATTTTTCTTTAAAACAAAATATTAAGTAACCGAGACATTAAGAGATTCCCCATTCTTAACGCCCAGTTTACTTAAACGGTTTTCAAAACAAAATATTAAGTAACCGAGACATTAAGAGATTCCCCATTCTTAACGCCCAGTTAACTTAAACGATTTTTCTTTAAAACAAAATATTAAGTAACCGAGACATTAAGAGATTCCCCATTCTTAACGCCCAGTTAACTTAAACGATTTTTCTTTAAAACAAAATATTAAGTAACCGAGACATTAAGAGATTCCCCATTCTTAACGCCCAGTTTACTTAAACGGTTTTCAAAACAAAATGTTAAGTAACCGAGACATTAAGAGATTCCCCATTCTTAACGCCCAGTTTACTTAAACGGTTTTCAAAACAAAATGTTAAGTAACCGAGACATTAAGAGATTCCCCATTCTTAACGCCCAGTTAACTTAAACGATTTTTCTTTAAAACAAAATATTAAGTAACCGAGACATTAAGAGATTCCCCATTCTTAACGCCCAGTTAACTTAAACGATTTTTCTTTAAAACAAAATATTAAGTAACCGAGACATTAAGAGATTCCCCATTCTTAACGCCCAGTTAACTTAAACGATTTTTCTTTAAAACAAAATATTAAGTAACCGAGACATTAAGAGATTCCCCATTCTTAACGCCCAGTTAACTTAAACGATTTTTCTTTAAAACAAAATATTAAGTAACCGAGACATTAAGAGATTCCCCATTCTTAACGCCCAGTTTACTTAAACGGTTTTCAAAACAAAATGTTAAGTAACCGAGACATTAAGAGATTCCCCCTCCTTAACGTCCAGTTAACTTAAACGGTTTTCAAAACAAAATGTTAAGTAACCGAGACATTAAGAGATTCCCCATTCTTAATACTCATTTAACTTAATGGTTTTCAAATTCCACACAACACAAACTCAAACAAATTCTCACATCAAAACATATCAATTCATTTATTCACAAATCCAACCATACACATATCAAATTTCATCAATGTAAACAAAACCTAACTCTAAGGTTTTACCCATAACGCACTAGTTTCGTTTTTCCCCAAATCGATACATTTAACCCTAACAAATTCCTTCCCACACAACCACAGATAAGTCCCTAATGCAAACTAGAAGTTTGGAAGGAGCCCTTACCTCAACGTTAGCTTTAACGTGCGTTTCCGGTACCGCGAGTAATTCCGGTAAAATCTCCGCTCGCAACGCCGCTTCCAAATTAGTTCACTAGCACCGTAGCGTGGTGGTGAGCAACTTTCCCTTCTATCTCTTCGAGAAATGAGGTTTGGATCTAGAAGAAACGGAGGGGTTTGTGTTTGGATCTCAAAAACCGTTTTTCTTCGTTTTCGAATCAAAGAGGAAGAGTGGAGTTGCGAAAACCTTGATCTAACTCTCCCCCAACCTTGGGTTACCAGTTTTGAAGAAAAGAAAGAGACGAAAATGAAAATGGGAGAAAGGAGAAAAATGGGTCACGGTTAGAGGAAGAAGACGATGAAATTTTTCAGTTTTCCTTCCTTTCTTTTTCTTTCCTTTGTTTTTCCTTTCTTCCTTTTTCCTTCCTTCCTTTTATACTATTTTCTTTTCCTTTTCCTTCCTTCTAGTTTTCCTTTCTTTTTCCCCCCAAACAAACATATATAAATATAATAAATATAACTTAACAAATATCTCAAAATCTAGATATTTGTTAAATTACCGTTTCACCCGAAACGCATTAAATTCTCCGTAAAGGATTCATCGCAGTTAAATTCAATTTATTTATCGACCAGAAATTTTAATTGGCATCAAAATATCTTTTTGATTATAAAACTCCAAAATATTATTACTTTGGCTTAAAAGCCTCCGAGCCAAAATCCAAAATACACCAAAAATGCATAAATGGTACTTTAAAATTATGGGTCTTACAAACTTGGTCTCTAGTATAAGGCATGGGTTGAAAGTTCAAGCTATTCATCAATTGTTTTATCAAGTGAATTTTGCGCTCAACTGCTCTTTTTGTATCAGTCAATTTCTCTCGAAGTTGATCTATTTCATTTCTCATTTCATCAAATGCTTATCTTTGTTGATCTATTTTATTTCTCATTTCTTCAAATTCATATCTTTGTACCCACTCTATTGATGAAGAACATGATCCACGATAATATGGTCTCCCTAATAATACAGTAGATTCCATTATGAGATCATATACTCGTCCTCTTTTTATTCCTCCAACCTCACACAACATATCTAATTCATTTGGTAGGGGAGTACCTTGCAAAATTACTTCTTGGGTAAATTCTTCTAATCTACGTTTAAATATTTCTTGTCAACATAAATATAAAGCTAATTAATATTTTAAAACACACTAAAATAGAATAAAACGAACATAAAAATAATGATATAAAGTTGAAAGCTCTTACATGAATATATTTCAATCTTTTATCATCCCAAGTTTCATCCTTGTCAAGTTTATGTGTGTGGAGAAACAAATCTGAATGACTAGGAGGGATGTCATTCATTTCCGTCTAATAACATAATAAAAACTTAACATTAAAAACTTGTGAACATGTAATATTAATTTGCACAACAAAATTGAAATTTTCAAGAATTAATTTACAAAACAGAATTAAAATTTACACAAAAAAATTTAACGCAACATAATTATATTGTGTAAAAGTTAAACAACAACACATACATTGCAACTACGCGCACATTGTTTCTAATTTGATTAGTGTATGTATTTCTTTAAAAAATAATAGAAGTTACACACAACAAAAAACACACATTACAATTATATATTAAATCATATATAAAAGTTAAAATAGAGAAAAATAGGAAATTTAACCAAATTAACTTTATGTTGGGATGTGGTTATAAAGCCATATGTGTGAAGGGACCCTCAAAAACCTCCACAGTCAGATGCTCGATTTATTTTTGCTTGTATGCTATTCTTTTTGAATCCTTGAGTTTCCCAGTACCACAAAAGGAATTCCAAACATCCTGACCAATCTACCTCGGTCTGTTCATTGAGCTACGAACCTTGTTTAGATTATATTTCATTACTATTGCACTTCGTACTTCAAAATTCTTTCTAGGCCACACATCATCTAGTGGACAAATATTAAATCTATTTTGTGTATATATAAACAAGTAGTTGGTTAGCATGTTGTAATAGTTTTTAAATACATAAGACATTATTAGGCAAAATATAAAGGAGAGAATAAAGAACACATTGTTGTTCTAGTTTTAAACTCATTAAAGGTTCCCTTGAAACAATATACCTTAAACTATTCAAACCACAAGTCTCTCGTATTAATGTGTATTTCTTTTCCATGAGGAATATGACTTACTAAACTTACTCTTGACGATATCTCGAATCCTATTAGCCGCATGATGCGAAGGAGAAAAATCTACAAACAATAAATATTAGTAGTTATGAAGTTTTTATAATATACTTAAATAACTAAAATTATGTATATATTTACCCTTGTCCATCAAGGTATAAAGTTTGCTTGCCACCATTTCTTTGTGTCTTAGTTGCAATGACAGTTTCATTGGATCTTGGGCTATGAGCTCCTTCAAATTGAGATAGTTGTGAATTAGATGGTGATTCTACATGGGATGTTCTAGGTAAAGGTGTAACATGAGATGTCCTAGGAGGATGTGCAACATGAGATGTCACAAGAGGAGATGCATCATGAGATGTCTTAGGTGATGGAGTAGTAGTATGAGATTATATCAGAACATTGTACAAAAGGAGGATTTGTATTTGAACGTTTGGAATGTTGTCTTTGTAAGACATGAGCTTCCCTGATCATGTTTTTGATTTAATTCCCAAACATACAGTATATATGAAATATTTGATTGATCTAATGATTTGAATTGAGAAACATTTCAGGTAAACAAGCAGACACCATACACTTGGAACAGAAACTTGCAACTCAAGGAATCAATCAAAGTTGGAGGATATGCTTGAGAAAGATGCAATTATATGTTGTGTAATTAGGTGTCATAGTAGTTAGTTTATTAGACTAATCACTATGGTCTCATGCTTAAGTCTTTGCCAATGAATATAAATCAATTAACCAATAAGTCAATTGATGAATCAATTGATAAATCGATTGTCTGACTCAGAACAAGTGTTTTCACTACATAAATCGATTGGGCAATCGATTCGTTTAAAGTTTTTAGTGAAACCTGAGTTCTGGGATAAATCCAATCAATTGGACAATCGATTGGGTAATCAATTGATCAATCGATTTTACAAGTCTTAGAACCAACCATGTATGGAATCAATCGATTGACAAATCGACTGGGACAAAGTTTTAAAATCAGGAATAAGTTCTGTGATGCAGTAAATCAATTGAGACATCGATTGATTTAGATTTCTTAAACTCCAAGATTGAGGCAATCGATTGCAAATTAATCATTTATCAGAACAACTTTGATTAAATCGATTGGCACATAGATTTTGTCAAAATAGCTGAAGTTTTGTAACAGGCACAATCGATTGGCAAATCGATTGACGTTTATGCCTGAGTCATTGTGATCAACATAATCGATTGGGAAATCGATTGATGTAAAAGTCTGAGTCACTATGATCAGTACAATCGATTGACGAATCGATTGAAGCTGATGTTTAAGTTACAGAATGGATTCAGCTCAATGCCAAATCGATTATGACTGTGATTATGAAATCGACTGAGCAGTCGATTGTTTTGATCTCGTTGTTGGTACAAAAAATCTATAATCGATTACTCAATCGATTCTGATAAAATCATAGTATCAGTTCTGATTGATATATTAAAGGAATCGATTGGCAAATCGATTCATGCTTATATGATCAAGATTCAAGAAAAACAAGACATACGAAAATCGATTAGGCAATCGATTTACCAAGCTTTAACACATTATACAATCGATTGAGCAATCGATTATCCTGGTGTTTTTCTGAATATATATAAGCTGATTCAATCACTTTTGAAAAGAACTTTTTACAACTTTAATAATTCTTTCAGAACTTTTCACAACTTTTGAATACCTTTGAAAAACACTTTGAGAGAAAAGTTTTACAACACACAAAATATCCATTGGCTAAATACTTTTTGTGTGAGATACTATAGTGATTGAGTGAAAGTCTTGATATTCTTTAATTCTTTGAAGAAGACAATTTTCTGTAAATTGAAAGGTTTGGAAATCCAGTAAGGAAACTGGTAGTTATCTTTGTTGATGTGAGATCATCAAGAAGAGGCTTTACCTAGATCTTGTGTGAGTTAGGTGATTAACTACAAGGATTGGGTGGTATAGAAACAAGAGTGAAGTGAGTTAGATAGACAGGCTTCAAGGAAGCTGGACAATCTGTAAAAGGTTCTCAATTCATTCTATTGGAAAAAGGCTGAAATCTTGTTGGATTTCAGGACTGGATGTAGGCTATCAATTGATAGCTGAACCAGGATAAATCGTGGTGCAATTGTTTCTTATCCCTACTCTTTTTGATATTACATAAATGCATATTCTTGAATGTATGAATTAATGATTTTATATCTTGTTTAACATTCTGAATTAAGCATTATTTCTTGTCTCATATATTGATAACATTTGCAAAATGTTTCAATCATTGCTCCTGAATATATTCCGTTGTCAATCTTTGATAATTTGTTTAATAACTCTCATATCTTTAGACTAATAGAGGCCATTATTAGTAACGGTCTTAATTTACGAGTCTTGAGAGTTTTTTTCTTTTCCTCTATCTTTATTTGCCATCTACAATTGATAAAAAAAAAAAAACAGAATAAAAAATGTTTATAGCATAAAAACAAAAATATAGTATAGTTATGTATTCATCACCTCCACAAAATGAAAAATATTAAAATTTAATATTCACTATCTCTACCATCATCATTATCATTATTGTAACGCCCTCAAAATTTATTATTTAAAATAGTTAGGTCCAATAAATATTTCTTTCAATATTACTTTATGAGTGATAATTATTTGCTTTATTCAACTTATTGTAGTTGATAAAGTTGTTAGTAAGAATTATTTAATCAATGGAAGAGTTTATATATATATATATATATATACATATGATATGTAGATGGTTTTTTTTAACCCTTAGTGTAAGAAGAATTTGGGCTAAAGGTTTGTGGCTTGGAGTGACCCAACCCATATGAATGAGTAGAAATTTGAGTTAAAAGTTTGTGGATTGGTTTTTTTTATTTTATTTTTATTTTATTTTATCAAGGTTAACAAAAAAAGTTGATATTTTCTCCCTTCTATTCTTCATTCAAGCCTAACACTATCTACCCAACAATCTCCACTTTAAATTTTCCCTAAAGTCTATAATTTTTCCATACTCAGTAATAATAAGCAGAGAAAAAAAAACCCTAACTCACAAACTCTTTACAGACAAGATTATGTAAACAAAAAGGAATATCGAAATCCTAGCCACCATCTCTTTCCGCGTATCACAAGTTTAGATTTTTGTGCTAGGAAGAAAAGCGGCCAAGGTAAGGCTTTTCCCTAAACAAATTATAGTTAGCCCGTTGGTTGGGGGACATGAAATTAATATTTGTGATTGCTTGCCTTTTAAAATGAATAAATGTAGACTAATAGATTAAAATAATAAAATCCCAATCCTCTACGTTTAGTTGGATATGTAATATACGATTTTTAAGAAGTAAAGTATGAAATTTTATGACATATATGATAAAATCTTAATTTTTATGATGAATATGAATTTTTATGCTATATGTGATAAAGATTTAATTTTTAAGATGAATATGAAATAGATTTTGATTTTTTATGTTATATGTAATAAAATTTTAATTTTTATGGATTATGAAACAAAGTTTGAATTTTTCTGTTATTTGTGAAAAAAATTTAACTTTGATGATGTATATGAGTTGACGTTTGAACTTTCTTGTTTTATATGTTAATGTTTGAATTTTTATGGTGTATATGAAATCATGTCCCGATGTTTATGTGTCTGTGGTGAAAGTTATAATTTTTATGATTATTTGTCTATGAATAAATGATTCTCATGATAAGGATATGTGGTATATGATCTTTGTGATATGTGAATAAGATTATGATTTTAAAAAATGATTTTTTGAATGCATATGACATGATTCTTAGTGGGTTATGTAGGAATATAGTTTTTTGATAATATATCGTCATGTCATGACATATGCATATTCGCGGGAGTTGGCTTAGTGATAGGTTTATTTTCCATATTTGTATGGGTGATTTTTATGTGGAAGTTGCCTTAGTGGTAGATTTATATCTGGATCATATAGTTTTAGAAGCATGCATTATGCATATGTTAGTTTTATACGATTTATCGGTTTGCATTTTTTAAATTTTAAATTGGAAGTCTTACATTTATATATTTTGTGTTATTTTTCCATATGTTTAGCTTTAGTTTGATGTGGATGATAGAAAAAACTGACTCTTACAACAACGTTATATGTACTAATGGATTCGAGGAGATTCAAGAGTAGTTGATGGATATTGATGTGCGGCGAGCGTGGGATAAAAATAGGTTACTAAGACAAATTTGTAATAATAGAATTATCGCGATATTTTTAAGTTTATTATTAATCTTTTGTCACCAACCTTTAAAATGCACTAGAATTCTAGAAATACGAAAGCGGGTTCTCTTCCATTAGGAATAATTGCTTTTACTTTATTTTAGTTTTGAATAAATATTTTCTTAATAATATTAGTTAAATGTGGTTGTTACTAATTATTTAAATGAATAAATATTAAGTATTCTTACTAAAAAAAATTGTTGTAAATTTTTCTAAGTAATAAGTATATTAAGTGACGCATTGGATTCAAAATCTGAGGTGTTTCAATTATTATCATTATGAAATTTATAGTGGTTTTCATAATCAAATTCGTCCTCGTCCTTGTCGTCATCTTCACCCTCCTCCTTCTGTTCTTTAGCCACCTCAATATTCATTTCAACTTCCTCATTTTCTCGTTCATCTCTCAACTGATCAAGTATCTCATCATTTACGACAAAAGCTACACTTGTTGGGCTTGATGTTTAATCTAGATATGAAACTTCTAATGTATATCGATTATCGGTTGTGCCTCTAGGTTTGGTTTGAATGAAAAGCCACCAATCAACTTTTTCTTTTAATTTTTTTGGATAAGGTATATAATACACATGAATATCATTTGTTGTAAATATGAAAAAAATAATATTTTGAATATCTTCTACAAAGATGAACCTCCACAATGCCATATTGGTGTTTAACCTTCATGCCAGTGTTGGCAACAACATCAAACCATTCCCAATTAAATAAAAATAATTGTTTGGTTGACTCTCCTAGGTATTCAACATGCAAAATCTCCTTAACAATACCATACTAGTAATTTTCTTCAACTCCTTCATCGTCACCCTTGATACAAAGTCCACAATTAACGGTTTTCTTACCAACACTTCACTCTTGCGTATGAAACTTAAAACCATTGACAAAATAAATAGGGCAAGTATGAACCTTCCTCTTAGGACCATACGCTAAGTGGTGTAAATACAAAATTTGCACCAAGTTGTTTTTATCATGTACCTATCAATAGACAAAATAAACTTATTATACTCCACAACTACAAGATAAGTTATGTATTATAGTTGAAATGTAATTGTCGAAATCGCATGACGCTTACATATGTTTGAAACCAAATTGGAAATATAGATGCAGTCATAATTCAAATCCAGTCATAATTCAAATTCAGCTTTCAATCCAGTCATAATTCAAATAACATAATCCAATTGCTTAATACACTTCTAAAAAAAAAACTAAATAGACTTTCTAGACTCCAAAGTAGCTGCAATTACATAGACTCAACAAATGTTTCAAAAATGGTCCTCAATCAAAGAGGCCTACCAAAAAAAGAAGTTTGTTGAGACTTGTATCAAATAATAGATTCCTACTCAGCTGCTTGGGAATCTGAAAAAAATAAGCAACATAAAGGGGTAAGTCACAAAGACTTAGTGAAGAGACAACAACCACCATCAATTAGAAGGGAAACACAAAAGGCACGAATAACTGTTTAACCACTTGACAAAAATATTAAAATCCAGTGAATAACGAAACGAAATCAAAATGAACAACCTTAAAATCATTATAAAAATCAAACAAGTAACAATACAAAATTTTAGAACCAAGAGGCGGCTTTATCTCATTGATAGCTCTTTCCTCCTAAGGGTGGCCTTTCCCTTAGGGGCGGCTCCATCTAACGGATGTCCCTCTCCTCTCAATTCCCGCAACGCATCATTACGTATCAATTAGGGAGCCTACACCTCGTTGATAGTCCTTTCCTCCTACGGACCATATTTCTCATAGGGGCGGCTCCATCTAACGGGTAACTCTCCCTAATCACAACGAGGTAATTAGGTGCACCTAACGCAGTAAACGATTTACTAACAATAACACCGATTTCCCAAAACGCGCATTTAAAATCATTTCATCGTAATTCATGAAAAAAAATATATTCAATCGCATAACAATTCAAGATTTAAATACTTT
>NC_021165.2:44533526-44538871 GCF_000331145.2 Cicer arietinum
TATGACGATGATCGTCGTCAACTCACAGTTATGGAGAATCGTCTAAGTTTGCTCTCCAACAACTCTCAGAGTAGCCGGCAAGGTCTCAGTTGACAAATCTGAGTATCAAAAATATTTCCAAGACTTTAGAGAAATTTATTCTAAAGTTTAACTACCTCTAGGAAACCATCAACATCATTTAAATATACTCTAAGCACAAAATAATATTTTTACTCAAAACTACATTTTTCTATGAATTCATACTAGGATTAGAGTTGTGCATTTACCTCAATGAGTCTCAATAAACCACTTACAAGAGATGGGTATCATTTTCCTTCCTTAGGACACAAACCCTAACCCAAAAATCCCAACCAAAAGAATTTGTAGGAGTTTGAGAAATTAAGTTAGTGGGGATTTAAATCTCTTTTAAGGATTGAGGGTTTGAGTAGTGAGAAGAAGCAATGAGAAGGGAAGGAAAAGGAAGAATGAAAAAAAAAATGGAGGAGGGGAGTGTGTGCTGAGAAGGAGAGAGAGAGAAAAAGTAGGAGAAAATAAGGGAGTGAGATGGAAAGAGAGTGAGAGTGAGTGGGGTTAATTTGTTTTTATTAATTATTATTATATTTATTTTTTTTTATAAAATTGGCACGGGACGTGTCAATCTCCTCCCCTTATAAAAATTTGTCCTCGAATTTATTTAATAAATACCACTAACCTTGAGTTTCAACATAAGTGTGAGTACTTTGCACGAATGACTTCTTCGGGTTCCCAAGTAGTTTCTTCGCCGGATGGACCACGCCAAAGAACTTTTACTGAAACGATATCCTTTGAGCGTAAACGTCTCACTTGGCGATCTAATATAGCTACTGGATGTTCAACGTACGATAGATTCTCATCTAACTGTACGTATTCATGATTAATCACATGAGAAGGGTCATGAAGATACTTCTGAAGCATCGAAATATGAAAAACTGGATGAACTCTCAAGAGATCCGGTGGAAGTGCCAAACGATACGCTACTGGTCCGACCCTTTCTAAAATTTCAAATGGTCCAATGAATCTTGGACTTAGTTTCCCCTTCTTACCAAATCTCAAAACTCCTTTCATTGGTGAGACTCGTAGAAATACATGTTCCCCCACTGAAAACTCTAAGGGATGACGCCTCTTATCAGAATAAGATTTTTGCCTACTTTGAGCTGTCACTAAGCGATCCCGAATCAATTTAACTTTTTCAATGGCATCTTGAACCAATTCTGGACCGACTAATTTAGCTTCACCAACTTCAAACCACCCTATCGGAGACCTACAGCGTCTTCCGTACAAAGCCTCGAACGGAGCCATTTGAATACTAGATTGATAACTATTATTGTATGCAAATTCCATCAAGGGAAAATGTTGATCCCAACTACCCCCAAGATCCAGAACACAAGCACGAAGCATGTCTTCCAATATTTGTATAGTCCTTTTAGATTGACCATCTGTTTGAGGATGAAAAGCGATGCTAAGCTTCAAACGAGTTCCTAATGAAGTTTGGAACGAATTCCAAAATTGAGCAGTAAATTGAGCCCCACGGTCATAAATAATAGACACTGGTGCACCATGCAAAGAGACAATTTTATATAAATAAAGTTTAGCATATTGAGATGCAGTATAAGTAGTCTTCACATGCAAAAAGTGTGCAGATTTGGTCAACCGATCTATAATCGCCCACACTGAGTCATAACCCTTTTGGGTTCGTGGCAATCCTGTGACACAGTCCATAGCGATGCCTTCCCATTTCCATTCAGGTATTTCAACAGGTTGAAGTAATCCCGCAGGCTTTTGGTGCTCAGCCTTTACTTGTTGACACACTAAGCACCTAGAGACAAAATTTGCTACGTCTATCTTCATCCCTTCCCACCAATACAATTCTCTCAAGTCTTGATACATCTTGTTAGAACCTGGGTGGATAGTATAAGAAGAATGATGAGCCTCTTCTAAAATTTTTCTCCGTAAGCCGCCAACATTTGGGACACACAGTCGAGCCTTCAATCTGAGCACACCATCAGAATCAACTGAAAAGTCTGAAATTTTACCATTATGAACATTATTTACCATATTCACCAAGTATGGGTCTTGACTTTGAGCTTCCTTGAGATCATCAACTATGGTTGAACGAATTTGTACGTGGGCTAAAAATAACCTCGAATGACCAAGTTCCAATTGAATTCCACTTTCAACAACTTTTTGAAATTCTTTAACTATTGGCCTATTTACTTCTGCTATATGAGCAAGACTGCCCATGGATTTCCTACTCAAGGCATCTGCAACAACATTTGCTTTCCCTGGGTGGTATAAGATTGTGCAATCATATTTGGAAATTCACATGCTATTGGAATTTTTTCCAATTTCTCTTCAGCCACTTGTGTATCCCTTACCACGGCTAAGTACGCTTGACAACCTCTTCTCATTAACTTGCTAGCTGCCAAGGCTGAGATTTGGTTATGTGGTACCCAACCACGTCCTCCTTGGAACGAGAAGACTGGTTGTCCCGGTATCTCAAATTTCACCACTTTGTTACGACAATCCGAAGTGGCATGATGCAAAGCCAACCAATCCATACCCAAAATCACATCGAAATCTATCAAGTCAATAACTACTAAATCTACCGGCAACACCTTGTCATCAATAATTACATCACAAGAACGATACACCGACTTAGCAAGCAAATTTCCACCAACAGGTGTAGCTACAACTAAAGGCTCTTCTAAAGAAGATGGACATTTACCAAGTTGAGTAGCAAACCACGAGGATACAAAAGAATGTGTAGCTCTAGGATCAAACAAAACATGAGCATCTCTAGAACATATAGAAAGTATACCTGTAACTACTGCATTGGATGTCTGAGCATCCTGACGAGTCAAAGCAAACACCCGAGCCTGACCTCTTTCTGTTGGTATCTGACCTCTACCACCAAATCCTCTACCTCTTTGCTGAAATGTTCCTGAACCTCTGACATAAGAATTTCCACTATGACGCACAGATGCAGAATGAGTCTGAGAAGATGCCAAAGTTGTTGGTGCTGATGCATAACTAGAGAATGGATGTGTCGTATCTATAGGACAATCCCACCTGATGTGACCTATTTGGCCACATTGGTAGCACACCTTAACATTACCATCTCTAGAAAAATTCCAGAAGTGAAACCTACCACAAGTACAACATCGTGTAGCTAAAACACCAGAATGTCTCTGAGGGAAAATGGATTGTGATGCTGCTCTAGAATCTGATCTACGAATTTGCACTGTCCTAGAAGACTGCCCACTGTGACCACCCCTTTGAGACATGAGTCTTTGTTTCCCCTGATAACCAAACATAGATCCACCACCGCGATTTGAATAGTTACTGTAAGCTCCTTCAATCCTTTGCTTCTTATGTGAATCTTGTCTATTGCCTCCTTTTTCCTTCTGTCGTTGCTCAATAAAAAGAGCCAAACTCAAAACCTCAGCAAAAGTAGAACAATTCGACCCAACCACAGATCTAAATAAATAATCCTTCAATCCTCTAATGAACCTCTTAACACGCATCTCTTCAGTGATAGGATAAGGAGCATGTCTAGAGAGCTGTGTAAAACGAGCACTGTACTCTGAAACTGTCATACCCTCCGTTTGCTCCAATCGCTCAAACTCGTGAGCTAATCCATCTCTAACACTCTCTGGAAGAAAACGAGCCATGAAGAACTGAGAGAACTCTCTCCATGCTAACGGAGGTGACCCCACTTGCCTACCACGTGACACTATATCAAACCAATCACGTGCCACGCCTATTAGCTGAAATGATGTCAGTTCTACTGCTCTTACCTCAGAACAACCCAATGCTCTCCAAAGCCGTTCTAGACTGTCAACAAATTGTTGTGGATCATTTGTCGCACTAGACCTAGAAAAAGTAGGGGGTTTAAGCTTCATGAAGTCTGGTAAAGTAACCTCAATACCCCTCGTTGCAGCAGTTGTCTGATGCTCAACTTGTCTAACCTCTTGTTGACCATTGACATTTTCATGCCTTTGATCACCCTCCTGTTGTTGTCCGACGACAACCCCAACAAGTTGTTGCACAACCTGTTGTAATCCCTGCAGACCAGCAGCAAACTCTTCCATGGCTGGATTTCTGCGCCTCCTCCTAGGTACCTCAACATCAGCATTCAAACTACGTCCGCCAACATTAGCAGCTATTAGGACCTACGATCGACAAGAATCTATTATCACCCTATGTTTGCAGCTATTAGGACCTACGATCGAGCTCTGACACCAACTTTGTCACGACCCAAAAATTTAATGCCGTGACCGGCGCACAAGCTATACTCCTAGCCTGGCAAGCCTATCAATTAACTTAACAATTAAACAACTAAATCGCTTTTTAACCGTTTAAAAATATATATATGCTTTTTCTCGAAATTTCGACAGAGTATCCTCTGTAACTTCAACATTCCCAAATTTTGTAAAATCCCTGTTCAGCTTTCAATCCAGTCATAATTCAAATAACATAATCCAATTGCTTAATACACTTCTCAAAAAAAACTAAATAGACTTTCAAGACTCCAAAATAGCTGCAATTACATAGACTCAACAAATGTTTCAAAAATAGTCATCGATCAAAGAGGCCTACCAAAAAAAGAAGTTTGTTGAGACTTGAATCAAATAATAGATTCCTACTCAGCTGCTTGCGAATCTGAAAAAAATAAGCAACATAAAAGGGTAAGTCACAAAGACTTAGTGAGGAGACAACAACCACCATCAATTAGAAGGGAAACACAAAAGGCACGAATAACTGTTTAACCGCTTGACATAAATATTAAAATCCAGTGAATAACGAAATGAAATCAAAATGAACAACCTTAAAATCATTATAAAAATCAAACAAGTAACAATACAAAATTTTAGAACCAAGAGGCGGCTTTATCTCATTGATAGCCCTTTCCTCCTAAGGGTGGCCTTTCCCTTAGGGGCGGCTCCATCTAACGGATGGCCATCTCCTCTCAATTCCCGCAACGCATCATTACGTATCAATTAGGGAGCTTACACCTCGTTGATAGCCCTTTCCTCCTACGGACCATATTTCTCATAGGGGCGGCTCCATCTAACGGGTAACTCTCTCTAATCACAACGAGGTAATTAGGTGCACCTAACGCAGTTAACGATTTACTAACAATAACACCGATTTCCCAAAACGCGCATTTAAAATCATTTCATCGTAATTCATGAAAAAAAACAAATTCAATCGCATAACAATTCAAGATTTAAATACTTTAACTCATACGTAAATCAAATTAATAACATATTATATAACAACGACAGTTAAATTAAATAATTGACGAAATCGAGATAAAATTCAAA
>NC_021165.2:44538985-44544695 GCF_000331145.2 Cicer arietinum
CAAAATAATAATAATAATAATAATAATAATAATAATAATAATAATAATAATAATAATAATAATAATAATAATAATAATAATAATAATAATAATAGCATTATAAAAATGTATGACGATGATCGTCGTCAACTCAAAGTTATGGAGAATCGTCTAAGTTTGCTCTCCAACAACTCTCAGAGTAGCCGGCAAGGTCTCAATTGACAAATCTGAGTATCAAAAATATTTCCAAGACTTTAGAGAAATTTATTCTAAAGTTTAACTACCTCTAGGAAACCATCAACATCATTTAAATATACTCTAAGCACAAAATAATATTTTTACTCAAAACTACATTTTTCTATGAATTCATAGTAGAATTAGAGTTGTGAATTTACCTCAATGAGTCTCAATAAACCACTTTCAAGAGATGGGTATCCTTTTCCTTCCTTAGGACACAAACCCTAACCCAAAAATCCCAACCAAAAGAATTTGTAGGAGTTTGAGAAATTAAGTTAGTGGGGATGTTAAATCTCTTTTAAGGATTGAGGGTTTGAGTAGTGAGAAGAAGCAATGAGAAGGGAAGGAAAAGAAAGAAAGAAAACAACAACAAAAAAAAATGGAGGAGGGGAGTGTGTGCCGAGAGGGAGAGAGAGAAAAAAAGTAGGAGAAAATAAGGGAGTGAGATGGAAAGAGAGTAAGAGTGAGTGGGGTTAATTTTTTTTTTATTAATTATTATTATATTTATTTATTTTTATTTTTATTTTATAAAATTGGCACGAGACGTGTCAGATATATAGATCAAGATCAATTTATTTTACTTACTTAATATATGGTTGAACTTCTTCACAATTTAGTTGGATATGAAAATGTGCAGCAACTAATTCTTTATAATTCAAATACCTACTCTTACAAGTTCCAATTAAGCGACTAAAATGATTGCAATTTGATAAAGTTTGTTGAACTTCATCATGTTGACCCCATCATCATTTCGGCCTACTTTATTTCTCAAAGATTGCACACGAGGTTCAAAATAATATGAACATAAATGAGAAGTATGTTGACATAGATATGCCTCACAAGTTGACCCATTTACATGTGATATGGTTTTAACCATTTATTTCAACCTATTCAAGTACCTAAAAAAAATATAAAATATTAACTACTAATTTCAAATAAATAAATAAATATTGATTTGTAGGTTGAACGATTTGAATAAGTACCTCTCAAATGGATACATACAATTATATTGCACAAGACCCCCAACCCTTGCTTCATAAGGAGGTTGAATTAGAATATGCTCCATGGAATTAAAGAATCCAGGTAGAAAGATCTGTTTCAATTTATAAGTTGTATTAACTATTTTTTGTTCCATCAACAACAAATCGTCCACTTGCAAAATTGTTGAGCACAAATCTTTGAAAATTTTACTCTACTCAGCTATAGGATTCCACACATGATGTGGAAGTTCAGTAAAGGCAATTGGTAACAACTACTCCATAAATACATGACAATCATGACTTTTCATTCCGATTAACTTCCCTTCTCTTGTGTTTACACATCTATGCGAATTTGAAGCATGTCCATAAGACATTTTTAACTCGGAAACCTATTTATACACATCCTTTTGTTGATCACTAGACATAACATATTTGACTTTAGGCTTTAAAACTACTAGATTGTATGCGTAGCTCTAACTCCTTTCTTCGACAATAGTCCTTCAAATCCATTCTTGCCTTAACATATCTTTGGTATTATCTTTGATGTCCATCACTGTATTGAAAATATTATCAAATCACGTTATTGTCAATATGTATTACATTAAGAATATGTCTTATTAAGTTTGTTTTCAAATAAGGTAACTCCCGAAAGATACTTTTTTTTCTTCTTCCAATTATGAAACACACCAAATTCATCACATATACATGGATCAACCTTGGTTATTTTAGGGAGGTAACAACCTTCTTCCCACACATCATCCCCAATCAACCATTGTGGAGGTCGAGACTTTTCTATTCTATTCTTGTAAAATGCATCCTTATTTCTTTAAAGTACATGATCCATAAGCAAAAATTGATGATGAGAATCAATCAAAGAACATTTACCACCATGTTTCAAGAAAAAGCATTGAATTGAATCATACAATATGGACATGCTAATTTCCCTATTGTACTCCAACCAGATAACATTCCATATGCAGGAAAATCATTAATAGTCCACATTAATGCAACTTTCATTATAAAATTCATTTTTATGGAAATGTCATATGTAAGCACTCCTTCATTCCACAAATATTTGAGCTCATCTACCAAAGGTTGCAAATACACATCTATCTTACTCTTTGGATTGTGTAGTCCAAGAATAATCAAAGTAGGGAGTTGTCATGCATAGTTCTAGAGGAAGATTGTAAGGAGTGAGGTTGTATGATTAAATTGTGTAAAACCATCGGTACACAACCCCAACCTTGCATTCCTCGGTTCAACAACAAAAGTCAGGATAAATTTGATTAAAGTGTTTCTAAGCCTCTCCATCTGAAGGATGACACATAACTCATGGTTCTTTTCTATTTTCATAATGCATCTCATATTTGGAATAGTGCTCATTGAATCATATAATCTTTTAAGTTTGGGAGTTAGTGAAAAATAATGCATTCTCTTCATAGGTACCTCTTTGAATTTATCCCTACCAATCTTTGTTCTTCCCTTAGGGCACTGTTTGAGACTAAATTTGTCTCCCTTAGCAACTGGGGTGTCCCCTGGTTTGCAATCCTGTAACCCAAACCTTTTGAGAACCTTATCGATATAGCTCTTTTGTGACAATCCAAGAATGACTCGAGATCTGTCTCGGTGTATCTGAATTCCTAATACAAAAGAGGCGTCACCAAGATCTTTCATCTCAAAATGCTTTGATAGAAATTTCTTAGTTTCGTGCAACATGCCTATATCGTTAGTGGCAAGCAGTATGTCATCAACATACAAGACCAGGAAAATATGTCTACTCCCACTAAACTTATGATACACACAATCATCAACTGTATTCATCTCAAAACCAAATGAGAGAATTACTTGATGAAATTTATGGTACCATTGACGAGAAGCTTGTTTTAGCCCATAAATGGATTTTCTTAGTTTGCACACCATATTCTTTGGGTCTTCCAACACAAAGTTTTCTGGCTGCACCATATAGATCGTCTCATCAATGTCGCCATTGAGAAACGCTGTCTTTACATCCATTTGATGAAGCTCCAAATCAAAGTGAGCAACAAGAGCCATGATTATTCTTAAAGAGTCCTTCGATGAAACCGGAGAGAAAGTCTCTTTATAATCAATCCCTTCCTTTTGAGTATAGCCCTTAGCTACAAGACGTGCCTTATATCTCTCCACATTACCATTGGAATCCCGCTTGGTTTTAAAAATCCATTTGCAACCAATGGGTTTCTTTCCTTCAGGTAATGGGATAAGTTCCCAAACTGAATTGTCTTGCATAGACTTGTACTCCTCATTCATTGCTTCGATCCACTTATCTGAACGAGAATCTTGCATGGCTTGATGAAAGTTGACTGGGTCGTCTTCCGTCATGCCAACATTTTCCTCTACCTCATTGATAAATACTACATAATCATCCGAAATAGCATTTTTCCTTTCTCTAGTGGATCTCCGCAATGGAGCTGGCTCTTGAGGCACTTGTTCTTGAGGATCTTGAATTTGATCTGGATTTTGTTCTTCCTGAACAACCAGATCATCTTGAGTTTGTTCAATAATGGGAAAGTCAATTGGTGGAAGAATCAGTTCTGGAATTGTTACCGATTCTTCCTCAAAGACAAAATCTTTAACCTTAATCTTCCCCCCAAACTCAATATCCTCAAAGAACGTTGCCGTTCCCGTCTCAAAAATTGTTCTCAAATTAGGATCATAAAATTTATAGCCCCTTGATTTTTCTGAGTACCCTATAAAATAGCTGCTAATTGTTCGGGGTTCAAATTTCTTTTCATTCGGCCTATAAGGCCTTGCCTCAGCTGGACATCCCCAAACATGAAGGTGCTTCAGACTAGGCTTACGCCCAATCCAAAGCTCATAAGGTGTTTTAGCCGCTGCCTTAGTTGGTACTCTATTAAGAATGTATGCTGCTGTTTTTAATGCCTCTCCCCAGAGTGACTCTGGCAAGGTGGAATGACAAATCATACTCCTTACCATATCCTTAAGAGTCCTGTTTCGTCTTTCAGCTACACCATTCATGCTGGGTGACCCCGGCATAGTGTATTGTGGGACGATTCCACATTCCTCTAGGTATTTGGCAAATGGTCCCGGACGTTGTTCACCTGAACCGTCATATCTGCCGTAGTATTCACCACCACGATCAGATTTGACCTTTTTAATTCTTTTATTAAGTTGATTCTCAACTTCTGCCTTAAAGGATTTGAACACGTCTATTGATTGGGACTTTTCGTGAATTAGGTAAAGGTAGGCATATCTAGAATAATCGTCTATGAATGATATAAAATATTGTTGACCATTCCAAGAAGGAGTTGGAAATGGCCCACAGATGTCCGTATGTATCAATTCTAAGACGTCTGTAGCTCTATATGCGCCTAATTTCTTATCTTTAGTCTGTTTTCCTTTAATGCATGCTACACAAACGTTAAAGTCTGTGAAGTCAATGGAATCTAAAATTCCATCTGACACAAGTCGTTCAACTCTATTTTTAGAGATGTGACCTAGACGCTTGTGCCAAAGCACCCCTGAATTGAAATTGTCAATTTTCCGCTTAGTACCACGTGATTCCACATTCAAGGTTTCATTATAGTTAGCCACAGTTTCCAACAAATAAAGATTATCATAACCAGAAAGTAAACCGGTTCCAACAACATTCGAATTTAAAGACAAAGTAAATTCTTTATTCCCGAATGAACAATAATATCCTGATTTGTCCAAATAAGAAATAGAGATCAAATTCCGTCTAAATGACGGTACAACAAAAGTGTCTTTTAAATCCAAATAATGACCGGAACTTAATAATAATCTAAATTTTCCTATGGCTTCAACTTCTACCTTCTTCCCATCTCCTACATAGATCCATCTTTCAGTATCACTAGGCTTTCGGAAGTTCAGGCAACCCTGCATTGAAACACTGATGTTAGTAGTTGCACCAGAGTCTAACCACCAAGTGTTTCCAGGTACTGAAGCTAAATTAACCTCAGAACAGACCAAAGACAGAATCATACCTTTCTTAACACGCCAAGCGTGATATTTGGCACAATCCTTCTTCACGTGTCCAGAACTCCTGCAGAAGAAGCAGTTGTTATCCTTAGTCTGCTTCTTTTGTTCTGGACCCTTAGCAGCAGCTTTGTTCTTGGGCTCCTCAATTCTTTTCCTTTTGCCCTTGTCTTTAGAGATGCTAGTAAAGTGAGCACTTTCAGTCCTATCTTGCTTCAGCCTGTCCTCTTCTTGCACACATAATGAAATGAGCTCATTAAGAGTCCATTTCTCCTTTTGACAATTATAAGTCACCTTAAACTGACTGAATTGCGAAGGAAGAGACAGCAATACTAAATGAATGAGTAAGTCATCTGACAACTCAAGCTTTAGACCTTTAAGCTTAGAAGCAATGTTGGACATCATCATAATGTGCTCTCTTATATTTCCCTTGCCTTGATACTTCATGGAAATTAAATTCTGAAGCAAAGAACTTGTTTCAGCCTTATCACTTTTTACAAAGCGTTTTTCCATCTCAACAA
>NC_021165.2:44544817-44551392 GCF_000331145.2 Cicer arietinum
CCATTCCTTAAAATTTGTCCCATTAAGGACAGGAATAGAACTCAAATTTGCAGATATGGAAGCAACCGATGCTGTAAATTAGATAAAGAACGAAACTTAGAAACTCACATTATAGGAAAATAAATCAGTAAATAAATAAATACATATGTTCAAATCATGGAATTTAACCCATCTCAAGATACCCAGTGCACCATTGATGTCAAGTCTTTGGACAGTAACACCAACTGCTAGTGGTACTCCTGTTGCAACGATCAAATATTGACAATAAGACATGTCAAACAATAAACCTTCCTTTGGGCCGATTTACTGCTCACATGTATACCAAATAATTGTCACACATTTATCATCGCATGTGTACATGTAATTCTGCCAAATATTAACCTTCCTTTGGGCCGGTCAATACCCACATGAATAAACATATACACAACCATTTGACACTCTTCACGAGCAATATAGACAAGAGAGGTCACTTTGACGACGTCAAGTTTCAATTAACTCATTAAAAAATGTCAAACTTGACTTGAACATATATTTATTATATCCAAATAAAATAATACTTTAAAAAAATATTGTTCACTAATATAAACTTTATTTCATTAGTATTTGATAATTATTGTTTTATCAAAAATAAAAATAAAAAAAGTCATAATAAGAAGCCTAAAACATCACCAAAAAAAAAAATTCCCACAGATTATTTTAATAAATAATTTTGCTTGATTAAAAATTATTTAAATAATTAGGCTTCATTAAAAAAAATTCATTAAAATAATTCAAGCAAAAATGACACTTTAACAGCAGATCATTATTCTATTCATGTCTTTGTTCATGGCAGAATTATAAACATGGACAATAAGTTTGTAATTTGAAAAACCAAATTCCCAAATTAGATTTTGTCCCAATATATTAGGCCTACAGTGACAAGTGCCAACAACTTAAAGTATTTGTGTCTTGAATGTACAAATCGTCTAAAACAATTCATTTAGAAACAAAGGGAGTATACTCGTAAAGCCGTGTACGAAAGAACGTCCAATTACAAATAACCAACCATATTTATTGTTAGCGTCCAGCTTTACGAGTATATTGAAAATCCAAATTCCCAAATTACAAACCCTAAGATTTCAATCATGTCAAAATTCCCAAATTGAATCCTAAAACAAAGACAATAACCGAATTTCATCATGAATTAAACATGGTAGGCTCTGATACCACTTGTTAATAATCCATGTCAATTACATGATGAATAACCAAAGGCAGAAGCGTACCTGTGGGAATTGCCATTGATGAAATCCTGGGATGATGATGATAGAGCCAATGGGTTGGGTGATCTTCCTCAGCAAAACACCCTGAAGACCTTGCTCTCTTGATGGGGATAGAGAGAACCAGAGAGTTTTCTCCTTTAGGGTTTTGAAACTGAATAGTCTTGTTGTGTTTGCCTTGGGGACCATTACCCCTATATATAACTATTATTAGTTATATCCCAAATTGCAGTATTTCCAATTCAGCCCCTCATTAAATTAGAAACTGCCTGGTATCTACACTATTAATTTTCATAACTATTATGCTCTTTAGCCATAAACTATTATACATTATTTGACCCCTAGTTTATTGGCTAATTATATAATGACCCTAACACACTTTATTAATTAATTACATATGTGACCCATAAATCTTACAATTAGGTCACAACAAAAAACACAAAGTGAAATGAAATATAATCAAAGATTTAAAAAATAAATTTCATACCTTTTGGTTCACGATAGCAAACGAGACAACAAAGAATGAAGATTTCACGTTGCAGTTGCAGTTTAAGGGTTTAAGAGAACACGTTGGTTTCACGGTGGGAGAAGAAATTCGAACGAGTTGGGGTTAGCAACAGAGGAATGGTTGTAAGTCGTGATGAAATAGCAGTTGTAAAAGGGCGACCATTACCGTTATTGGCACTGTTAATCACGACCTTCTCGCCCACCTTTCCATTTATTGGAAATAGCGAGTTTTTACTTTCCGTGGGAATCGAACCTAGTACCTGGGGGATAACTACCACCGTCCATTCATTCCCACTACAAATTGAGCTATGGCACTGGACGGTGGTAATTATCCTCCAGGTACCGGGTTCGATTCCACGGAAGGTAAAAACTTGCTATTTCTAATGGGTGGAAGTGGTGAGAAAGAAAGAACTATGTAACTAAAAAATAGTTATTTAGAAATTTAGAAACCGATTTGTAGTCACTAAAATTCAGTTATTATTTAAGTATCTAAATTTCGCTAGGGACCGATTTAGTGACACAAAAATATTTAGTTTCGAAGTTCCGAATTTCAGTCTCCAATTTGGTTGCTAGTGTGACTAAAAATATTCAGTCTCTAAATCGAACACTAGGTGAAATTTCTAGTAGTGGTTTTTGGTTGTTGTCTTGATTGCAAGAAATCAACATGTATCATGAAGTTTCGTATCAAATCTTTCAGAGATTGATTCACCATTAAAGTTTGTCCATAAATAGTCCTTGTAATTGATTTTATTTATCTTGATATGAAACAGAAAGAGTAGACAATTTCCTAATTAGAGTCTGTCACATAGTCCTTTAGACAAATAACGAATTCAAGGTGTTAAGTAGATGATGCACAAATTTGTCTTTTTTAGAGCGTTGATTTTTTCAGAGCTCGTAATTTCAGGGCAATTACTACCATCCGAGCATCGACTATCTTGAGTGGTGACTTTTTAACAGACGATCAAATGCTAGACTAGATCATTAGAGGCAAAAGTAAACATATGCTGGTTGTATGCATCAGAGGAAAACTAATCAGAATATTGCTTGTATTAGATCGACTCACCAGAGACACGTTTCAAAACGCGCTCACCGGACTTAGAGTATGGAAATTAGAGCAGGGTCTTGGTGTTCATTTAACTTATATCAAACATCAGAAAATGTAGCATAAACTCGTATAGAATAACTTGATCTGCACACTTAAAAAGAATGTTAGTGCTTTAAATTGTTTTCACAAAATAATTTGTTATCATCAAAACAAGTAAGGATCATAGTTCTTCAAACCAACTTGGTTCTAAGAATTTGAAAAGCACTTCATATCTCTTTAGATTTTTGATCTCATGTTCCTTTTGTGTTTTATGCCTTTTTGTAGTTCACCGCTAAGTTGATTCTCCATTAATGTTAACTGATATGAATTTTAAAGTTATGTTTTGGATTAGATTGTAATTGTGTAATTGATATGAATGTTTTATGTAAGCTTGGTTGTTTTGAATGGATAAGAATATATATTACATATATGTAAATTTAAATTGCCAAAATTGTATGCGTGGCCTGGAATCATTCATGGTTTAAATGTGTATTTTCACTTGGGTTTTAATAATATATATAATGGGAATCATTTGAAAAGTTAACAGTATATTACTTTGTGAACCAATTGAATTTCTTTCAATTATATGAATGTACAATTTTCATGATGAAACAAGTCACGCATAAATTGAAGTATTGTTTCTTGAACTCTTTTTATGGTTGACAATTGTTTCACCGAAAAAACTATGATCGGTATTAATTTTAATTTTCAATTTGGAAATAATTATTAAGGTAGAGTTTATTAATCACCAAAATGGTCAAATTTATTAAAGTTATTATTCCAAATTATACAATTGTATTGTAAATTGAGATGCTTTTTGAATAATATGTTTAAGTTCATTGGGATTAATTATTATAAGATATATATATAGATCATCTAAAGATGGATCACTCTTTATAATTAATGCAACTAAAGAATCTATTGACATACTTATTGCTTGTATATCTATAGATAGACATGCATGTTGTTTTGAGTATGGTTGTTGCCCATTAAAACATGTGTATTTAGCAATGTATTTATGTATTACCCAATGGTGAACTTAGATGAATGATTAAAGATAATTAGTTTGAATCGGTAAGACCCGTAATTTTAAATTATACTTTATGTATTTTAGTGGATTGTGGTATTGAACTCAGGGGCTTTTTAGCCAAGTTATTAATATTTTGGAGTTTATATGATCAAAAAGATATTTTGATGTCCGATTAGAATTACTCGTCGATAAATAAATTAAATTAACTGTGGCGAATCTTTTACGAAGAATTAATGCGTTATGGGCGAAATGGTAATTTAACAAATATCTAGATATTTTTAGATATTTGTTAATTATAATATATAAATAATGAATATATAGGAAAGGAAGGAAAGGAATTGGGGAAAAAAGAAAAAGAAAGGAAAGAAATAGAAAGAAAGGAAAATAGAAGGAAGGAGAAACAGAGAAAGAAAAATATCATCTTCCTCCTCCAGACTCGCGAGCCCATTCTTTCCCCTTTCTTCTACCTTCCATTTTTTCTTCCTTTAAGTTTAAGAAAAGAAACCCAAGGTTGGGTGGGTGATAGAACAAGGATTTCTCAACTTCACTCTTCCTATTTGATTCGAAAACGAAGAAAAACGGTATTAGGGATTCAAACACAAACCTGCCTGTTTCACCTAGATCTAAACGTCGTTTCAAGAAGTGATAGAAGGGAAGGTTGCTCACCTTCGTGCTACGGTGCTAGTGGAACAATTTTGGAAGCGGCGTTGCGAGCGGAAAATTTACCTGATTTACTCCTTCCAAACTTTTAGTTTGCATTTAGGGCCTTATCTGTGGTTGTTTGGAAACGAATTTTGTTAGGATTGGAGTATTGTTTTTGGGAAAAATGAATTTAAACTCATTTATGTATGATTTTGAGTAAATGAAACTTGTGTGTTTGAGTAGTGGATTGTGTCGATTTGTGTTCGTTGTTTTTGATGTGTTCTTAATTGATATTGATGAAATTTGATATGTGTATGGTTGAATTTTGTGGAAGAATGAATTGATGTGTTTTGATGTGGAGGTTGAAAGTATGTTTGAGTTTGTTTTGTGTGGAATTTGAAAAACCATTAAGTTAAACGAGGATTAAGAATGGGGAATCTCTTAATGTCTTGTTTACTTAATGTGTGTTTGTGAAAATCGTTTAAGTTAACTGGATATTAAGAATGGGGAATCTCTTAATGTCTGGGTTACTTAATGTTGTTTTGAAAATCGTTTAAGTTAATTGGGCGTTAAGAATGGGGAATCTCTTAATGTCTCGGTTACTTAATGTTTGTTTTTGAAAATCGTTTCAGTAAATGAGTATTAAGAATGGGGAATCTCTTAATGTCTTGTTTACTGAATGTTTTGTGTGGAAATCGTTTAAGTCAAAAGTATATTAAGAATGGGGAATCTCTTAATATGTCTGTTTGCTTAATGTTTTGTTATGAAAATCATTAAGTTAAATGAGTATTAAGAATGGGGAATCTCTTAATATCTGCGTTTACTTAATGTCGTCGTGAAAACGATTTTGTGGAGAAATGAATTGTTGTGTTTTGGCGTGAATTGTGTAATAAATTTGTGAATACGTTTGAGTTCGTTCTGTGTGGAATTTGAAAACCATTAGAGTTAAACGAGTATTAAGAATGGGGAATCTCTTAATGTCTTGTTTACTGAATGTTTTGTGTGGAAATCGTTTAAGTCAAAAGTATATTAAGAATGGGGAATCTCTTAATGACTTATTTATTTAATGTTGTTTTGAAAATCGTTTAAGTTAAATAAGTATTAAGAATGGGGAATCTCTTAATGACTTATTTACTTAATGTTGTTTTGAAAATCGTTTAAGTTAAATAAGTATTAAGAATGGGGAATCTCTTAATTTAAGTTAACTGGGTGTTAAGAATGGGGAATCTCTTAATGTCTTGGTTACTTAATGTTTGTTTTGAAAATCGTTTAAGTTAACTGGGCGTTAAGAATGGGGAATCTCTTAATGTCTTGGTTACTTAATGTTTGTTTTGAAAATCGTTTAAGTTAAATAAGTATTGAGAATGGGGAATCTCTTAATGACTTATTTATTTATTGTTGTTTTGAAAATCGTTTAAGTTAACTGGGCGTTAAGAATGGGGAATCTCTTAATGTCTTGGTTACTTAATGTTTGTTTTGAAAATCGTTTAAGTTAAATGAGAATTAAGAATGGGGAATCTCTTAATGTCTTGTTTACTTATGTTTGTTTTGGTAAATCGTCCTGACCCGCGATAGGTGGCACCTTGGTAAACGGTACGGGCCCGTCATAGGCAGTACGTGTACGATTTACGTTTGGTAAGTTGTGCTGACCCGTGATAGGTGGCACCTCGGTAAACAGTACTGACTCGTGATAGGTGGTACGTTTACGACTTACGTTCCTTGGTGAATTGTGTTTGTCCGTGAGAGACTACGCCCTAGTTTAAGTTAAATAAGAATTAAGAATGGGGAATCTCTTAATGTCTTGTTTACTTATGTGAGTTTTGGTAAATTGTGCTGACCCGCGATAGGTGGCACCTTGGTAAACGGTACGGGCCCGTGATAGGCAGTACGTTTACGATTTATGTTGGGTAAGTTGTGCTGACCCGTGATAGGTGGCACCTTGGTAAACAGTACTGACCCGTGATAGGTGGTACGTTTATGACTTACGTTTCTTGGTGAATTGTGTTCGTCCGTGAGAGACTGCACAAGTGTTTGTCCGTGAGAGACTACACCCTGT
>NC_021165.2:44560709-44579757 GCF_000331145.2 Cicer arietinum
GAAACTCATGATGTTGTAGTAATTGTGTTATAAGTGTTAAGTGTTATGTTTTGGAATTTGGTGATAACATGTTTGATTGCAATACCATTTCGAAACCCATGATGTTGTAGTAATTGTGTTATAAGTGTTAAGTGTTATGTTTTGGAATTTGGTGATAACATGTTTGATTGCAATACCATTTCGAAACCCATGATGTTGTAGTAATTGTGTTATAAGTGTTAAGTGTTATGTTTTGGAATTTGGTGATAACATGTTTGATTGCAATACCATTTCGAAACCCATGATGTTGTAGTATTGTGTTATAAGTGTTAAGTGTATGTTTTGGAATTTGGTGATAACATGTTTGATTGCAATACCATTTCGAAACCCATGATGTTGTAGTATTGTGTTATAAGTGTTAAGTGTATGTTTTGGAATTTGGTGATAACATGTTTGATTGCAATACCATTTCGAAACCCATGATGTTTTAGTAATTGTGTTATAAGTGTTAAGTGTTATGTTTTGGAATTTGGTGATAACATGTTTGATTGCAATACCATTTCGAAACCCATGATGTTGTAGTAATTGTGTTATAAGTGTTAAGTGTTATGTTTTGGAATTTGGTGATAACATGTTTGCTTGCAATACTATTTCGAAACTAATGATGTTGTAGCGATTGCGTTATCAGTGCTAAGTGTTAGGATTTGAGATTATGTATGAATGTGATTGAGTTAGTTATGAATTTTTGGAAAAATGATGAGGGAAATCGATTTCCCAATCGATTGGATGAGTTGCAGGAAGTTCACTATTTTAACCTAATCGATTTGCCAATCGATTGTATAAATATGTCTTTCAAAATCTTTTAAGAAATCGATTTGGAAATCGATTGGCAGAGAGGCAGGAACTCAGCAAAACTGCCAAAATCGATTTGGAAATCGATTTGGCAACACAGGGACTCATCAGAACTGACAAAATCGACTTAGAAATCGATTTGGTCATGCAGAAACTCAGCAGAACTGACCAAATCGATTTGGCAATCGATTGGCTCAGCAAAAGTCCTTATTTTGAGTTAGATAATCGATTGCTCAATTGATTTATCAATGCTTTGGTCAGTTATGTATTACTTGATGGTTTGAGAACTTCATTTTGAGTTCATTGTTAGTTGGCAAGCATTATATGAACTTTTAGCATATGGAAAATCCTTTTAAGGTGCATGCTTAGTTGAAAGGTTATTTTGTGCATTTAAAACTTAAATGTTATGTGTTATCTGTTAGTTTCGGTTGGTGACCCTTTACAATTATTGTGGAAATCTGGGCTTTGCCCTCATATGAGAGTCAGGATTGTGGAAATCTGGGCTTTGCCCTCAGATGAGAGTCCGGACGATCCTACCGGTTCGTACCCTACGGACGGGAATGGAGATGGGAACGCTTGACTGCAGCTACGTTAGGAGGATCTCACGGGGCGCGTGGAGATCACTCAGGGTGTATAGTTTTTGGTAGGATTATCAGATTAGGTTGATGTATAGGGACTAGACGTCCTACTTTTTGGGTTGGAGTATTTTGATTTGGAAAACTGTACTTATACTAATATTGTCAGTTTGACATCTTATTTGTGAGTGTTAGAACAAAGGTTTCGCAACTCCACTCTTCCTCTTTGATTCGAAAACGAAGAAAAACGGTATTTGAGATTCAAACACAAACCCCTCCGTTTCTTCTAGATCCAAGCTTCATTTCGCGAAGAGTTAGAAGGGAAAGTTGCTCACTACCGTGCTACGGCGCTAGTGGACCAGTTTTGGAAGCGGCGTTGCGAGCGGAAAATTTACCGGATTTACTCACGGTGTCGTAATCGCACGTTAGAGCTAGCGCGAAGGTAAGGGATCCTTCCAAACTTTTAGTTTGCATTTAGGGCCTTATCTGTGGTTGTGTGAAAACGAATTTTGTTAGGATTGGAGTATTGTTTTTGGGGAAAATGATTTTAAACTCATTTATGTATGATTTTGAGTAAATGAAACTTGTGTGTTTGAGTAGTGGATTGTTTCGATTTGTGTACGTTGTTTTTGACGTGTTCTTAATTGATATTGATGAAATTTGATATGTGTATGGTTGAATTTTGTGGAAGAATGAATTGATGTGTTTTGACGTGGGTTGAAAGTATGTTTGAGTTTGTTTTGTGTGGAATTTGAAAACCATTAAGTTAAACGAGGATTAAGAATGGGGAATCTCTTAATGTCTTGTTTACTTAATGTGCGTTTGTTTGTGAAAAATCGTTTAAGTTAACTGGGCGTTAAGAATGGGGAATCTCTTAATGTCTCGGTTACTTAATATTTGTTTTTGAAAATCGTTTAAGTTAACTGGGCGTTAAGAATGGGGAATCTCTTAATGTCTCGGTTACTTAATATTTTGTTTTGAAAATCGTTTAAGTTAACTGGGCGTTAAGAATGGGGAATCTCTTAATGTCTCGGTTACTTAATATTTTGTTTTGAAAATTGTTAAGTTAACTGGGCGTTAAGAATGGGGAATCTCTTAATGTCTCGGTTACTTAATATTTTGTTTTGAAAATTGTTAAGTTAACTGGGCGTTAAGAATGGGGAATCTCTTAATGTCTCGGTTACTTAATATTTGGTTTTTGAAAATCGTTTAAGTTAACTGGGCGTTGAGAATGGGGAATCTCTTAATGTCTCGGTTACTTAATATTTGTTTTTTGAAAATCGTTTAAGTTAACTGGGCGTTGAGAATGGGGAATCTCTTAATGTCTCGGTTACTTAATATTTTGTTTTAAGAAAAGTCGTTTAAGTTAACTGGGCGTTAAGAATGGGGAATTTCTTAATGTCTCGGTTACTTAATATTTGTTTTTTTGAAAATCGTTTAAGTTAACTGGGCGTTAAGAATGGGGAATTTCTTAATGTCTCGGTTACTTAATATTTGTTTTTTTGAAAATCGTTTAAGTTAACTGGGCGTTGAGAATGGGGAATCTCTTAATGTCTCGGTTACTTAATATTTGTTTTTGAAAATCGTTTAAGTTAATTGGGCGTTAAGAATGGGGAATCTCTTAATGTCTCGGTTACTTAATATTTGTTTTTTGATAATTGTTTAAGTTAACTGGGCGTTAAGAATGGGGAATCTCTTAATGTCTTGGTTACTTAATGTTTGTTTTGAAAACCGTTTAAGTTAACTAGGCGTTAAGAATGGGGAATCTCTTAATGTCTTGTTTACTTATGTGTGTTTTGGTAAATCGTGTTGACCCGCGATAGGTGGCACCTTGGTAAACGGTACGGGCCCGTGATATGCAGTACGTTTACGATTTACGTTTGGTAAGTTGTGCTGACCCGTGATAGGTGGCACCTCGGTAAACAGTACTGACCCGTGATAGGTGGTACGTTTACAACTTACGTTCCTTAGTGAATTGTGTTTGTCCATGAGGGACTGCACATGTGTTTTTCCGTGAGAGACTACGCCCTGGTGAATTGTGTTTGTCCGTGAGAGACTGCACAGGGATTTGTCCGTGAGAGACTACGCCCTGGTTTAAGTAAAATGAGAATTAAGAATGGGGAATCTCTTAATGTCTTGTTTACTTATGTGTGTTTTGGTAAATCGTGTTGACCCGCGATAGGTGGCACCTTGGTAAACGGTACGGGCCCGTGATATGCAGTACGTTTACGATTTACGTTTGGTAAGTTGTGCTGACCCGTGATAGGTGGCACCTCGGTAAACAGTACTGACCCGTGATAGGTGGTACGTTTACGACTTACGTTCCTGAGGGAATTGTGTTTGTCCGTGAGAGACTGCACAGGGATTTGTCCGTGAGAGACTACACCCTGTTAAATTGTGAATTGTTGGTTCATTTTGTCTGTGTAGTATTGTGTTATAAGTGTTAAGTGTATGTTTTGGAATTTGGTGATAACATGTTTGATTGCAATACCATTTCGAAAGCCATGATGTTGTAGTAATTGTGTTATAAGTGTTAAGTGTTCTGTTTTGGAATTTGGTGATAGCATGTTTGATTGCAATACTATTTCGAAACTCATGATGTTGTAGCGATTGCATTATCAGTGCTAAGTGTTAAGATTTGGGATTATGTATCAATGTGATTGAGTTAGTTTATTAACTTTTGGAAGAATATGCAGGGAAATCGATTTCCCAATCGATTGGATGAGTTACAGGGACTTCCCTAATGTGACATAATCGATTTGCCAATCGATTTTATAATATGTTTTTCAAAACCAATTAAGAAAATCGATTTGGAAATCGATTTGGCCATGCAGGAATTCAGCAAAAACCGATTTAGAAATTGATTGGCATTAAGTCAGGGGCTGAGATATGCTGTCAATTGATTGCCCAATCGATTGAATTAAGCCCAGAATTCAAATTTCACTAAAAACCTTCAGGAAATCGATTGCCCAATCGATTGGCTTAGTAGAAATTCTTATTTTGAGTTAGATAACAGATTGCTCATTGATTTATCAATGTCTTGGTTAGTCATGTATTACTTGATGGATTGAGAATCTTATTTTGGTTTCATTGTTATTTGGCATGTGTTATATGAACTTTTAGCATATGGAAAATCCTTTTAAGGTGCATGCTTAGTGAAAAGTTATTTTGTGCATTTAAAAACTTAAAATGTTATGTGTTAAATGTTAATTTCGGTTGGTGACCCTTTACAACTATTGTGGAAATCTGGGCTTTGCCCTCAGATGAGAGCCAGGACGATCCTACCGGTTCGTACCCTACGGATGGGAATGCTTGACTGGAGCTACGTTAGGAGGATCTCACGGGGCGCGTGGAGATCACTCAAGGTGCATAGTTTTTTGGTAGGATGATCAGAGTAGGTTGATGTTTAGGGACTAGACGTCCTTCTTTTTGGGTTGGAGTATTTTAATTTAGAAAACTGTACTTATACTAATATTGTCAGTTTGACATCTTATTTGAATGGGTTCCATGTACCATTTGTTGTGTGTAAATGCTTTGGATTTATATTTGGAGAAACTTTTCCGCTGCTTGTGAGTTATAATGACTCAATTATTTATCCAAAGGCATTTCCTTATTTATTTCTCTGTTTTATTTTAATTTCTTTTGAAAAAAAAAAAATATACCCTCGCTCTGAAAATCGGGGTGTTACAGAATCCATGAAATTTTCTTAAACCATTAAAGTGTGAGTTTGTTTTAAATGTTTGTAGTTGCTAGTAATATGGTTGCTTTGGGCAATGGAATGACAAAGTTCATTGAACTAAATTATGCTGATTGGTCTGAACAGATCCAGTTTCAATTGGGTGTAATGAACGTCGATGTGGCTTTGGTAATGGACGAGAAGCCCACAACTATTATAGTGGAAAGTATGAAAGATGAAAAGTCTCTCTTTGAGGCTTGGGAAAGGTCTAACAAACTATCTTTGAACTTAATGAGAATGAAAATGGTTGAAAATGTAAGCCATTAATGCCGAAAATAGATAATGCTAGGGAATATACGAATAAGGTAAAAGAGTACTCACAATCTAACATTACTGACAAGTTTGTTGTGGGAAACTTGATGAGTGAGTTAACAACTTAAAAGTTTGGTTGTTCTTATCCTATTCATGATTATGTGACTAGAATGGGAAATATGGCAACAAAGTTGAAGTCCTTTGGTATGTATGTTAATGAATCTTTTCTTGTATAATTTATCATTAACTCGCTTTCTCTTGAGTTTGGCCAATTCCATGGTGAACTATAACACCATTAAAGAAAAATAGAACTTTCAGGAAATTAATGCCATATTGGTTCAAGAAGAAGGGAGATTAAAGAAGACGGAAGATCATTTCATTCATCTCACGACTCATGATGGAGCCAATAACAGTAAAGCTAGTCAAGCCTCGTAAGAAGGACAAAGCTCAACTGAAAGTTAATGAGGAAAGAATTTGAAAAGAAAAAAGTGTTATATCTTCAAACAAAGTGGACATTTCAAAAAGGATTCATCTAAAAGGAATATGTGGTTTGTAAAGAAAGTACATATTATGTTTCCAAAAATTTTGAATCAAATCTTATTGAGGTACCAAATAATACTTGGTTGCTTGATTTTTGTGCAACTACTCATGTGTCACATATTATGCAGGGATTCCTTTTGATCCAAACCATAAAAGGAACTGGAAAGTTTCTTTACATAACATAATGAAGGCACAAATAGAGGGAATTCAGACGTATAGATTGATCTTGGACATTGGTTGTCATGCCGATCTGCAAAGTTGTATTTATGTACCTAGATGTGCTAGGAATTTAGTTTCTATTGCAAAGTTGGACGAATCTATTATATATATTTAAAACAGAATTCGTTGTCACATCACGATATTTCTTCCACATAGACAAATATTTCTCACCTCAACTTAAAAGGTGACGTGTACATCTTCATAGAGTATTATTATTATTATTATTATTATTATTATTATTATTATTATTATTATTATTATTATTATTATTATTTAGTATCTAATATTATGTATAACTATTAATGTGTCATGAGTTACAAATTAAAATACAATCAATATATAATTTTCTACATACAAAACTAAAATGGAGTAATCAACCATTCTGATATGTTTTAATTGATCTCATCTACGACATGAAAATATATTGACTACTCAAAAGAAAATGAAGATCGTCCATATTTATTGTTTTTTTACAGAGATGGTTTATGTTGTTAAATTTTTTAAAAATACTACCAAATTGAAGTTTCTACATGTATTTTACTTCTACTCAACCGTACATATGAGTTGTTTGTGAAAACTCTCAAGTCATGTTGTATAAAAGTTTCATACTCAAAATATTGGAATTTAGATTTATCATTTCTTTGACAAAATTAGAATGAAATGAATACCAAATGACTAAATCATTTTTATATTTTTCTAAAAATATTTTGAAAATAAATTTAGATTTGACAACACAATAAAAGAGTATGACTAATTTGATTTTGCGGTAGATAATTACATATATTAATATTTATTAAAACACTTTTAATATTTTTAACACTAAATATAATTTATGAATTTTGTTTGTAGGATGATAATCACTATGGATTTTTAATACTAAATATATGAATTAGTTGCAATTACGTTCTACAAAATATTTTACATATTATCAAATGTGTGTTTGTCAACTCATATATAATAATTACTCAAATAAACTCACTTGAAAAAATACTCTACAAACAAAATGAATAAATTATATTATTTTTGAAATTTTAAAATCTTATTCACAATATTGCTAATATGTTAAAGTCTATATATATTATATTATTTTTGAAATTTTAAAATCTTATTCACAATACTACTAATATGTTAAAGTCTATATATCCCGTGCAACGCGCGGGTTATATTATAGTTAAATTTTAATTTTAGCATTGGATCTTGTACTATTATGGATCTGGTACTTTAATTGATGTTTTATATGTTTCAATCTTGATGTTAATTTTGAAGAACCTCTTCGTGATGTTGAACATGTTGGCAGGAAGCGAAGAATACATAACGAGAGTTCTGCTTATTTGTGGCATCAAAGGTTAGGTCACATATCCAAAGAAAGGGTAATGAGGTTAATGAAAATTCACATATTACCTTAGTTTAATTTTGACGACTGAGATATATGTTTGGATTGCATTCAGGGAAAGAAAACCAAACAAATATATAAGAATCCAACTACAAGAAGTAGTGAACTCCTTGAATTGATGCATATCAATATATGTGGTCCTTTCAACGTTCCTTCTTGGGGAAGTGAAAAATATTTTATCACCTTCATTAATGATTTCTCACGTTGATCTCTTCAATGTTCCTCACTACTACATGAAAAATCTCAATCAATGGACATCCTCAAGGTGTTCATTGATAAGGTAAAAAGACAGTTGGAAAGAAAAGTAAAAGTAGTGAGGTTCGATAGAGGTGGTGAATATTATGTAAAATATAATGAGAATGGAAAATGTCCAGGTCCATTTGCAAAGTTTCTCGAAAATCGAGGCATATATGCACTTTATATTATGCTTGACACACCAAAACAAAATAGTGTGGCTAAAAGGTGTAATCGTACTCTCCTAGAAATGGTTAGGTCAATGTTAAATTATAGTATTGTACCATTATCATTGTGGGTGCACGCATTAAGGACTACTACATATTTGCTTAATAGGGTTCCTAGTAATGCAGTTTCGAAGTCTCCTTATAAACTATGGACAAAAAGGAAACCTAGTTTAAGACAAAGCCTCTGGTGGACATCCTTTGGCGGGTATCCTTTGGTGGTATTACTTTTCATTTATTGTTCTCATAAAATACTTTTGTTAATGTAACACCTTGATTTTTAACAGCACGAGTGCATTGTTTTTTCAAAAACAAATTAATAAAAAACCATGTCGTAACACAAACGACAAAAATCTTGAATAATTACGTCATATGTACAAACCAGCTAAAATAGTTTTTAAGACGATAATCCAAAATATACAAACAGAAAAATACACTGGGCCTATGAGACCTATCACACACCGCTCATACCCCTAGGGTATTCTCGACACACACCTGCACAAAAGTACTGCTCCAAGAATGCTATCCCCCCCCACGGTCACATCAAAAAATAGAACATGGACCCACCAAAACAAAAGTCAACTGACAATATATGTTATAGATACAGCCATCCCAACACAAAATAAGTACAACTAAAAACTAATCTGATCATCCACAAACAACTACAATAACAAGGGTCCACACACTACACAAGTCGCACCTGACGCAGTATCTCTCTTCGAAGTAACCTCATCCTCATTAACATCCATAGAAGGATCGGTCTCCTCAAAACTCAGATCCACCCACAAGATAGGTGCCTTCGGCGGCGCTGGGATCGCAAAATAGTCTGCTACTTCAGCGACAATCGGTATGGGATAATTCACCAGAAGCGGATGCTCTGGCTCGGTCCGCCTGGACGGTCCTGTAATATCTCTTCCCACTGGCATCAACCCCTTATCCTTTTCGCCAGTCCCCAGTCCAGCAACTGTGTCTCCAGCTCCTACAGTGGCCTCCACCTCAACCCTAACTGAGGAATCCCCTGCATCTTCCCATGCTCCACTCATCCCGAACACCAATCCTCTCGCGAGTGAGCTCCACGAGATATACTACCCCAGCTCTCCTGCTTGTCCTCACTACTCTCCCCGTATAAATAGCCCTGCTTGAGGTGGGGTCGTATACCCAAGCAGTCAGCGAGTCTCGATCAGAGATGTTTAACGACGTTTTCGTCGTCAACGCAACAGTCGATGGAACGAACTCGGGTATCATCTGAGGGCAAAGCCCAATTTCCACAATAATGTAAAGAGTCACCAACCGAAATTAACAAATAACATTTAACACTTACGTCATAAAGACAAGCAATAGTAGAGTATGTATATACAATTATCATATTATAACAAACATAACTCGCGTGCCAAGCACCATAATGCAATGCTTATATGCCAATGCACATGATTACGAAATTTCCAAAACCCTCCTCGAGGGGCGTAAATCATAAATGTACCGCCTATCACATGCCAATACTAATTACTGAGGTGTCACCCATCACAGATCATCACGATTTACTAGAGTGTAGTCTATCACACACCTACAGATGGACCAATCAACTCATGGAACCATCTCGTGGCCCATCACGGTCACCCTTAACCTCGAGGGCCATCATGGCCACCACTAACATTGTGGCTCATCACGATCACCACTAGCTATGAAATGCATGAGTATACTCTTATTCTTTTCACAACAATCATTATGTAAATGCAGCTATTAAAAGACTCCCCTTTTAATAGTCATTTAACACTAATAATTTTTCATACTTATCACAGAGAACACTCAATACATATTTTGCTCAATAAAATTCATAACATATAACAACACATATTTTCACTCAAGAATATATAATCACGTCAAAATTAATTATCAATTCATAACATGTAACAACTCGTATTTTCACTCAAAACTATATATTCACGTCAAAATTAATTATCACACATTCACACATCAATCACACATACAGCGAAAAATCTCGTTCGTGCCGACACCTTTAATCAAATAGTGTTTGACTTAGTCAAATTAATCCCTTAAACTTTAACTACCTTACAAATTTTTTCTTACTCTTAACCCCCTTAGAGTATATTTTACTAAAAGAGTTTAAAATGAGTAAAGACTAATAGTACTATTAACCACAACCCACTTTCAATATATAAAACATATTTTTAGAAATTAACATCCTTTAATTTTTCAGTGAATTCACTAAAAATTTTTTGAAACGTTTTAAATTATTTTTCTCAAAATTTTTACACAATCATAAATTTTTCTCAAATTTGCCATCACTCTTTTTTTTTTGTTCCAAATAACTACATAATCACACAAAAGATATCAAGAAATATTTTTTTCTAGTTTCAAGATTATAACTCTTTGAAATAGTTTCATTCATTGCAAAATATATTAAATATTTTATTTTCCTTTTCTTATCAACAAAGCTTGTATTTATTCATGAAACTTGAAATCCTTTTTTTTTTAATAATAATTAAATTCTAACGCAGGACTTTAACCTTTACTTAATAAACTTGAAACTTTAATTAAAATCATGGAAACTTTTTTTTTTTTAATTGAAAGTATACATATAAAAATTTGAAATAGCAATTCACTAACTTTCCTTAAAACACCAATTGAAAGATTTTATAACCACATGTATACATTCCTAATCATTAATCATAAAACTATTTTTGGAAATGCATAAACTAAGAAAAGTAATTTTTCTTTAATTCACGACAACAACATTAATATATCAGAGTTCTCCCCACCGCTAACTCGGTGCCAACGGTCTCGATTCCTTTTCGAGACTGAAGAAGCTAACTACATAAACATAAATATTTATAACAATTTGTTCACAACTAAAATTTATACAACCACAACAAAATTCTCAAAATTATATCTGTTTCACACACCAAACTTTTAAAACCAAATAGTCTACATTATTTAGTTAAAACTAAATAAAACAAATATTTTCCAAATCAAACATACACGCACTCGATTATTAAAGTATAAAAAATTTGAGTTAATAAAGTACCCTAAACTTTTTCTTTTTAAACTCAGTCCAAGAGTAATTAAAAGAGTAGCATTTTTAACTCTAAACATTATAATTTCAACATAACTTTTTTGCTCAAACTCTTTAACTTAGTTAAAATTTGAACTTTATCACAACTTTAACAACTCTAATTTTTTTTCTGTAAAATTTCAACTTCAGTTCAAACTTATTTATTTGAAGATAACTCATTACGTAACTTAAACACATCAAAAATCAATTTTTTTTAACCATTACTAACAAAATCAACAATAACAAGGATTTGTTAAGAACTCGAAAATTTCACTCATACCCCCCACCGTATAAAGTTTACGAATTAAAGAAAAGCGAGGAGGAAGTAAGTGTCTCACCTATTTCTTTCTTTAATACATTGTCTTTTTTCATTCTCTTACACACTCGATTGATTGAATGAGTTCTTCTTAAATATAGAGAACAAGTGTTTGTTTTAGAATGTTACCATTGTGGATCTTCAATCACCATTTAATGCATATAAGTCTTTAAGACGTATCCATATCTATCTCTATAATTGATTATGTGCATCTTCCATTAAGAAGGGAGATCTTAAAGGATGTCACAGAGACTTTCAAACAACAAACAGATTCAAGATGTTGAGTAGAGAATAAACATATTTGTCTTCTTGATAGCGTTGAGTTTTTAGATTGTTGACTTCTATCAGAGCATTGACTATCTAGAGTGTTGACTTTCTAATCAGAGTCAGACGATATTATGTAAATGTAGTAATTAATAGACTCTTTTTTTAGAAACTCATTCAACACTAATAATTCTCGTTACATATTACATAGATCAAACTCTTGGCATATATCACATGGATTCATTACACAAAGCAAAAATACACATCTTTAGCAATTACAAATGTACTTCAACACGCCAATCACACAATCTCAATACAAACATCAACAACAAGTACATACATTCAAGCACAATCTACAAGTTATACTAAAAAAAATAGAAGAAACCCTTACCTCCTAATACTTTGTAACCAAAAAGCACAACTAAAAATCTCGCTTGTTCTTACTGTTCAGACAAAATCTCAATTTAATGTTTTGATGAAAACAAACAAAAAGTTAATTAACAATGTTAATTATGATTCTAAATGTTATGTTAATTTAACGTGTGCTTTTGAGTGTATTAATTTAAAGATATGATTTAGACAAAGCAAAGAAATCAGCATAAAAAGTTAAGCAACTGAACAGGCAAGAATGGAAAACATTATTAACAAAATCTGCAAAATGGAGAATGTTCTTCAGTTTCAAGAATGATCATCACATCTCCAAAATTAATTAATCTCCACGAGTTAAAAGAAAGCCTCTGAATTTTATATCTATATAATCAGCAATTGGCAAGGAACAAACTGGGATGATCAAATTCAAAGAAACAACTCGAATCACAAAGAGAAAAGGTCACAAATCAAGCAAGTTTGAACATTCTCCAGCCTGACTGTCAAGAAAGTTAAACAAATTGGAATTGTCCAAAACTTCCAGATTAATCAGGAAGACAACCAGAATGATCAAGATTGAACCTCCAGATTGATCATCAATCTCCAGAAAGTTCAAAGACTAGAACTCCAGATTGATTATCAATCTCCAGAATTTTCATTAAAATTCTGCATAATTTAATTATCATTCTCCAAGCTATTTTGACAAAATCGAAACTCCAGATTGTGGCAAAGACATCAACAAATATATCTGAAGTATAAAAGATCATTAAACATAAGATAAATTTGATCAAGAACAAAGAAATCAGCCCAATCAACAAAGTTCAAAAAGTGTTCAAAGGCTGGAATATTTTTATTCATATAAATTAGTTTTGGTCAAATCTGACAAAACACTACCAACAACTCTTTTGACCATTATTAAATGCTCTAAAACGCCTATAAAAGGAAGGCCAAGCTCAAGGAAAAATCAGAGCTTCAAGTACTAAGCAATTCATTACTCATTTCAAATCAAACTTGAAATTCTCTCACGCACATACATCGAATCAGTTTTGATTTTTCCCATTTGATTTTTAGAGTCATTCTCGTGTATTTTTCTGTCAAAGAATCAGAACTCAAACAAGTATTGAGCCTTCTCATATTCTAACAAAACAATCTCATCATTATTGTAAAACTAGAACTATAAGAGTTTAGTATAGTTTGGGTAGATTGTAAGAAATCATATCAAGGTTGATAGGTGACCTGATTGAACTCCTTTCTGTGTGGAAATGTTTTAACTTTGTAACAAATCAAGTTTGATCTGAGCTAGGTGTTGTAAAATCAAGAACGTTCTTTGTTTTGAACACTTTGTGGAAAATCTCACGGGTTTGAGGACTATACGTAACTCGGGTTGGGTGAACCAGGATATATCTTTGTGTGGTATCTCTTCCCTTATCTATTTACTTTCATTCTGATTGATTATCAACTTAAATACATAAACTGAATTACTGATTTTAAGTAACCAAGAACGTTCTCCGTTTTCTGATTAAAACCAAGAACGTTCTTCGTTTTCTGTTTTCACAACCAAGATCAATCTTGAGTTATTTTCTTAAGTTTTTAACATGAAATTTTAAATAGGAACATTTACAATTTAAACCCCCCTATCTTTTAAATCGACATTGCTACTTCAATTCGTATCAAAGCTCGGCCTATAAAGTTGAACACCTAACAAGTGTTAGAGAAAAAGATCTAGAATAAAAATGTCAAAAGAATGTACATTGTTGAAAGAAGGTCATCATACATACGACTTTACTTTGACGGCACAGACTACTATTTCTGGAAAAGCAAAATGCAGCTGTTCATGAAATCTCAAGATACAGGAATGTGACACATCATTATAGATAGAGATTTCGTACCAAGAGTCGACCAAAATGATTCAACCTCTACTGAAAACAAAGAAGCAGATTGGACAATAGAAGAAAAATCTAAGGTAATTCAAAACTCAAAAGCTCAATTATTTTTATCTTGTGCTTTAAGTAGGGAAGAAAGCGAAAGAGTTGATGAATGCAAAACTGTTAAAGAAGTATGGGACACATGACAAACTCATCATGAAGGAACAAACCATGTGAAAGAAACAAGGATTGATATAGGCATAAGAAAGTTTGAACTATTTGAAATGAATGAAAGAGAAACCATTGATGAGATGCACTCAAGATTCACAACCATTGAAATGTGCTCCTTAGGGAAAGCATACTCAGTACAAGATAGATTCAGAAAGATCATGAGATGTCTTCCAATAATATGGAGACTAATGGTGACAGCCATAAGCCAGGCCAAGAATCTTGACGTACTCGGACTAGAGGAACTGATTGGAACATTACAAGCAAATGAAGTGATGCTACAAGAAGATAGACCAATCAAAAAAGGCAAAACAATAGCTTTGAAAACATCTCAAGAAAGTCCAAATGAGGACTCAGAAGAAATCGAACAAGAAGATGTTGATTAAGAAATAGTTCGTCTTACAAAAAAGATACAGAGAATGTTGAGAAGAAGGGATCATATCAAAAAGGGAATTTTAAATCAAAAGGAAAACTTCAAAATAGAGGAAGACAAAAGTCAAATCACATGTTTTGGATGCAATAAACAAGGACATTATAAAACTGAATGTCCCTTGAACAAAAGAGCACCAAAAAGCTATCTTTTAAGAAAAAAATCCATGATGATGACCTAGGATGATTATGATGAATAAAAAATAGAGGAACCTACATAAGCCAACTTATGTTTAATGGCAGATACTGAAGACAATGAGGTAATAAATTATGAAACATGTCTTTTATGTGAACAAATTGAAAAAGATTTTGATAGCTCACTTAATGATTCAAATCTGTTTGTTCAAAAATGTAACTCTTTAAAGGATCAAGTTTAAAAAAAAAATAAAAAGGAAAAAGAGAAAGCTCAGGTTATGATCGATGAACTAAAAAGCATCATTCAGAACATGCAGGAATCTCATTTTAAGGAAAATAATGAATCTGAAGATCAAGAATGTTCTATGATTCAAAAGGAGAATGTTCTCCTTAAAACAAAAGTTGAACTTCTTAAAAATGACTTGTCAAACTTTATTAGAACTACGGAAACCTTTAAAATAATCATGGGATCTCAAGCGGAAATATTTGATAAAACTGTTCTTGGTTTTGATAAAACTCAAAAAACGAAAAATATATGAAAACTTTTTTGTTTTGGAAAGAAAAGAGGATAAATGCAAAACCAAATGCTCACATTATAAGAAACTTGGACGGCTGGAATTTGCTTGCTACTTTAAGTAAAGAGATGAAAATATTAAAAGCAAAAGGTTTTTTAAAAGGTAAGATCGCTCTGCAAATAAAGTTGAACCAACTTTGAAAAATTTACAGAAAGGAGAACGTTGTCCAGGTTGTTCTCAAAACAGAGAACATTCTAGATCAAAAGCAGAACTTTCTCTAGAAAGTCTAAAAAAATGAGATCGATTTGGAACTTCTTCGAAAGCAAGATTAAAACCCCTTAAAACCCAGATTTCGAAATCAATTCCAAGATCAACAATTAATTGCTCCTACTGTCTCAAAATTGGTCATCAAGAATCAACTTGCTAGTTTAAAAAGAGATCAAGTTTTAAAAAATCTTCTAAAAGAAGATATACTAACCATCAAGGATCCAAACAAATATGGGTACCAAAGTCATTACTAACTTAGGATGTAGGAACACCATCCAACAATCAAGAAAGAACATTGATACATGGACAAGACATGCTCAATACACAAGAATTGAAAAGTATCACACCTCTTTTGATTACAAAAATCTGAAGTGTCTATAACCTTTGGAAACATTAAAGCAAAGAAGATTAAGAAGAAGAATATTATGGACATCAACAACAGAATGTTTCCTAGGAAACCGAGATTGATAAACAATCTTCGTTTCATCCTCCTCATAAAAATGGGAGAATGATAAGTGATCACCATCAACATCAAATCAATGCTAAAGAATAATTACAATGTTATATTTGGTACCAAAGTTGCTGCTACTGGAGTCTTGCTGAAAGTCAGCCATCAGATCAAAGAAATAGTAACAAGTATGAATGGTGGTCCTTTAGAAAAAGCACATATTCACATTGTACTCTTGTCTAATTCAAGTGCTTCTTTGTGTAAAATACATGTTTTTGATGAAGACAAAGATCAACAAATATGATCAAAGCAACAAGCTCAAAAAGAAGTTCAAATATCTTCATTAATAAAGTGTTAAATCCAAACATATTAGATGTTCAATGTAAAGGTAAATGATACAACCAATACCTCAAAGACATGAGAATATTTGTATCTTCATTAAATCCAAAGATATTATATGCATATAAAGTATTTTCAAAAGTCAAAATTACATTAACAACGTCTTAAAACTAATATTTTTGACAAAATACAAAGGTGTATTCGAATACAGCACAGTGTATTTGAATACAGATGCAAGCACAGTGTATATGGAGTATAAATACACCATAACTTCAGATCAAACGACACACAATCCTTGAATCAAACCTTGAACAACTTTGAACCAAATTCTGATTTTTTACAAAGTACTTGCATTTCATTTTCATATCATTCAGAAAGGTTCTCAAAGTACTTGAAGTATTATTGGATTGAAATCATTATACCTCTCTTATATCCTTATTCCAAATTATATTATATCACTTGTAAAAGAAAGTAGTACTTTCTTAAAGTAGCTTAATCTAAGATAGTGGTGTGCTATCTTAGAAGTATTGTTAGAAGTTTGTAGCAGAAATCCCAGAGTGGGAATTGTACGTTTTCTGACAATAAGTGGATTAATCTCTTGTGGTGCGCAAGAGGACTGGATGTACCCATGGTCATAAGGGGAATCAGGATAATTTTATTGTGTTCTTTATTTTTCTGCCATTTATATTTTTACATACATCAATCTTAAACAGAAAAATAATTCACTAAGTCTCTAAAAACCAGAAATCCTAGCACCTAATTCACCCCCCCCCCCTTTAGGCGTACCTATGTACTTACAATTGGCATCAGAGCAGGTTCAGGTAACTTACTCCTCGATCATTACTCATGGCTTCCGCACAACCTGTTTTTAGAGACGGTGGCAGTAGTAACAAACCACCATGCTTCATTGGAGAACACTACGACTTTTGGAAGGTACATATACAAGCGTATCTTGAAGCACAAGGAGACGACATATGGGATGCAGTTTAAAATGGTCCTCACATTCCAACAACAGTCATCAACAACAAAGAAGAAATAAAGATAAAAAATTCTTGGACTGATGATGATAAAAGAAAAGTGTTGTTCGATAAGAAGGCTAAAAATATGCTACAATCAGCACTAGGAATGGATGAATTTTTTTTCCGTATATCCCACTGTAAAACAACCAAAGAAATATGGGATATGCTGGAAGTAACTCATGAAGGCACCATTGAAGTAAAAAGATCTAAACTAAATACAGTATCTCAAGAATACGAATAATTCGAATGTTGCCCGGGGAATGTATCTTAGACTTACAGAAAAGGTTCTCCCACTTAACAAACCATTTGTCAGCTCTTGGAAAGACCTTCACCAATGATGAACTAAATCTATAAGTATTAAGATTATTAACGAGGGCTTGGAAACCAAAGGTAACAACAATCTCCGAAAAGAAAAGTCTATCCAAAATGTCTCTTTCTGCATTATTTGGAAAACTCTAAGAACACGAAATTGAACTTGGAAGGTTAGAACAAAATGAAAGTCAAGAAAAGAAGACCAAAAACATTGCTCTAAAGATCGAATCAAGAGAAAAAATAAAAGACGAAAATTCAGATGAAGATGAAAATATTACGTTTCTTGTTAAGAAATTTGGTAAGTTTCTTAAAAATGATAGAACTTTCAAAAGGAAAAGTTTTAGGAAGAAAGATAGTTCTACTTCAAATCAAAACTTCACTTGCTTTGAATGCGGAAAGCAAGGACATATCAAGGCAGATTGTCCAAACCTTATTAAGAAAAATGCCGTCAAAAAGAAAGAATTCAAGAAGGCATACATAGCTTGGGAAGACAACGAAGTGAGTTCATCCTCAGAAACAGAAAGTGAAGAATGCACTAATGTTGCATTGATGGCATCACATCAATCAGATGACGAAGAAGAGGTTAGTAACATAAACTCCCATCATCATAATAAAACTAATAGTGAATTGATTATAGAATATAATGATGCTGAAAACGCCATCAAGGAACTACTTATTGAATGTAAAAATCTGTTCAAACTAGTGTCAACACAAAAGAGACAAATCTCAAGTCTTCAAGAAAAAGTTGACATTATGGAAAAGAATTCTGAAAAACTAAAACAGAATTTTACATGCAATAAATGTGATTCCCTCTCCTTCAAGATTGTTCAATTAAATAGAGTAATTGACTGATACGAAAAGGGACAAATAGGATTGGAAAATGTTTTAAATATGCAAAGATACTCAAATGACAAAAGTGGTCTTGGATACTCAAAATTTGATAAACCAAGCTTGAATAAGACCATTTTTTTTAAAGCGAGTAATCAATCCAATTAAGAAAAGATTATAATTATGAAAAAGGATCATCATTATAAAGAGAAAATTATTCAAAGTAAATCTCATACACATGCTATTAAAAATAGATTTACTCCTACTTGTTCTTATTGTGGTCTCAAGGGTCACACACCTAATGCTTGTCTTGTTAGAAACATTAGTGTTACAAAAGGGCATTACGTGTGGGTAAAGAAAGGTACTAACCATCAAGGACCCAAAGCACATTGGGTAAATAATAAAATATGATTTTGATGTTGCAAGTATGCACACAAAGTACCTCAAATATGTGGTACTTAGATAGTGGATGCTCTAAACATATGACGGGCGATATAACACAAATTTCAGCCTTGACTCTTGAATCAAAGGGATATGTGGTCTATGGAGACAACAACAAAGGAAAAATTTTAGGCATTGGAAAAGTCGGCACATCCCCATCCCCCTCGATTGAAGATGTATTATATGTTGAAGGTCTAAA
>NC_021165.2:44579804-44606976 GCF_000331145.2 Cicer arietinum
ACCTCAAATATGTGGTACTTAGATAGTGGATGTTCTAAACATATGACGGGTGATATAACAAAATTTTCAGGCTTGACTCTTGAATCAAAGGGATATGTGATCTATGGAGACAACAACAAAGGAAAAATTTTAGGCATTGGAAAAGTTGGCACAGCCCCATCCCCCTCAATCGAAGATGTACTATATGTTGAAGGTCTAAAACACAATCTCATTAGCATGAGTCAGCTTTGCGATAAAGGATACAAGATAGCCTTCAACAAAGATGAATGTATCATCCAAAATGAAGCTACAAATGAAATTCAATTTATCGGTAAGCGTTTCAAAAACATCTTTATACTTAATCTTGACGATTTATCCTTAAAAATGGAATGTCTTTTGGTAAGCGACAATAATGATGCATGGTTTTGGCAAAAGAGAATTGCACATATTCACATGGATCATTTAAACAAATTGGTCAAGCATAACCTTGTTGTAGGCTTACCAAAAATGAAATTTATAAAGGATAAATTGTGTGACGCTTGTCAAAAAGGTAAGCAAACAAAGATTTTTTTCAAACCTAAAAATATTATTTCAACTTCAAGACCACTTCAATTAATACATATGGACTTGTTTGGTCCATCAAGAACCAAAAGTCTTGGTGGAAACTCATATGGACTAGTGATTGTTGACGACTACTCAAGGTTCACTTGGACCTTATTTTTGGCAAGTAAAAATGAAGCTTTTAAAGCATTTAAGAAATATGCCAAGCTAGTCCAAAATGAACAACCAACCAAAATTGTATCAATTAGAAGTGATCATGGAGGAGAATTTCAAAATACCTCCTTTGACGAATTTTGTGAAGAAAATGGAATTTTCCACAATTTTTCTGCACCTAGAACACCACAACAAAATGGGGTCGTTGAGAGAAAGAACACATCTTTGGTAGAACTCGCAAGGACTATGCTAAGCGACTCAAGCCTACCAAAATATTTTTGGGAAGATGCTGTAAACACAACATGCTATGTTTCCAATCGAGTAATCATTCGGCCAATTCTTAAGAAAACTCCGTATGAACTCTACAAAGGAAGAAAGCCCAATATCTCTCACTTCCACATTTTTGGATGCAAGTGTTTCGTGCTAAACAACGGTAAAGACAACCTTGGAAAATTCGATGAAAAAGCCGATGAAGGTATCTTTATTGGTTACTCATTAACTAGTAAAGCCTTTAGAATCTTCCATAAAAGAACTTTATTAGTCGAAGAATCAATGCATGTAACTTTTGATGAAACTAACCCCATGAAAGAGAACAATATTATTTCTTATGATGATGATGATGATTTTGAAAGCAATGATACAAGCAAAGAACATCAAGGCAACATTGAAAAGCAAAATGATAATCTTCCTAAAGAATGGAGAACCCGTAGATATCACCCAATTGATAACATCATAGGTAATATCAACAAAGGAGTCACAGCAAGGCTAAAACTACAAGATGCTTGATTGAACATGGCATTTGTTTCTCAGATTGAACCCTCCAAAATTGGTGAAGCACTTAAAGATGATCAATGGATACTTGCCATGCAAGAAGAGCTCAACCAATTTGAAAGAAGCAAAGTATGGGAACTTGTTCCTAATCCTGGAAATAAACACATCATTGGTACAAAATAGGTGTTTAAAAATAAACTTGATGAGAATGGTATAGTTGTCCGCAACAAAACAAGATTGGTCACTCAAGGGTACAATCAAGAAGAAGGGATTCACTTTGATGAAACATTTGCCCCAGTACCAAGGTTAGAAGCAATACGTTTACTACTTGCTTATGCTTGCTCTATGAACTTTGAACTATTTCAAATGGATGTGAAAAGTGCTTTTCTCAAGGGATACATTAATGAAAAAGTATATGTCAAACAGCCACCTGGCTTTGAAGACTCCAAAAATCCCTCACATGTTTTCAAATTAAAAAAAGGCTCTCTGTGGTCTAAAACAATCTCCAAGAGCTTGGTATGATAGATTAAGCACCTTCCTATGTCAACAAGGATTTGAAAAAGGGAAAGTCGATAAGACATTATTTGTTAAAAGAGATAATGGTCACATATTATTGGTCCAAATCTACGTTGATAATATAATATTCGGATCAACAAACAATAACATATGTGAAGAATTCTCTTTAATAATGCTAGGAGAATTTGAAATGTCCATGATGGGAAAATTAAACTATTTTCTTGGCCTTCACATCAAGCAACTCGAGCACGGCATCTTCATAAATCAAGCAAAATATTGCAAAGAATTACTCAAAAGATTTGAAATGAAAAACTGCAAGGAAAGTGCGACTCCAATGGGCTCCGGAACCTATGTTGATAAAGATGAATCAGGTATTTCAATAGACATATCAAAATATCGAGGTATGATTGGATCTTTATTATATCTAACGGCCAACCGGCCAGATATTATGTTTAGCGTTTGTTTGTGTGCAAGATTTCAGGCGGATCCTAAAGAATCGCATCTTGTAGCAGTAAAAAGAATTATGAAATACTTGAAAGGAACAACCAGTGTAGGCCTATGGTATCCAAAGGGTAGCATATGTAGTCTAATTGGATATTCTAATTCAGATTATGTAGGATGCAAAACGGATTGTAAAAGCACAAGCGGCACTTGCCATATCTTAGGTAATGCATTAGTATCATGGTCCTGTAAAAAGCAAGCATGTGTTGCCCTTAGCACTGCTGAAGCTGAATACATAGTAGCAGGAAGTTGTTGTGCACAGATTCTCTAGCTCAAACAGCAATTATATGATTATGGACTCGACCTCGGATGCATTCCACTAAGATGTGACAACACCAATGCAATCAATATTTCAAAGAATCCAATCATGCACTCTCGGACTAAACACATCGATATACGCCATCACTTTCTGCGAGATCATGTGCTTAAAGGAAATGTTGAAGTAATGTTTGTGGATACACACAACCAATTAGCTGACATCTTCACAAAACCTTTACCTAAAGATTCATTTTACAAAATACGCAGAGAGCTTGGCATTCTACATGAAAACGATATTTAAACATGCAAGGTATAATTTGTCGTCTCTCTTCAAAACTCTAAAAATTCCTCTTAAGTTGTTAAAATTAAATTCTTTGATGTTTATTGGTTCTTAATATATGAATATGTGCTTTACATGATGAAATTTCTGTGAAAAAATTAGTTTTTAAGTAAAAATTTGAAGATGTAGTCGAATACACAATGATTGTATTCGAATACATAATTTTCCAAAAATTCCTGTATTCGAATACAACCCTTGTGTAGTCGAATACACGTTCTCAGAACAATCTGTATTCGAATATAATTGCATGTAGTCGAATACACCTTCGCGTTTTTGCCCAAATATAAAAGTTGTTTCACATTTTAGGGTTAATTTTACAATTGGTATTCGAATACACAGTCGTAGTCGTCTTTCTCTCCTCCAAAAATCTCATCAATCTTCCTTCCCAAAAGTTACCCAATCAACCCACCTTGCAAACAAAATCAATTTCTACTCAAATCTTTCATTCAAAATCAGATTTCTAAAATCTGTCAAAAATTTCCTCTCAAACCCATTTTTCACCAAACTGTCAAAACTTCATTTCTCAACATGGACACACGCAAACAAGGACCAAGAACGAAGCATGCAGCAGTAGGTCCCTCAAGAAAGCGCACAAAGAATTCAAACATCATGGATTTATCCCGGCTTCTACACACACCGGAAGAAATCGACCGGTTTCGCACACTATACTCTGACAAGAGACTCATCATTCCAAAATATGGTACTTTGAATTATTTCTTTGCCTTTCAATTTCCTGAGTTGCTCAAAGCCCAACATGTTGAAGAATTTATTGGTTACAAATGTCATGTCTATCCTGATTTAGTTAGGGTTTTCTATTGTAATATCACCCAAGATGGAAATGTGCTAGTGTCTCGAGTCAAGGGCAAAACCATTCGGTTAAACACCAAAACCATTGGGGAAATTTTGAACATTCCCTTTGAAGGTCAAAAAATTTGTCCCAAAAACTTGTGTGAATGGGCTGGTATGTCTAAATATGATGCTTATGTTGCCTTATGTCGGTATGACAAACGCACTATGGAGCAGAAGAGGACTCAAGCTGGTTCAAAATATGCGCAACAGCGGTATGGAGTTGGGAATCTTACCGTTGATTATCGCCTTCTGCACTATTTTCTCAGTTACATTTTGGTTCCGAAGGCTGGCAATTACTCCCAAATTTCGGAGTTTGAATTACAGATCATGAACTTTATAGATGAAGGATGTCTACTAAACTGGGCATACTTTGTTAAATCTGTAATGTTTGGGTCAAAAGAAGCTATTGGGTTACCGTATGCTAAAGAAGTTTCTTGGATTTTGGAACACTTTGAGGTGGATTTCTCTGACGAAGTCATGTATACACCCACAAAGGAAAACCTGCTGGACTTGGGCGTCCTGTATGGAATGAGTAGCTTCAATCATATGCGCATAAAAGTGACCTTGGTTAAGCATCTGATGCCGCACAAGAGGACACTGTTGGTCCCTCAAATGCTGCTGCCCAAGATGATGAAGACGGCGAGGAAACCGTGTCTGATGATGATTATATCTCCAATCATATGATCATGAACAGACTTGACTCTTTCCAAACCTTCATGCAAACCCAATTCCAAAATCTGACTACTATTGCTCACAACTATGACACATTATCCTAGGACATTAGTAGTTTATATGACAAGATTGACCATCTCCACATTCCAACGAATTTTGACTAGTTCGATGCTAGGAGTTTATTTGCTATTGTTTGTATGTGTAATATTTCAATGCTAGGATTTTAATTATTATACTTTGGTTGTGTATCGATTAATGCTGACAATATTCAAACTCGCTTACCATTTCGGTTGTTATGATCTACTTAATTGAACATGACTTCATCCTTCATTATGTCATTCTCTTTTGTTTACAATGTGTGCTACTTTTCCCTTTATTCGTGTTTACATGCTTGGAATTGTAAGTTTCTATATTTTTCCTTCTTTTTGATCATGTCAAAAGGGGGAGAAAATTTGGTATTGTTGTTTTTTTAAAAACCTTTGTAGGTCTTCAAACAAGTTTTCAATGTGATCACATACATTCAAGATCAACGGGGGAGTACGCATACATTACGGGGGAGTAATATTAGAATGATACAATCTCTCCAAAAGAACAACATTTTGTCATAATAAAAAAGGGGGAGAATGTAAAATACATGTTTTTGATGAAGACAAAGGTCAACAAATATGATCAAAGCAACAAGCTCAAAAAGAAGTTCAAATATCTTCATTGATAAAGCGTTAAATCCAAACATATTAGATGTTCAATGTAAAGGTAAATGATACAACTAATACCTCAAATACATGAGAACCATTCATATTTACATATGCATATAAAGTATTTTCAAAAGTCAAAATTACATTAACAAAATCTTAAAACTAATATTTTTGACAAAATACAAAGGTGTATTCAAATACAGCATAGTGTATTCGAATACAGATGCAAGTTAGAAGCAAAAGTTTCACATCTGCATTCGACTACGACCTGCTGCAGTCGAATACAAAGCAAGTCGGTAGCCAAAACCTTTGCATTTGTATTCGACTACGACTTGCTGTAGTCGAATACAAGGCAAGTCAGTAGCTAAAACATTTGCATCTGTATTCGACTACGACCTGATGTAGTCAAATACAAAGCAAGTCAGTGGCAAAAATCACAAATCTATATTCGACTACATGAAGGATGTATTCGAATACAAGGTGCAAATCTTGAATAAATCTGAACGTTACAAAGAGGTGTATTCGAATACATACATCCTGTATTCGAATACAACTGGAAGCAATACAATTTTTCAGATTTGAAATGGTTCTAGATCATTGTATTTGTTCATCAAACCTCTTGCATCAATGGCCACGAATCTGAAGAGATGTTTATGGAGTATAAATACACCATAACTTCAGATCAAACGACACACAATCCTTGAATCAAACCTTGAACAACTTTGAACAACTTTGAACAAAATTCTGATTTTTTACAAAGTACTTGCATTTCATTTTCATATCATTCAGAAATGTTCTCAAAGTACTTGAAGTATTATTGGATTGAAATCATTATACCTCTCTTATATCCTTATTCCAAATCATATTATATCACTTGTAAAAGAAAGTAGTACTTTCTTAAAGTAGCTTAATCTAAGATAGTGGTGTGTTATCTTAGAAGTATTGTTAGAAGTTTGTAGCCGAAATCCCAGGGTGGGAATTGTATATTTTCTGACAATAAGTGGATTAATCTTTTGTGGTGTGCAAGAGGACTGGGTGTACCCTTGGTCATAAGGGGAACCAGGATAATTATATTGTGTTCTTTATTTTTCTGCCATTTATATTTTTACATACATCAATCCTAAACAGAAAAATAATTTACTGAAGTCTCTAAAAACTAGAAAATCTCCTAACACCTAACTTTAAATATTATTAAAGTATATTTTGATGATGATTACTTCTTAATTCATACATGGAACTCAAATCATTTTCTACAAATTCTCCTCTTTATGTCCTTAAAAGCATTTTTTTATGTGAACAAATCGTTTTAAAAAATTAGTTTTGAAAAACACTAACTTTATTAGCATAAGAATCTTTTGTAAAGAGAAAATATATATTTGACATGTTGTCACATTCATCTTATTTTTACTTCTCTACACGCGCTCACTCTCTCTGTTTTAAAAATAAAAAATTGATCTATTTTTTACTGGTAAGCATGATTGTTCACATTCATCTTATCTTACTTGTGTTTCGGAATTTTGAAGGATATCAATTTCAAAATATTAAGTAGGAGTTTTTTAGAAAATGTTATTTCTCTTAAAACTGGAGTCTACTACTTTTTTTCTATGTGTAGTATACATTTCATTTGTATTCCCCGACCTATTTGTGTTGACCAAGGGATAATTATTTTAGATTTTATGTTGGTTCAAAAATATGAAGCATATTCTAAGAGAGAGCTTTTAAGCTCTCTATGATTAAAATTAAAATCTAAATTAACATATTTGTCATCATCAAAAAGGGGGAGATTGTTGAGACAAAATCTCAAGTTAATATTTTGATGAAAATAAATAAAAAGTTAATTAAGAATGTTAATTATGATTCTAAATGTTATGTTAATTTAACTTGTATTTTTAAGTGTATTAATTTTAATATAGGATTTAAACAAAGCAAAGAAATCAGCGTAAAAAAGCAAGAAACTGGACAGACAAAAATGGAAAACATTCTTAGCAAAATCTGGAAAACGGAGAATGTTCTCCAATTTCAAGAATGATCATCACTACTCCAAAATTAATCAATCTCCACTAGTTAAAAGAAGTTTTAGCCTCTGAATTTTACATCTATATCATCAGCACTTGGCAAAGAACAAACTGAGATGAACAAATTCATATAAACAACTTGAATCACAAAGAGAAAAGGTCATGAATCAAGCAAGTTCAAGCAAGTCTGAAAATTCTCCAGCTTGACTGTCAAGAAAGTTAAACAATCTGGAATTGTACAAAACATCCAGATTAATTAGGAAAACATCCAGAATGATCAAGATGGAACCTCCAAATTTATCATCAATCTCCAGAAAGTTCAAAGACTAGAACTCCAGATTGGTTATCAATCTCCAGAATTTTCATTAAAATTATGTAGAAGTTCATTATCATTCTCCAAATTGTTTTGACAAAATCAAAACTCTAGATCGAGGCAAAGACATCAATAATATATCTGAACTATAAAGGATCATTAAATACAAGATAAATCTGATCAAGAACAAATAAACCAGCCCAGTCAACAAACTTCAAAAAGTGTTCAAAGGCTGGAATATCTTTATTCATATAAATTGGTTTTGGTCAAATCTGACAAAGCACTACCAACAACTCTTTTGACCATTATTAAATGCTCTAAAATGCCTATAAAAGGAAGGCCAAGCTCAAGAAAAAATCAGAGCTTCAAGTACTAAGCAATTCATTACTCATTTTAGTCATACTTGAATTTCTCTCACTCACATACATTGAATCAGTTCTGATTTTTCCCATTCAATTCTTAGAATCATTCTCGTGTATTTTTCTGTCAAAGAATCAGAACTCAAACAAGTGTTGAGCCTTCTCATATTCTAACAAAACAATCTCATCATTATTGTAAAACTCAAACTATAAGAGTTTAGTATAGTTTTGGTAGATTGTAAGAAATCCTATCAAGGTTGATAGGTGACCTGATTGAACTCCTTTCTGGGTGGAAATGTTTTAACTTTGTAACAGATCAAGGTTGATATGAGTTAGGTGCTGTAAAACCAAGAATGTTCTTTGTTTTGAACACTTAGTGGAAAATCTCACGGTTGTGAGGACTGAACGTAACTCGAGTTGGGTGAACCATGATATATCCTGGTGTAGTATATCTTCTCTTATCTATATAATTTCAGTTTGATTGATTATCAACTTAAATATATAAACTGAATTACTGATTTTAACTAACCAGGAACATTCTTCGTTTTCTGTTTTCACAACCAAGATCAATCTTGAGTTATTTTCTTAAATTTTAACAGAAAATTTTAAATAGGAATATTTACAATTCAAACCTCCATTTCTTATAAATCGACATTGCTACTTCACTTACACCTTCAACCAATAACATGACTCAAACAAAATTATGTCTTCGAAGCCTTAACCACCTCTCAATTCGACCCACACTCATAATCCCCGGTAGTATGTTCTCCTTAACAAAACAACTGGACAATAACCAACCGAAAACAATACACATGGTTTTAAATTTTTTTTATCACAACTCTAAACTTTTTAAACTCAAACATTTTTCATAAAGTCAACTTAAAGATACATTCACAACTTCAACTTCTAAATAATTTTCAAGAGTGAACTTAATTTTTCTTTTCCAAATTTCTATTTACTTAACTTTCAAGAGATTAGACTCTACCAAATTAAATTTCATCATAAAAATCTAAAATTATAATCAATCATTGTTTTTCAAAACATCAAAATATATCTTAAACTTCAAACTTTTGCACAAGGTTGACACCATTATCGTAAAAAGTACAACTTCATATATTTGACTATAAAACCTGGAACTTTGATCATTAGAATGAAAGCTTTCTACTTGAATTATTCCTGATTCATTTCTCTAAACAATTTTTATGAAAAATTTTCAAGATCTTTATAAAATTAAAATTTTACTTTAAGATATCAACTTTTAAATACTAAAACATGCAAGTCCCTGAAGCTGGAATCTTTTAACATAAAAATCTAGAACTTTTTGTTATAATACCAAGGTCAACACTTTGTAATTTTTTTTTACTTAACAACAAGGCACCACCTTTCTTTGGAAAACCTATTTGATCATTAAAACTCAAGTGAAACCATCTAAAAATATGATCAAATCTTTGATTCTTGCTTAAAATTGACTTCATGAACACTTTTAAATCATCAACATCATCAAACTCTTGAAATCCTTTTTGAAGCTTAAAACTTTTTCTTGAAATACTACAACAAATCACTTATCAAAGTACTACTTTTACAAATATAAGGAAACAAATATTTTACTATCTCTCCTTTTACAATCACACTCCAAGGAAAAATCAATTTTTCCTTCAATATCCATTAACAAGACCAGAAAAAAAAAATCATTTCTATTTTTTTTTTTTTTAAATCTTCCTTTTAATCATGAAATAAAACTTTTTTTTCAAAATTTATTTTCAAATATAACTGAATAAATTGTTTTTCAAATTTCCTAAAAATTGGTTATGATCTACATCTTTGTTTCCTTTTCTTTTCCTTAACATTTTTTGATATAATGCAAATAAAAATATATCAAGAATTCTCTCCATTACTAATTCAATGTCATTTGTCTCGATTTCTTTTGGAGAATTAAGGAATTGTTATTCAAGTACAACACAAAAGACTTTAAACATTATTTTTTTTTTAATTACGTACTCAATATAAAATTTCAAGTTTGTTTTGAAGTTTACTAACTCAATTTCAACTTTCTTTTTCAATTCCAATAGACAAAATCAAACCACTTTATTTCCTCAAAACACTTTCTTTTCATAAATAAATTTTACACATAAACACATCAAAAGGTGTAAATTAAAATTTTTAATAAGTTAAACAACTCAAACGGATTTAGTAAAGTTTTAATTGAAATTCAAAACCAACTCTTACGTAACTCAAACAAAACAAAAAAATTCATTTTTCTCCTTTTTGGTTCTTAGAGTTCGGCCACAACCAAAAAAATTTGGAGGTTTCTTTTCTTTTCATTTAAGTAACACACAATACTAATTTCATTCTTACAAGCAAAATCACAAAAAGCATCCCTCCCCCTCGCGCTCGAGGATTTGATAGAAGAAGAGGAGATAAAGGTTTTCTTTTTCATTAATAGAAGCAACAACAACCACAAACAAGAGAGCTCAAACCAAAACACTAAAAAAAAAAATCACACTTCTACTCTTTAAACACACCCACGGTTAGAGAGATGAGAGAAAATGACTTTCTCACCTTAAGTTTCTTAGCTCAATGGATTCTCCTATTTTTAGTAGAAAACTTTTGTAGTTGAAGCTTTTAGAGTTTGAAGCTTTGTTGGAGTTCAATCATTGAAGGAAAAGTTAGGATTTTATAGTTTTTTAAAGAAGATGGAGAAGAGGATTGTATTTTAAAAAAATGAAGGAGATAGTAGGAGGGAGTTGTAGCCGTGTGCTATATAAAGGGAATGTGGAAATGTTTTTTTCTCTCCGTCCTTTAATTAATCTACTCTGTTAATCCTAAATTAATCTACTCTGTTAATCCTAAATTAATCTCACAAAAAGTTCTAACTACAAAAATTACGCACTCAAATTTACTTCTAAATTTCTCATCACATGACACATTTCTCATCTAAAAACTATTTAAATCCCCCTGTCCGAAAATACTTTTAATTACAGAAAAAAAAAAATACAGATAATATTCTTCACTCAAACTATTTCTGAGACATACTACAAATCTTATTAAACCCAAGATCTTAAATAAAAAGTTTCTTCAAATTTCAAGTTATTTTTAAAATTCAAAAGTGGTTCAATTGCTTGACTGTTTCCAATGCAAGAAACAGCTGTAAATAATTTTTTTTTCGTAGGCATTAAATAAAAATATTTCAATTATGATAACATAAACCTTGTGACAGCCGGAGGAACAACTTTTTAGCACAAAGCATATGCATAACGAAATTTAACTTAAACAAGGACTATTTCTAAGGTGTGACTATTTCTAAGGTGTTACAGGAAACTTTCACATGAATATTTAAAAATTAAATTACCTGAATTACTAAAGCTACCTTAGTCATTACACGCACTCTACATAAAGTCTAACTTAACTTTGGAGGAACTTTCTAAATAAATATAAAAATAAGCAACTTCATCACTAAGAATCTCGCACAAGATAACAACATATCTCAAAAATGGGCTATCATAAACTTAATATGAAAATAATAATGATACAACTCAATAATAGTAGAAACCAGGAAGAGCTACACACACAAAAATTCCTGGAGTAAACTGTTCTATCAACACTTATTAGTGCTCTACAGACATTCTTAGCTATTTCCAAAGATAGCCATAACACAGCAATTGATGAAAAAATACAACATAATAAAAACACAATTACACCCTTGTTTTCCAAAGAGACCTGCTTCTCCCTGACCTTTTCAACCTCAGACCTGAATTATTAAGAAATAATTTGAGATTCCAAATAACTAAATAATTGCTAGCATCATCCATTAAGGAAGAAAAAAAAGCTTAATTTCTATTTCTTAACAAACTCTGGTGATAAAAAAGGCATTCATTTAAAAACATAGCAACCACTAAAGCACAGGGAAAAGACTGGAAACAGTAAGTTTCCTCAGTCTATTATCGTACAGAATACATTCTTTGAGATCTACATAGGTGCTGTAATCTGATGAATCTTGTGACCTTACGAACCTAGAAGTTCCAAATCCGGAAGTGTATTCTAGAAGGAAAGGAGATCAAGGGCAGTAAAGTAGTAAAGTAGTAAAGTAGTCACTTAGTTATATGACTGAAGACAGTTTAGCTGAAGTTGTTTATTGTAACATATCAATTGTAATTAGATATATGTCAGTGTAGTACTCAGTCAGAAGAGTTAGTGGTGTTTGTTTTGTACAAATCGTTTTCCTGTTGGAGGGGGAATGCTTCCCTTGGCAGAGTAAAATCAATTTGGTTTTCCATGGGAGATATAAAGTTGGTTTGGTGGCTAAGATGGGGGAGTAAAGGACTCTGAGTGATAAGGTGGTGTTAGAATATTAGAAAATATCTTATAGTATATTTTATATTATATTAGAGTATCTTGAGTTATTTCCTATACTTATAATATCTTTTATATTATATTAGAGTATCTTGAGTTATTTCCTATGATCAATTTATAATCATAGAGATATCTTAGAATATCTTTCATTATTATTATGATTTGTTCCTAATTTAGGATTCAGTCTATGTTTCTCTATAAATAGAGATTAGTAATGAGTCTTTTGTAATCAAGTTAGCATAAAACTATTATCAATAATATTCAAACCCTTATTATTTTCTCTCCTCCTTTTCTCTAAAATCCCACAACTTCAACATGGTATCTAGAGCCTATTTTGATCCTCCTTGAACAATACCGCCTATATTCCGCTGCCAAATTCCCAACAGTTACGGAATATAATCATAGTTTCTCTTTTCCAACATTCCGACACGTTTCACTCGTTTTCCGTTCAGTTCACTACTGCCACTATTTCCGGCGAACAGCTTCGTCATCTCCAGATTAGGTCATGCTCAAAAGTGTGTCGCCAAAAGCAGTCACATGCGCTCTCACACGTCGTCGTCTCCACAACGTGTGATGGCACGTTGTGGCGCCTCTCAGTTGTTGCTTGGTCGGTCAATTGCGCCTCAACCTCGCTGTTTCGAATTTGCCCTCATATTCTAGTTTCGGGCTACGGTTACACCTACTACCTTCAAGATCTGCCGTCTACTGCTGCCTTTCATCTGCAAACGCTGCTGGAAAAGTTCTCCGACACAACCACTTCCATTGTGTGCGAAATCTCCCAATCTACACAACCCAGATTTTTTATGCCAAAAGTTGCTCCACGCGCGCTCATGTGCCTTCAAGATCCTCCGTGTTCATTCCACGCGCCGCCGTCAACAACTTCGAGCTTAGGTGCGTCTGTCCGCCTTCCGGCACAATGTTTTAGTCGTCTAGATTGGATTTTTCTTCCTGTTTCCATATCTGCCCTTACTTTCTAATTTTGATCAACGAAAATATGTGTTATTATTCAAACAGTCGTTATCTCTCCTGTTTTGGACGCATTTTCTTACTTCATTGATAGATCATGGTTTCATTTTATTAGAGTCGCGCTGCTTCTTCTTCTGTGTTTGTCATGCAATTTAGTTCTTACTAATAGATTATAACAGTGGTTTCTATTCCCACCGACGATCATTCTAGTGGTGCCATTTTCCCATAGATGAATCATATTAGTGATGACTTCTTCTTCCGTTGATGGTTATTCTGACAGTGTCTTTTATTTTCATGACTCACTTTATCTTGGCAATTTGTCCCCGATGCACTGTCCCCATCTTTGTCCCTGATGTACTGGTCTTACCTTTCTCTCCCTGAAGCATGTCGCTCTCTCCTTGAAGAATATTCCAGTTTAAATATTTTGAATCTCTGATATTATTAGTTTGAGCTTCCAAATGCAGTTTTTTTAAAAGAACAGACCTTGCTTTATTCAATTGCTTGTCATGAATTTCTCTCATGCTGATAATCATTCCAGCTATCTGGCTAGGCTATATTTATAGCAATTCTCACCGACTTCACCTGCATCCCTGATTTGCTTTTCCATCCTTTTTTATTATTTTAAAGAGCAAAACATTATGTTCTTGTACCAAGCTAAAGTTTAGTAAGCTTTAACTTGAGGGGGAGTGTTAGAATATTAGAAAATATCTTATAATATATTTTATATTATATTAGAGTATTTTGAGTTATTTCCTATATCTTATAATATCTTTTATATTATATTAAAGTATCTTGAGTTATTTCCTATGATCAATTTATAATCATAGAGATATCTTATAATATCTCTCATTATTAATATAATTTGTTCCTGATTTAGGATTCAGTCTATATTACTCTATAAATAGAGATTAGTATTGAGTTTTTTGTAATCAAGTTAGCATAAAGCTATTATCAATAATATTCAAACCCTTATCCGGCAGAAAAACTTTAGTTTGCATTTCTGAGTATGGAAGGAGCAGCAATACAATAGTCTTGATTTTTCTGCCAAAAGAATTTGGGTACATGTATGTAACATGTAATAATAATCAATGATTTTAACATCTAAACATAAGTACACTGAAGGGATAAGCAGTCATAAAATTTAAAAATCCTACATTGTCTGTGAATCACAAAATTGAAAGTTGTAATTCTACTCAGATTATTTTAGCACTTAAAAGTTACATAAACTTCTTAAATTTTAGTTTCTATAACTTATAAAATCGATGCATCAGTTTCTAAATAATTCTTTCCCATCCTTAAAATTGAAAATCTGGTTTAGTAGCTGAGGCTCGGCATCAAACCCAAGAGATGCCCAGTTTGAAAACTTCCTTCATTACTTAATTGTAAAGTTAATGATAATGACAGGGTGTGAATAGGCTTCCATGTTTTCAATAAAAGTTCATTTGTGGCAGATCTGGCTGGTTTATTCTGATTCTTAGCTTTTGTCAGTAGTTCACTAGTTTTTTGACAGACTGACCGGTCTGGTCTAGGTCTAGGTATGGCAATGAGATGGGATGGGTTTTCGCCTACCCCGCCTTCCACTCCCCACAAAAAATCTGCCCCCACCACCGACACTGGTCTGGCCATAGAACCGTGAAAGAAACACCAAGACAGGGAGATACACAGATATTACTCAACTATTTTAAAGGTCTTTGCATTTTACACTAATTATTAAATCGAAATTAGTTCCTGAGTTCATATGGTGAGAAAAAATGCAAAACTTGTATCGAAAATTCCCACCTCAAAACAGCATTGTCCCAGAGTAGATGATCTAACTGCAATGAAGCTTGAGACTTCCAAGAATTGAGATCGCTAGCATCTTTTGCCTGCATAAGCAACAAATCATTTCCAAAATGAATAGATAGGATAGTAATGAATTTTATTAAATACGAACAAATATTGTCAACAATATCCGTGATAGAATTAACATACTATAACATCCTGCTGGTCAATGAGATTCTTAATGTCTTCTTTGATCTTCTGTAGAAGTATATCTTTTTCTCCTATGTCTTTGCTGTACTCTTTGAAAATATTGACATATCTAGAGTTTAAGTCTTCCAAATACCGCTCCAAAACAAATAAATTTAAGTCTAGAGAACGAACTTTCTGCATTAGAATCTTCAGAACAGTATCCCCAGGCATCCTGCCAACTTGTTGACGGATTTCTTCAATTGGATCAGGAACACTATTACTTTTTACCGTCTCATGATTGGCAGAAGTGATTTCGGAAGAAGGGTCCGAATTGACTCCCCCAACAGTATTTTGATGAACATGTTCACTCTCAGCCGGATCAGGATGGGGAAATACTGTCTTCTTATCATCATTAACTTCTCCAGATGTAAATAGATTGTCCTGAGTATTTATCAAATCCTCCAGCATTCTCTCAACGGCATCCACACCATAAAGTTCAACAACACTTAGAGTGCAATAAAATTCTGAACCATAGTGGCTTTGAAGATTCAACTTTAGGTATCTCACCCATTTTGGTTCTTTAAGAACAAACCTTTGAGCATGCCTCACATTTGAGGCAGTAAAATTCCCAAGGAAAACCCAAACATCTGTTGGAAAGCTCAGACTTCCATGGATTTCAAAGTCTTTCAAATTGGAAGAGTGGTGCTCAAAATTAGCGATTTCTATAGTATCAACTAAGGTTTCTTCGGAAAGTTCTATAATGACAAATTTCTCCTCCACAGAACAAGGATTTCGAAGATACTTGTCTTTGTCCCTGCTTAAGATATTAGAGGCCCCTTTGGCTTCTTTATTAGAACCTAAAACTTTGGCTCCCTTTGATGCCGAAGCATAATTGTATTCAGCACCACCAGGCTCCAATCTATGTATTACGCTTCCAGATTGACCAGTGCCAGACTTAACTTTAGAACTGATTGCCGTGCTCTTGAATTCATCAAGACCAAGAGGCACAGTCCAAGGTAAGCGATCAGATTTTTGAGTATCATTCTCAAGTTTGTTGGCAGATTCACAACTCTCAACTAAATGCTCTTCTCTATTGGAAGAATCAGTATTTTCTTTATTGCAATCACCAGGTACTGCATAATCATCACTTTCTCTACTAGTGAGTGACTCACCAACAAAACCATTAGCCTCATAACCTCCACCTTTAGAGTATAATAAAGCCTCGGACGGGACGCAAGCATCAGTTTCTTTAATAAAATATTTAGCAGGATCAGAGATTTTACAAAATCCCTGGTTAACTTCATTCCATTTTGATAATCCTACTGAAATCTCTTCAGATCCATCTACATACAAAGATAATAAACTGACAAATAAGATTATGAGATCTGCATCTGCAACGAAGTAAAAATATATTTTCATTTTACAAGAGCAAGATTGATAGAGCAGAGTAGATATATTAATAGTGAATGGAATAGTATTTAATTAAAATGGAAATATGAGACTGATTACAATGAGAAAAACAGAGCAAAAGCTCCTCAGTGGAGAGAAAAACTATTCTCTCACTGTCTAACCGCTAAGGTAATAAAAACTGATGATTGCATGATTTTCCCCCACTGCCCATGATCCCCTATTATCAGAAGAAAATACTAATTGCTTTCCACGTGGCCACTACTCCTTCCACTCCTTCTCTTTCTACTTCTTCCTTTCATACACTCTCCAAACTTTAGGCTTAGCGTGGTTCACACCCACCAGCACATCACCCTCACTTGGGTTGGGCTTGGGTAACATCCTATCAAATATCATATAGAGTCTATCTAAAAAGGGAGGCACGGTGCATGGAGCTCCCACCAGATATGGTATCGAGAAGAGAGGGTAGATGTATACAACCTTACCTCCGCTCCGCAAGAAGAGAGGCTGTTTCTAGAATTTCAACTTGTGACCTCAAGGTCAGAAGACAACACTCTTACCGTTGTGCTAAGGCTCGGGCTCATATGCAAGTTGTTGAATGAGAGAAAATGAGAGATATATGGTGAAACCGTGTGTCTGAACTACACAACAGAGTCGGTTTTATATAGGCTCAAGACAATAAATACAAAAATAAATATAGGAGATACCATTTATATTTACATGGTATGATATGATATGCAATAAATACAAAGATCATAAGTCTATTTATTTTCAACACAAGTCTATTTATTTATTTTAAGAAAAGTCTTCCCCAAATGACATGTGTGAAATTTCGCACTTCAATTTCCTATCCTTCATTTTCCCACACCCATGCAATGCAATCTTGTACGAGATCTTTACTAGTTCATTATAAATTATCCATCCAAATTCATCAAAACCACTTAAGTTATCAATAACAAAATATATGTACAATAGATACATCATACATTACAATGAATGATATACAAGTTAATATCATTTGAGAGAAACAAAAGACTAGTCCCATAAAGTATGGCAAATCGCAGTCCAAATCTCCATCATAAGAAGTTCCCACATCAAGCGGCTTGTTTAGAGCTACAGATGAGTTAAATTTTGGTATCCTAAGACGGTTTTACCATGGAATTATTGAAGCTACAAAATGTAGCTTTTGATTTAACATCGGTCCAACATGAAGACAAACAGACACTAAACATGAAGACGAACAATAAATTTGATCGTAAAAATAACCTCTCCTCTGCAATCTAAAGCTACAAAACCTAATTTCAAGTTAGAATCAATTCTAGATGCAAAATCAATTTCAATGAACATGAATCAAACATGTCAAAGTCAATTTTATATATCTGGAATCAATTTTGGATTTGCGGTAACTAAAATAGATTTTGAATTAATTGATTCCGTAAAATTGATTTTGGTTAAAAGTGATTTTGAATTAATTGATTCCGTAAAATTGATTTTGGTTAAAAGTGAGTTGAATGTAATGTGATTTATGTTTGAATATTTTCAGGTAAAAGTGAGTTGAACATAGATTTCGGTGTAAAAATCAAAAGCTACAAATATTAGCTTCAAATTAGAATCAATTTGGGAGGCAAAAATGATTTTACTCAATATCACCCAAACATATCAAAATCAACTTTATACCTCCAATATTTGATTTTGTCTCCTCTAAAAGGGGAACCAAAAACAAACCAAATGCATCTAACAAATACTATCCATATATGGAAAGAAAACAAAAAAGAAAGGATAGAGTTTTTTACCTGTGTAACTGATCCATAAGCTGAAGAGGAAGAGTAAACCCCACAAAACAAAAACCAAAGAAACTTCATAAAAATGATTGTTATTTACAGAGGAAGAAGTTTTTATTGAAGAAGCTCTTCTTTCCAGAAGAGCTTTACGTGATCTCTGCATTGCACATAAATCCAAATTCAGTAACACACAAATTCCATTAATTACCCTGCCTGCAAATCACACACAAAATCACACGGTTTTTTTATCTTGTTTATAGATCTCAAATGTAAAATAGAAAATAAAAAGGATGATGGAAATTGTGTTAACTGATTAATTAATGTGTATTAATAAGAAATTGTAAATTGTTGTTACCTGGAATTTTGAACTGGCGTTGACGAATTAGATCTGAGTGTATGTTCTTTATTCCATTTGAAGGAATGCAAGTTCAGAATGAAAATTCAGAAAAAAAAATTATACAAATATAATAATACAGAAACTCAAGTCTCGTAACCTAGCGCGTGACGATGACTGCTTATGGGACACCGGCCTAAGTAAGTGTCTTGTTGTCAGAATTAGTTATTTTATTTTCAAATCTAGTTTAGATCACACTAATCAAAGCCCAAAAGTCGAAAATCAATAAAATAATGAAAATTTAAATACTCAAAAAAATATTGTTTCTTAAAAAAATTTAAAAATGATTTAGATTTTATATTTTTAAAAATAAATTTTACAAGAATTTATTAAAAAATAGGATAAATTATTTTAGACTTATTTATTATTGATTAAAAAAAGTAATTTTGACATTCAATAACTTAGATATTTATTATTACAGATTTTAATATGATAAAAATTAATTTATTTTTAAAAAGTATTTTTTTTAAATATATTTTATAAACAGATTCTCAAAATAATTTTTTATTTTAATTATTTTTTGAAATATTATTATCAAAGAATATTGTAGTAAATAGATGAAATAATTTAAATAATATTTTAAGATAAATTATTTAAACTATCTTTTTTTATTCTATTTAAAATTTAAATATATATATATATATAAATAATAAAATACTATAAATCATTATAAAAAATGATTAAACAAATGGACTGAAAAACAAATATGACATATTAAATAAAATTTCATTTGCAAGTTTTTTAATGAAATTGATTGGATAACAGTTCTCAAGTTTTGAGTTACTTGTACTTCATTCATTTATTTATTTATTTATTTATTCTATTAAAAATATAATTATTTATTTAAATTGTCAACAATTACATTGATCGAGAATAGTATAATTTAAAATCATTAATATTAAAAAAAATCTCCAAACGAAGTCATAACATTCAGATTGATAGTTAAAATGATATAATAATTACCAATGTTATAAAACCATAAATATGATAAAAATTGAAGTGTTTGAGATACATGTGTTATTAGAGCTGTCAATTTAACAAGCCCACTAATTATTGGTTCAGTTTACATGTTAGAGGGTCATAAAATTTCATACTTAAAAAGGTCCAAATTTTTTTACTCAAGAGTAAGAGTTGCCTAAAAGGTAGAGAAGTGTGAATAGGATACAAGAGTGATCAATAATAATTTAGACAAATTAATATATAGTTAATTAACAATTTAATACAGCCGATTATACTACGTATCTCTTAATTAGAATATTATCTTTATTTTTAATAATTAAACATAATATAAATTATCTAAGCTTAAAATGAAAAAGAAGTTTATGTACCAAAAAAAAAATAAATAAATAAATTATTGGACACCAATTAGGAAATTAATTAGTGATTCTAACATATTAAAAAATCATATCATCAGAATTATCAAATAAAAACATTATATTCATATATTGATAAATTAACAACACAAATTAGCATAATTGAATGGTGGTGTGTCGATTACATATGAATTAAAAAAAGGAAATAGTATTTGGCTACCAATTGGAGAGTAGAAGAATAGGAAGCAGAGTGAAACCAAGCAAAAGATTAATTATTTGTAGTGTAAAAGGAAATTAAGCAAGATATATATATAGGTAATGTAGAAAGAGGCTTGTGGTATATAGATGGATATGAGAAAGGTTTGATGATTACTACGAAACAAGGATAGCAATAAGTGTGAGGAAGTGAGTATATGTAAAGAGAAACAAAATATAAGAGAAGAAAAGTGGTATGTAGAGCAAAGAATAAATGGTATATATAGAGGAAGAGATGAGTGAGCATTCATGTATGTATACAATGAAATGTATGTGACCATGGGTGTTCCTCGTATTATGTAGTTGATCTTTAATTAGCAGTTTTATCAGTTATATCTGAATAGCAGTTTTATTAGTTATATCTGAATAGCAGTTTTATTATGTTAAAATTTATGATTTTACTAATTATAAAAATGGTTGAGTAATTATAAAGACAACTCCTATGTACTAAGATTATTGTAATTATGTGAACTTTAGAAATCTTAACTTAAGGTTAAAAGTGGGGGTACTAGTCATGTTGTTGAGGAATATAGATCAAGTCAATGGATCATCCTACGCAACTCGGCTTATCATCACAAAAATGATTATGATTCAAACACTACATCAAATATAGTTTATAAGGAAGTTTTTCAAAATGTCAAATAGGTTATTGTATGATTTTTGTGTTTATTTTATGTAATATTCCAATTTCGTTTGATCAATTAAAAATAATTTCAAAAAGTAAATAATAATACGTTTAAAAAATATTTTGCTATTATTATTATTATAAAATAAAATAAAAAATCGTAGTACACAAATAAAAATAAATAAATGAATGTGCTCTCTTGTCTAGCGCCTCTTTCTTTTTCTCTTCAGTCCACTTCTCCTTGTTTTCAAGTTTTTTTTTTACTCCTTTCATTGAGAATGCTAAAATCTTCACTCATAACCCACTAAGTGTACCACTTTTTTTTCCTTCTAATTATCCAAGGTTTGCTGCAAAACAATAGAAAAATCATAAATCAATTTAGCTCATGGAAACAAATATTAATTCATCATATTAGTCTATAATTGAGACAAAGAATCAATCAAAAGGAAGGAAGAAAGGAGGAAGTTTTATTTTTCTCCAAACAAATTAGAATATATACAGAAAAGTTTTATCTTGTTTGTTTCTAAAATTAAAAAAAAAAAAAAAAAAAGAAACATTGTAAAAACACATAGAAGAGTAAGGAAGTTTCAAAGTCATTTTAATAACACAACCAGCAAACATTAGATAAAAAAATTAAAACTAGATGAGGATGGGAAAAAAGAATCGCATTTGATACCTCCATATTTGGCATCTCAAAGTCCACCGCCATAGTCTCCATTTCCGACTCTACCCATTAAACGACTAATGATATCTCCTCCTTAAGTATCAAAATACCACTAATTTTTTTGTTTAACACCAAAATACAACAACTGTTTTATTTATTTATTATTTTTTTTTTTATATGAAGATTAGAAGTTGGTATCCATGGCACCTATTTCTCAATAAAGAGATTTTTTTGAAAATAAAAATGGAAAATATTTATTTATTTATTTATTTATTTATTAATGAAACTAGCTTAATTATATAATTAAAATAATAATTATTAAATAATAAAATATATACTTATTATTATGAAAGATGTTGACGAGAAACATAAATAATATAAATAATATGTGGCATTACCTCCCACTTAAAAATTATAACTAACCACTCACTACAAGAAAAACACTATTTTGTGGCCAACTTTATAAATATTTTGTGGCCGAATAAAACCCTCACAAATTAGTGACCGAAAAAGCCCTCACAAATACTAAAATTGAAATTGGTCTTTATTTGTGGCTGAAAAAGCCCTCACAAAATTTTAAACATTTAATTGGATTTTGTGGCTGCCTAAGCCCTCACAAAATCACAACGTTGTGATTTTGTGAGGGCTTAGGCAGCCACAAAATCCAGTTAAATTTTTAAGAATTTTGTGAGGGCTTTTACAGCCACAAAAAGTAAATTTTGTGAGGGGCAGATCCGTCACAAATGGCATGGCAATTTGTGGCTGTATAGGCCGCCACAAAAGCCTATGACCGTTACCTTTTGTGGCTGCAAAAGCCGCCACAAAGGATTAAATGCGTAACTGATTTTCTGGCCGCCCAGGCCGTCACAAAGTCACATATGCATATGTGTTACATTTTGTGGCGGCAAAGGCCGCCACAAATGCCCAAATGACCGTTACGTGTTGTGGCCGTGCAGGCCGCCACAAATGCATGCGTTTGTGACCGTTTTGGCCGCCACAAATGTCACATAGCCGTTGCTTTTTGTGGCTGCTTTGGCCGCCACAAAAGACCAATCCAATCCTATATATATTACTCCACTCCTCTTTCATTTTTTCACTTCTAACTTCTCTCTAAAACCTCCTTCTAACTATTATCTCCACCTTCTCTCTACACAAAATATTCATCAATGAGTTAATGAATGTTTTTGATTTTGATTTGTTTAGGGTTCATGATTTTAGGTGTTTTTTCTTTTAACTTAATTTTAATAATTAAATTGTATTTTTAAAAATATTGTCACAATTATAAAAATGGTTTTTAAAAATATAAATTATATTTTTTAATCAGAAATAATATAATAATGAGTTTATTCCACATAAGCGTTTGTCACGTCACCTTTTATTGACACGTCATTTAAAAAAATGACAAATTTGGACTCAAATTCTGTTTAGGGGGCTAAAACTGAGGACAAACAAAATAGAGGGACTACTTTCAATTTTCACCTATAATAGGGGACCAAAAGTGCAATTAAGCCTTAAAAAAATAGTAAAATAATAGTAGGAGTTAAAATGTGGGATATAAAATATAAATCTCACTAATCAGAGAGGGTATTAAACCAAATACAATTGGACCTAGTAATAGCAATAGTGGCCCATTCATGGACCACTTTGTTGTTGTTTCTACCCACAAATCCGAAATGAAAATTAGTGCACTTCATCATGACCATTGGGCGGATTTTTTTTTTTCCAATAATTGATATTTGAATAAAATTTATTAAACTACTCCCTTTCTAAAACTATACATCAAAATATTCTTTTTTTTCTTTCCTAACAAGTCGCATTCCTTAAGCAACTTTTAAAAAAAAATTAATTTTTTAAAACAATATATATATATATATATATATATATATATATATATATATATAAGTTAATATAATTCATAAAAATACATAAACATAAATTTTAAATTACATAGATTAACTAGAATTGTCGGTAACATTTGGACAATGTTTTGAGTATAACCAGTTAACCGACATAACCCACATTTTCTTGACACTTTTTCAATTTTTTTTAATATATATAAATATAATTCACTCATAAAAAACAAAATCACAAATTTTACAAAAATTACGATAAAATTATTGTCAAATGTGGCCTCTAGTACCACATTGTCGAGGTTTTCTCACACGTACGAGATTTTGACGATGCCTTAGTACATCATGAGTTTGTTGTTGTTGTTCTTCTTCTTGATCGTCGTCTTGCTGTTGAGGATGTCTAGGAGGAAGTGTTGTAGAAGAACTACTTCCACCTTGAGTCCAGTTGGATATTTGATTCAACGGAGCATATGCATTCTTGGAATTTGAAAGCTTTGTTGACACATATTATTAAGTAACTAGGTAGCGAACTCAGGTGTATTATGAGTGTGTTATACAATAATTCCTTTTCACTTGATGCAAAGAATAGTCGATGATTGTCTTCTTAATGTGGTTGTTGGCTGTCGAAATTAAATTATTCCCCTAGCGTGAACCGGTAAATTGATGTGGTGTGTGGGTAAAAGTATGAGGAGACGGTTGAGTGTTAGGAGGTGTTGGTATATAATATTGATTTTGTTGTGTTGTATTGGGCATTGATTCCTGGAAAAAATGTTGGGTAGATTGTGGTGGAAGTTGGGGTGAATTGACACGAGGATCAACCAATTGGTTTTCTACAGAAATAAATCATTTAAAATTTTGACAAAACCAAACCATGTACTCATAACTTGGTTTAAATTCAACATTTAGAGGTTGACCATGAAGAATATGATTATCTCATTCATTCCACTTGTTGTTCTCATTTTCGTAGAGAATCTTTAGATTTCATGTGTAGGAATATATTCTGATTCCATTGCCAAATTGCCTATTGGAAAGGCGATTTTCCATAACATCATTCAAGGTCTCCTTTTGGAATGACGACTTGCCAAAGCTGTAAAAAGAAATCGCCTATTGGAAAGGCGATTTGCTAAAGGAACTCGTATGTTCTATCATTTTCACTACATTTCATCTGAATTTCTTATATCATATCAATTTGAATTTCTTATATCATATCAATTTGAATTTCTTATATCATATCAATGGCACCAAAAAATATAGTTTCCTGATTTATTACAATGGCGAAATATGTGAAAGACAAGATATTGGTAAATATTTCAAAAGTGCGAAAAAAAAAGGTATTCGAGTTCATTTTGGATGCAACCTTACTTGAAGAAAAAAATTGAAGCAAAGTTGAAGTTAGAAAATAATAAGAGGGTGTCAAATATAATTTTTCAACACCTTGTCTCCTTTGGCCAAAGTCTAGTTCATTATGAATTGTTAAATGTTGAAGTCAACAAAGATATTGAACTCATGTTTGATGTTCATAAACAGTGGCCACAACTCGGTTCTATCGAGTTATATGTTGCGTTTGAGGATGGTCATCCATTATCAGATGTTGGCCAACTATCATCCTCAATCACACCTCACCCTAAATACAATTTTCAAACATAAAACACTATTCTTTTCAAAATTATAAATCTTACCAACCTGAACCATATCAAACAAAACCATACCAACTCGAACCAAACTTTGACCAGATCGAAACATCTGAACCTGAACCATCTCAACTTGAACTGTATATTCCACTAGATGATGTGGAAGATTTTGACCAAGAAGAAATAAGTGAGGAGAGTGAAGAAGAAATATACTTTGATGATGATGAGGAGGAGGAGGACGATGACGATGGCGACTATATAGAGCCTGATCGCCGTGTATTTGCAATGGCATACGATCCACCATTTCATATGCGTAATCTAAACTTGGATTATGCTTACCAACCCTCCGAGTGTAACACCCCGTTTTTCAAAGCGAGGGTATATTTTTTTTTTCAAAAGTAATTAAACTAAAACAGAGAAATAGATAAAGAAATGCCTTTGGATAAATAATTGAGTCATTATAATTTACAAGCAGCGGAAAGGTTTCTCCAATTATAAATCCAAAACATTTACATAACCATAAATGGTACATGGAACCCATTCACATAAGAAGTCGAACTGACAATGATAGTATAAATACAGTTTTCCCAAACTAAAAATACTCCAATCCAAACAGAAGGACACCTAGTCCCTATACATCATCCTAATCTGATCATCCTACCAAAAAGCTATACACCCTGAGTATCTCCACGCGCCCCGTGAGATCCTCCTAACGTGACTGCAGTCAAACGTTCCCATCTCCATTCCCGTCCGTAGGGTACGAACCGGTAAGACCGTCCTGACTCTCATCTGAGGGCAAAGCCCAGATTTCCACAATAATTGTAAAGGGTCACCAACCAGAAAATAACAGTTAACACATAGCAATTAAGTTTTTAAATGCTCAAAACAACTTTTCAACTAAGCATGCACCTTAACAGGATTTTCCATATGCTAAAAGTTCATATAATGCTTGCCAATTAACAATGAACTCAAAATGAAGTTCTCCAACCATCAAGTAATACATAACTGACCAAAGCATTGATAAATCAATTGAGCAATCGATTATCTAACTCAAAATGAGGACTTTTGCTGAGCCAATCGATTGCCAAATCGATTTGGTCAGTTCTGCTGAGTTTTTGCATGACCAAATCGATTTCTAAGTCGATTTTGTCAGTTCTGATGAGTCCCTGTGTTGCCAAATCGATTTCCAAATCGATTTCGGCAGTTTTGCTGAGTTCCTGCCTCTCTGCCAATCGATTTCCAAATCGATTTCTTAAAAGATTTTGAAAGATATATTTATACAATCGATTGGCAAATCGATTAGGTCAAAATGGTGAACTTCCTGCAACTCATCCAATCGATTGGGAAATCGATTTCCCTGATCGTTTTTCCAAAATTTCATGCATTAACTCAAGTCATTCCTAATCAAGTTCACAACCTAACACTTAGCAATTCCTACACGATTACCACGGCAATTGGGATCTCGATAACCATCATACTTACACACAACAATCAACACATAACACTTAGCATTTTCAACGCAATTACCACGGCAATTGGGATCTCGATAACCATCATACTTACACACAACAATCAACACATAACACTTAGCATTTTCAACGCAATTACCACAACGACTCAAATTCAAATCACTTAAACATAAAACTCAAATCAACCACGACTCGCGTGCCAAGCACCCTAATGCAATGCGTATATGCCAAAATGCATGGACTCGGAATTCCAAACCAAAACCCTCCTCGAAGGGCCGTAAATCATAATCGTGCCGCCTATCGCAGGCCAAAGTACCGATTACCAAGGTGCCACCTATCACGGGTCTGCATGATTTACTAAAAAGCGTAAACCATAAACGTACTGCCTATCACGGGCCCGTATCGTTTACCGAGGTGCCACCTATTACGGGTCTGCACGATTTACAAAAAGCGAAAATCATAAACGTACTGGCTATCACGGGCCCGTACCGTTTATCGAGGTGCCACCTATCACGGGTCTGCACGGTTTTCAAAA
>NC_021165.2:44607476-44618487 GCF_000331145.2 Cicer arietinum
TATAAAACCATTATCAAGTAGAGTCTTAACACTACTTCAAATAATTCCAAACTAACGTCCGGCCATAACAACACATAATAAATAAATTGGACTTGACAACTCAAGTCACCTAAACCGACGCATTAACGTCCAGTTAACTTAAACGGTTTTCAAAACAAAATATTAAGTAACCGAGACATTAAGAGATTCCCCCTCCTTAACGTCCAGTTAACTTAAACGGTTTTCAAAACAAAATATTAAGTAACCGAGACATTAAGAGATTCCCCCTCCTTAACGTCCAGTTAACTTAAACGGTTTTCAAAACAAAATATTAAGTAACCGAGACATTAAGAGATTCCCCCTCCTTAACGTCCAGTTAACTTAAACGGTTTTCAAAACAAAATATTAAGTAACCGAGACATTAAGAGATTCCCCCTCCTTAACGTCCAGTTAACTTAAACGGTTTTCAAAACAAAATATTAAGTAACCGAGACATTAAGAGATTCCCCCTCCTTAACGTCCAGTTAACTTAAACGGTTTTCAAAACAAAATATTAAGTAACCGAGACATTAAGAGATTCCCCATTCTTAACGCCCAGTTTACTTAAACGGTTTTCAAAACAAAATATTAAGTAACCGAGACATTAAGAGATTCCCCATTCTTAACGCCCAGTTTACTTAAACGGTTTTCAAAACAAAATATTAAGTAACCGAGACATTAAGAGATTCCCCATTCTTAACGCCCAGTTTACTTAAACGGTTTTCAAAACAAAATATTAAGTAACCGAGACATTAAGAGATTCCCCCTCCTTAACGTCCAGTTAACTTAAACGGTTTTCAAAACAAAATATTAAGTAACCGAGACATTAAGAGATTCCCCATTCTTAACGCCCAGTTTACTTAAACGGTTTTCAAAACAAAATATTAAGTAACCGAGACATTAAGAGATTCCCCATTCTTAACGCCCAGTTTACTTAAACGGTTTTCAAAACAAAATGTTAAGTAACCGAGACATTAAGAGATTCCCCATTCTTAACGCCCAGTTTACTTAAACGGTTTTCAAAACAAAATATTAAGTAACCGAGACATTAAGAGGTTCCCCCTCCTTAACGTCCAGTTAACTTAAACGGTTTTCAAAACAAAATATTAAGTAACCGAGACATTAAGAGATTCCCCCTCCTTAACGTCCAGTTAACTTAAACGGTTTTCAAAACAAAATGTTAAGTAACCGAGACATTAAGAGATTCCCCGTTCTTAACGCCCAGTTAACTTAAACGATTTTTCTTTAAAACAAAATATTAAGTAACCGAGGCATTAAGAGGTTCCCCCTCCTTAACGTCCAGTTAACTTAAACGGTTTTCAAAACAAAATATTAAGTAACCGAGACATTAAGAGATTCCCCCTCCTTAACGTCCAGTTAACTTAAACGGTTTTCAAAACAAAATATTAAGTAACCGAGACATTAAGAGGTTCCCCCTCCTTAACGTCCAGTTAACTTAAACGGTTTTCAAAACAAAATGTTAAGTAACCGAGACATTAAGAGATTCCCCATTCTTAACGCCCAGTTAGCTTAAACGGTTTTCAAAACAAAATGTTAAGTAACCGAGACATTAAGAGATTCCCCATTCTTAACGCCCAGTTAACTTAAACGATTTTTCTTTAAAACAAAATATTAAGTAACCGAGGCATTAAGAGGTTCCCCCTCCTTAACGTCCAGTTAACTTAAACGGTTTTCAAAACAAAATGTTAAGTAACCGAGACATTAAGAGATTCCCCATTCTTAACGCCCAGTTAACTTAAACGATTTTTCTTTAAAACAAAATATTAAGTAACCGAGACATTAAGAGATTCCCCATTCTTAACGCCCAGTTAACTTAAACGATTTTTCTTTAAAACAAAATATTAAGTAACCGAGACATTAAGAGATTCCCCCTCCTTAACGTCCAGTTAACTTAAACGGTTTTCAAAACAAAATGTTAAGTAACCGAGACATTAAGAGATTCCCCCTCCTTAACGTCCAGTTAACTTAAACGGTTTTCAAAACAAAATGTTAAGTAACCGAGACATTAAGAGATTCCCCCTCCTTAACGTCCAGTTAACTTAAACGGTTTTCAAAACAAAATGTTAAGTAACCGAGACATTAAGAGATTCCCCCTCCTTAACGTCCAGTTAACTTAAACGGTTTTCAAAACAAAATGTTAAGTAACCGAGACATTAAGAGATTCCCCATTCTTAATACTCATTTAACTTAATGGTTTTCAAATTCCACACAACACAAACTCAAACAAATTCTCACATCAAAACATATCAATTCATTTATTCACAAATCCAACCATACACATATCAAATTTCATCAATGTAAACAAAACCTAACTCTAAGGTTTTACCCATAACGCACTAGTTTCGTTTTTCCCCAAATCGATACATTTAACCCTAACAAATTCCTTCCCACACAACCACAGATAAGTCCCTAAATGCAAACTAAAAGTTTGGAAGGAGCCCTTACCTTCGCGTTAGCTCTAACGTGCGATTACGGCACCGTGAGTAAATTCGGTAAATTTTCCGCTCGCAACGCCGCTTCCAAAATTGGTCCACTAGCACCGTAGCACGGAGGTGAGCAACCTTCCCTTCTATCACTTCTTGAAATGAAGCTTGGATCTTGAAGAAACGGAGGGGTTTGTGTTTGGATCTCAAAAACCGTTTTTCTTCGTTTTCGAATCAAAGAGGAAAAGTGGAGTTGCGAAAACCTTGATCTAACTCTCACCCAACCTTGGGTTACTAGTTTTGAAGAAAAGAAAGCGACGAAACTGAAAATGGGAGGAGGAGGAAAATTTGGCCGCGGGACACGGTTCAGAGGAAGGAGATGGAATTTTCAATTTTCCTTCCTTTCTTTTTCTTTCCTTTCTTTTTCCTTTCTTCCTTTTTCCTTCCTTCCCTTTTATATACTATTTTCTTTTCCTTTTCCTTCCTTCTAGTTTTCCTTTCTTTTTCCCTCCAAACAAACATATATAAATATAATAAATATAACTTAACAAATATCTCAAAATCTAGATATTTGTTAAATTACCGTTTCACCCGAAACGCATTAAATTAACCGTAAAGGATTCATCGCAGTTAAATTCAATTTATTTATCGACGATAAATTTTAATTGGCATCGAAATATCTTTTTGATTATAAAACTCCAAAATATTATTAACTTTGGCTTAAAAGCCTCCGAGCCAAAATCCAAAATACGCCAAAAATACATAAATGGTACTTTAAAATTATGGGTCTTACACCGAGTTTGATATGTCTTCTAATGAACCACCTCCATTATATGCATCTCTTGAGATTGGAATGAAGTTTAAAAGCAAACCAGATTGTCAACTTGCAATTAAGCACTACCACACAAAACACTCACTCAATTATTGTGTAGTGCAATCTGATCAATACAAATATGTAATTAAATGTGTGAATCCATAATGCTTGTTCAAATGTAGGGCTTCGCTAAGCCAAAAAAGTAAGCAATGGGTGATTGGTTGTTTGAAGGGGCCCCATAATTGTGCACATTCCTTTATGTCACAAGATCATACCAAGCTTGACTCTAACATCATATGTGAAAGCATAAAGTTGCTTTTGAAAGCTAGTCCATCAATTAAAGTGAAGGTGATCATTGCACATATTCGGGAACAATACAACTACACAATCACCTATAGAAAGACATGAATGGCAAAGAACAAAGCTATTGAAACGATTTATGGGAACTAGAAAAGTATTACAATGACCTTCCAATGTGGTTGTTGGCTATGCAAAAATTTATTCTAGGAAATATTATGGAAATGCAAGTATCACCTGCATATTCTGATTATACTTTGTTATAGGGTCAAAAAATTTCAAACGACTATTCTGGGCTTTCCCTCTGTGCATCTCTGGGTTTAATTTTGTAAACTATTTGTCTTAGTGGATGGAACTTGGTTGTTCGACAAGTACAAGGGGACTTTTTTGCTATCCATTGCACAAGATGGAAACAAAAATATAATTCCCATTGCTTATGCACTTGAGGAAGGTGAAACTTAGAGTGCTTTGGGCTTTTTTTTTTTTTTTTTTTTTTAAATCTAAGAAGGTACGGAACACCTCAAGTCGACGTTTGTTTGATTTTTGATAAACACAAATCCATTAAAAGTGCTTATAATAATCTAAATAATGGTTGACATGATCCTCCGTCAACACATGTGTACTGCATCCGACACATTGCACAAAATTTCATGAGAGAGTTCAAGGACAAGGAACTTCAAAGAAAACTTGTTTGTATGGGTAATGATCTAATTCTTCTTATTATATTTTCCACTTATCACTTTATAATACTTGGTAATTTTTACTTCATTTATAACATGATATGCATTAAGTAAGCCATCATTCAAATATTACCACAATGAAATTAGGATGGCAAATCCAAAGGCTTTAAGATGGATCGATAATACCCCTCAGAACACTGGACTATGGCGTATTCTCAAGGTCGACGATGGGGACACAGACAGAAACTTTTGTGAGTCAACCAACGCAGTGCTCAAGGGTACACCAAATCTCCTAATCACTACTTTGTTACAATCAACATAATACATATTGGGAGTTTTATATATAGAAAGGGGACAACAATATCAGGCATCATCAACTTCTGGTCGAGTATACATAGACGATTGCATGGACAAGATTAAATATGAAGTTGGTAAATCTAATACTCACCAAGTCTTGCAATTCGATCGAAATTGTTATTCTTTCATGGTGCATAAAACAATAAGCACAAGAGAGGTGCAACCAATTGGCCATTTCGATTTCAGCCTTCAAAGAAAATGGTGTGATTGTGGAAAATTTCAGGCTATACATGTGCCTTGTTCATATGTCTTAGCTGCATGTTCTTACGCTCGTCAAAATTATTTAGTGCATCTACCTAACGTGTAGAAGGTTGTTAATGTATTCAACATCTACAAAGAAGAGTTTCCACCTATATCTAATGAAGGAAATTGGCCCACATATGAAGGTAAAACAATGTATCACAATCCTGAAATGCGGAGAATTAAAAAAGGTCGTCCAAATAGTACCTGTATTAGAACCAAAATGGAAGTTAAAGAAAAAGTGCCAAGAAAATATAGATTATGTCGGTTAACTGGCCATGCTCATTTATGACTTTACTAGGTTTATTCTAGTCCAATTTGTTTTTAAATCAATGTAGTTTGTCAATTAAGTGCAAAAGTCTCAATGGATTAATATTTGAGGTTATTTTTGTCTTTAGTAGGTTTACTCCAGTCCATTTTGGTTCATTATGATATAGTTCGTCCAATAAGTGCAAAAGTCTTAATGAATTCAATTTTTAGGTCATTTTGGTATTAACTAGGTTTAATCTAGTCCATTTTGGTTCTAAATCATTGTAGTTGGTCCAATAAGTGCAAAAGTCTTAAATGATTAATATTTTAGGAGATTTTGGAATTTTACTAGCTTTATTCTAATACCTTTTGCTTCTTAATCAATGTACTTCGTCAAATAAGTGCAAAAGTCTTAATGGATTGATATTTAAGGTCACTTAAGTCTTTACTAGGTTTATTCTAGTACCTTTAGATTCTAAATCAATGTAGTTTGTCCAATAAAAGCAAAAATCTTAATGGATTATTATTTTATGTCATTTTGGTCTTTACTAGGTCTATTCTAGTCCATTTTAGTTCTGAATCATTATAGTTTGTCCAATAAGCGCAAAAGTCTTAATGGATTAAGATTTCAATTTATTTCAGTATTAACTAAGTTTAATCTAGTCCATTTTGGCTCTAAATCATTGTAGATCGTCCAATAAGTGCAAAAGTTAATGGATTAATATTTAAGGTCATTTTGGTCTTTACTAGGTTTATTCTATTCCATTTTTGTACTAAATCATTGTAGTTTGTCCAATAAGTGCTAAAGTCTTAATGGATTAATATTTGAGGTCACTTTGGTCTTTACAAGGTTTATTCTAGTCTATTTTGGTTCTAAATCATTGTAGTTCGTCTAAAAAGTGCAAAAGTCTTATTGGATTAATATTTTAGGTCGTTTGGGTCTTTACCAAGTTTATTCTAGTCAATTTTGGTTCTAAATCAACATAGTTCGTCCAAGAAGTGCAAAAGTCTTCATAGCTTATTATTTTAGGTCATTTTCATCTTTACTAGATTTTTTCAAGTCTGTTTTGGTTCTAAATCAATGTAGTTCGTCCAATAAGTGCAAAAGTCTTAATAGATTACAATTTTAGGTCATTTTGGAATTTTACTAGGTTTATTCTAGTACCTTTTTGTTATAAATCAATGTAATTCGTCCAATAAGTGCAAAAGTTTTAATGGATTAATAGTTTAGGTCATTTTGGTCTTTACTAGGTGTATTCTAATACCTTTTGGTTCTAAATCAATGTAGTTCGTGCATTAAGTGCAAAAGTCTTAATGGATTAATATTTTAAGTAATTTTGGTCTATACTATGTGTATTCTAGTCCATTTTGGTTCTAAATCATTGTAGTTCGTCCAATAAGTGCAAAAGCCTTAATGGATCAAGATTTTAGGTTATTTTGGTATTAACTAAGTTTAATCTAATCCATTTTGGTTCTAAATCATTGTAGTTCATCGAATAAGTGCAAAATACTTAATGGATTAATATTGGCTTAATTGCAGTTTTGGTCCCTCTATTTTATCTAAATCACGAAAGTAGTCCCTCTATTTTGTTTCTCCCCAGTTTTGGTCCTCTAAACTGAATTTTAGTCAAAAACTTGATGAAATATCAATTTTTTGCTCTTATTTAAGCCACATTATGCCTCAAAATCTCATGGAGTAACAATTGTACCTGAAATCTATGAGGATAAATGGTATGACGTGGCTTTAAAAAAATGATATTTCATCAAATTTTTGACTAAAATTCAGTTTGAGGGACTAAAACTAGGGAGAAATAAAATAGGGGGACTACTTTCGTGATTCAGCTAAAATAAGGGGACCAAAACTCCAATGAAGCCATTAATATTTTAGGTTCTTTTGGTCTTTACAAGGTTTATTCTAGTCCATTTTGTTTCTAAATTATTGTAGTTTGTCAAATAAGTGCAAAAACCTTAATCGGTTAAGATTTTAGGTTATTTTGGTATTAACTATGTTTAATCTAATCCATTTTGGTTCTAAACCGTTGTAGTTCATCCAATAAGTGCAAAAGTCTTAATGGATTAATATTTTAGGTCATTTTGGTCTTTACAAGGTTTATTCTTGTCAATTTATTTCTAAATAATTATTGTTTCTCAAATAAGTGCAAACGTCTTGATGGATTCATATTTTAGGTCATTTTGGTCTTTATAAGGTTTATTCTAGTACATTTTGGTTCTAATTAATTGTAGTTAGTTCAATAAGTGCAAAATTCTTTATGGATTAATATTTTAGGTCATTTTGGTCTTCACTTGGTTTGTTCTCGTCTATTTTGGTTATTAATCACATAGTTTGTCCAATAGATTTACTCCAGTTAATTTCGGTTCTTACTAGATATAGTTCGTCCAATAAGTGCAAAAGTCTCAATGGATTAATATTTGAGGTTATTTTGGTCTTTAATAGGTTTACTCTAGTCCATTTTGGTTCTTATTAGATAAAGTTCGTCCAATAAGTGCAAAAGTCTCAATGATTAAGATTTCAAGTCATTTTGGTATTAACTAGGTTTAATTTAGTCCATTTTGGTTCTAAATCAATGGAGTTCGTCCAATAAGTGCAGTAGTCTTAATGGAGTAATATTTTAGGTCATTTTGATCTTTACCAAATTTTTTCAAGTCCATTTTAGTTCTAAATCATTGTAGTTCGTCCTATAAGTGCAAAAAATTTAATGGATTAATATTTTAGGATATTTTACTAGTTTTATTTTATTACATTTTTGTTCTAAATCAATGTAGTTCGTCCAATAAGTGCAAAAGTTTTAATGGAGTAATATTTTAGGTCATTTTGGTCTTTACTAGGTGTATTCTAGTACCTTTAGGTTCTAAATCAATGTGGTTTGTCCAATAAGTGCAAAAATCTTAATGGATTAATATTTTATGTCATTTTTGTCTTTACTCGGTTTATTCTAGTCAATTTTAGTTCTGAATCATTTTAGTTCGTCCAATAAGTGCAAAAGCTAATAGATTAACATTTGAGGTCATTTTGGTCTTTACTAGGTTAATTCTATTCCATTTTGGTACTAAATCATTGTAGTTCATCCAATAAGTGCAAAAGTCTTAATGGATTAATATTTGAGGTCATTTTGGTCTTTACTAGGTTATTCTAGTCCATTTTGGTTCTAAATCATTGTAGTTCATCTAATAAGTACAAAAGTCTTATTGGATTAATATTTTAGGTCGTTTAGGTCTTTACCAAGTTTATTCTAGTCAATTTTGGTTCTAAATCAACATAGTTCGTCCAATGAGTGCAAAAGTCTTAATAGCGCAATATGTTAGGTCATTTTCATCTTTACTATGTGTTTTCAAGTCTGTTTTGGTTCTGAGTCAATGTAGCTCCTCCAATAAGTGCAAAAGTTTTAATAGATTACAATTTTTTGTCATTTATGAATTTTACTAGGTTTATTCTAGTACATTTTTGTTATAAATCAATGTAGTTCGTCATATAAGTGCAAAATGGAATAATATTTTCAGTCATTTTGATCTATACTATCTTCATTCTAGTCCATTTTGGTTCTAAATCATTGTAGTTCGTCTAATAAGTGCAAAAGGCTTAATGAATTAAGATTGTAGGTTATTTTGGTATTAACTATATTTGATCTAATCCGTTTTGGTTCTTAATCAGTGTTGTTCGTCCAATAAGTGCAAAAGTCTTAATCGATTAATATTTTAGGTCATTTTGGTCTTTATAAGGTTTATTCTAGTCCATTTTGTTTCTAAATCATTATTGTTCTTCAAATAAGTGCAAACGTCTTGATGGATTAATATTTTAGGTCATTTTTGTTGTTGTAAGGTTTATTCTAGTACATTTTCGTTCTAAATAGTTGTAGTTCGTCCAATAAGTGCAAAATTCTTTATGGATTAATATTTTAGGTCATTTTGGTCTTCACTTGGTTTATTTTCATCCATTTTGGTTATTAATCATTGTAGTTTGTCTAATAAGTGCAAAAGTCTAAACAGATTAATATTTTAGGTCATTTTAGTATTAACTATGTTTAATATAGTCCATTTTTGTTCTAAATCAACGTAGTTCGTCCAATAAGTGAAAAAGTCTTAATGGAGTAATATTTTAGTTCATTTTAGTCTTTACTAGGTTTATAAAATTTAAATTTGGTTTTAAATCAGTTTAGTTCATCTAATTAGTGCAAAAGTCTCAATGGATTAATATTTGAGGTTATTTTGTTCTTTAATAGGTTTACTCCAGTCAATTTTGGTTCTTATTAGATATAGATCGTCCAATAAGTGCAAAAGTTTCAATGGATTAATATTTGAGGTTATTTTGGTCTCTAATAGGTTTACTCTATTCCATTTTGGTTCTCATTAGATATAGTTCGTCCAATAAGTGCAAAAGTCTGAATAAATTAAGCGTTTAGGTCATTTTGGTATTAACTAGGTTTAATATAGTCCATTTTGGCTCTAAATCAATGTAGTGCGTCCAATAAGTGCAAAAGTCTTAATGGAGTAATATTTTGGGTCATTTTTGTCTTTACCAGGTTTTTTCTAGTCCCTTTTGGTTTTAAATCATTGTAGTCCGTCCTATAAGTAAAAATAGCTGCAAATTACATTAGACTCGACATATTTTACAAAAAAATTGGTCCTCGATCAAAGAGGCCTACAAAAAAAAAATTACGAAACTTGAATCTACTAACAGCTTGCTAATTAGCTGTCTGTGAAGCTGAAAAAAATAAACAACATGAAAGGGTAAGTCACAAAGACTTAGTGAGGAGACAACAACCACCATCAATTAGAAGGGAAACAAAAAAAGACACGAATAACTGTTTTACAATCTTGTGGCGATTATATTATACACATAAGAAAATCATTAATCTTATAATTTAGTTGTTCATATAGAAATATTAATAATTCAATTAATAGTGAAACAAAATCAAAATGAATAACCTAAAATCATCATAGAAAATCAACAAGTAAAAATACAATTTTTTTTTTAGAACCAAGAGGCGGCTTCATCTCATTAATAGCCCTTTCCTCCTAAAGGTGACCTTTCTCTTAGGGATGGCTCCATCTAACGGATAGCCATCTCCTCTCAATCACGTAACACATCTTCACGTATCAATTATGGAGTTTACATCACATTGATAGCCCTCTCCTCCTCCGGATGATATTTCTCAGAGGGACGGCTCCATCTAACGGGTAACTCTCCCTAATCAAAATGAGGTAACTAGGTGCACCTAATGCAATTAACGATCTAATAATTATAACAACAATTTCCCAAAACACGTATTTAAAATCATTTCATCGTAATTCATAGAAAACATATTCAATCGAATAACAATTCAATATTTAAATACTTTAACTCATAAGTAAATAAAACTAATAACATATTATATAACAATGACCATTAAATTAAATAATTGACGAAATAGAGATAAATTTCAAAGGTTGTGTTCTTCAAAATTTTCAATAAATACTTTAATATAGAAAACAAGTAAAATAATAATAATAATAATAGCATTATAAAAAATATGACGATGATCGTTGTCAACTCACAACTATGGAGAATCTTCTAAGTTTGCTCTCCAACAACTCTCAGAGTAGCCGACATGGTCTCAGCTGACAAATATGAGTATAAAAAATATTTCCAAGACTTTAGAAAAAATTATTCTAAAGTTTAGCTAACTCTAGGAAACCATAAAAATCATTTAAATATACTCTAAGCACAAAATAAGATTTTTAAACAAAACTACATTTTTCTATGAATTCATACTAGGATAAGAGTTGTGCATTTACTTCAATGAGTCTCAATAAACAACTCTCAGGAGATGGGTACCCTTTTCCCTATAGCACAAACCCTAACTCAAAAATCCTAACCAAGAGAATTTGTAGGAGTATGAGAAATTATGCTTGTG
>NC_021165.2:44618512-44626080 GCF_000331145.2 Cicer arietinum
TAGAGAGAGAAGAAAGAAAGAGAAGGGAAGGAAAAAAAACAAAATGGGGTTGGGGGGGGGGGGAGTGTTCTGCCGAGAGGGAGAGAGAGAAGAAACGGAAAAAATGAATTAGAAAAAAATGAAGTGAGGTGGAAAAGGAAGTTTGGTTTTTATTTAATTATTATTATTATTATTATTATTATTATTATATTTATTTTTTTTTTATTTTTATTTTTTTTTAACACGTGTGTGTCAAACTCCTCCCCTTATAAATATTCGTTCTCGAATTTATTTGACTTTTTATTTATTTAATAAATACTACTAACCTTGAGTTTAAACATAAGTGTGGATACTTTGCACGGATGACTTCTTCGGGTTCCCAAGTAGTTTCTTTGTCGGATGGACCACACCTAACTTTTACTGAAACGATATCCTTTGAGCGTAAACGTCTCACTTGGCGATCTAATATAGCTACTGGATGTTCAACGTACGATAGACTCTCATCTAACTGTACGTCTTCATGATTAATCACATAAGAAGGGTCATGAAGATGCTTCTGAAGCATCGAAATATGAAAAACTGGATGAACTTCCGAGAGATCCGGTGGAAGTGCCAAGCGATACGCTACTGGTCCGACCCGTTCTAAAACTTCAAATGGTCCAATGAATCTTGGACTTTGTTTCCCCTTCTTACCAAATCGCAAAACTCCTTACATCAGTGAGACTCATAGAAATACATGTTCCCCCACTGAAAACTCTAAGGGATGACGCCTCTTATCAGAATAAGATTTTTGCCTACTTTGAGCTGTCACTAAGCGATACCGAATCAATTTAACTTTTTGAATGGCATCTTAACCAATTTTGGACCGACTAATTTAGCTTCACCAACTTCAAACCATCCTATCAGAGACCTACATCATCTTCTGTACAAAGCCTCGAACGGAGCCATCTGAATACTAGATTGATAACTACTATTGTATGCAAATTCCATCCAGGGCAAATGTTGATCCCAACTATCCCCAAGATCCAGAACACAAGCACAGAGCATATCTTCCAATATTTGTGTAGTCCTTTCAGATTGACCATCTGTTTGAGGGTGAAAAGCGGTGCTAAGCTTCAAACGAGTTCCTAATGAAGTTTGGAACGACTTCCAAAATTGTGCAGTAAATTGGGCCCCACGGTCAGAAATAATAGACACCGGTACACCATGCAAAGAGACAATTTTATCTAAATAAAGTTTAGCATATTGAGATGCAGTATAAGTAGTCTTCATAGGCAAAAAGTTTGCAGATTTGGTTAACCGATCTATAATCACCCACACCGAGTCATAACCCCTTTAGGTTCGTGGTTATCCCATGACAAAATCCATAACGATGCCTTCCCACTTCCATTTAGGTATTTCAACAGGTTGAAGTAACCCCGCAGGCTTTTGGTGCTCAGCCTTTACTTGTTGACACACTATGCACCTAGAGACAAAATCTGCTACGTCTCTCTTCATCCATTCCCACCAATACAATTCTCTCAAGTCTTGATACATCTTATTAGAACGTGGGTGAATAGTGTAAAGAGAATGATGATCCTCCTCTAAAATTTTCCTCCTAAAGCCACCAACATTTGGAACACACAACCAAGACTTCAACCTCAGCACACCATCACAATCAACTGAAAAGTCTGAAATTTTACCATTCTGAACATTATTTACCATATTCACCAAGTATGGGTCTTGACTTTGAGCTTCTTTGATATCATCAACTATGGTTGGACGAATTTGTATGTGGGCTAAAAATAACCTCGAATGACCAAGTTCCAATTGAATTCCACTTTTAACAACTTCTTTAAATTCTTTAACTGTTGGCCTATTTACTTCTGCTATATGAGCAAGACTTCCCATGGATTTCCTACTCAAAGCATCTGCAACAACATTTGCCTTCCCTGGATGGTATAAGATTGTGCAATCATAATCTTTTAAGAGTTCCATCCACATTCTTTGTCTTAAATTTAAATCTCGTTGTTGAAAGATATACTTAAGACTTTATGATTGGTATAAATCTCACAAGTTTCACCATATAGATAGTGCCTTCAAATCTTAAGAGCAAAAATAACTGCAGCCATTTCCAAATCATGTGTGGGATAGTTCACTTCATGCCTCTTGAGTTGTCTAGATGCATAGGCAATAACCTTACCTTGTTGCATAAGTACACAATCGAGACCAACTCTAGAAGCATCACAATAAACTGCATAACTTTCACCACCTATACGTAATGCCAAAATAGGTGCTGACGTCAAGTACTCCTTCAATATTTGAAAGCCTTCCTCACATGCATCAGTCCATCAGAACTCAACTTTCTTTTGGGTCAACCTAGTCAACGAAGATGCAATCTTTGAGAAATCCTTCACAAAACGTCGATAATAACCGGCTAAACCAAGAAAACTCCGAATCTCCTTCACTGTGGTAGGTCTGGGCCAATTCTAGACTGCTTCCACCTTACTTGGATCAACACTTATTCCATTCTTTGACACAACATGACCTAAAAATGCTACATTATCCAACCAAAATTGACATTTTGAGAATTTGGCATATAATTGTTTATCTCTCAAGGTTTGCAAAACCAACCATAAATGTCGCTCGTGTTCTTCTTTACTCTTAGAGTAAACAAGGATATCATCAATATACACAATCATGAATTGATCCAAGAATCGTTTAAAAATGCGATTCATCAAATCCATAAAAGGTGATGGGGCATATGTAAGCCCAAAGGTCATAACAAAAATTCATAATGCCCATAACGCGTACGGAAAGTTGTCTTCGTTATGTTATCCCTTTTAATCTTCAACTGGTGATATCCTGTCTGCAAATCAATCTTAGAAAAACATTGGGCTCCTTGAAGTTGGTCAAACAACTCATCAATGCGTGGCAAATGGTATTTATTCTTTACAATTACTTTATTCAACTGCCTATAGTCTACACACAACCACATGGATCCATATTTATTTTTTACAAATAATACCAGTGCTCCCCAAGTAGAAGAACTTGGACGAATAAAACCCTTATCGAGAAGATCTTGAAGTTTCTACCTTCACTCCTTAAGTTCTCCTAGGGCCATACGATAAGGAGGTATGATATAGGATGAGTGTTTGGAACTAAGTCTAAAGAGAATTCAATCCCCTTATCAGGTGGCAACCCAGGAAGTTCTTCAGGAAAAACATCTGGAAATTCACATGCTATTGGAATTTTTTCCAATTTCTCTTCCGCCACTTGTGTATCCCTTACCACGGCTAAGTACCCTTGACAACCTCTTCTCATTAACTTGCTAGCTGCCAAGGCTGAGATTTGGTTATGTGGTACCCAACAACATTCTCCTTGAAACGAGAAGACTGATTTCCCCGGTATCTCAAATTTCACCACTTTGTTATGACAATCCAAAGTGGCATGATGAAAAGCCAACCAATCTATACCCAAAATCACATCAAAATCTTTCAAGTCAATAACTAATAAATCTACCGGCAACACCTTGCCATTAATAGTTATATCACAAGAACGATACACTGAATTAGCAAGCAAATTTCCTCCAATAGGTGTAGCTACAACTAAAGGCTCTTCTAAAGAAGATAAACATTTACCAAGTCGAGTAGCAAACCAAGAGGATACAAAAGAATGTGTAGCTTTAGTGTCAAACAAAACATGAGAATCTCTAGAACAAATATAAAGTATACCTATAACTACTGCATTGGATGTCTGAGCATCCTAACAAGTCAAAGCAAACACTCGAGCCTGACCTCTTCCTGTTGGTATCTGGCCTCTACCACCAAATCCTCTACCTCCCTATTGGGATGTTCTTGAACCTCTGACATAAGAACTTCAACTTTGACGCACAAGTGCAGAATGAGCCTGAAAAGATGCCAAAGTTGTTGGTGTTGATGCATAACTGGAGGATGGATGTGTCGTGTCTACATGACAATCCCCCCTGATGTGACCTACTTGGCCACATTGATAGCACACCTTAGCATTACCATCTATGGAGCAATTCCCAAAGTGAAACCTACAATAAATAGAACATTATGTAGCTGAAACACCAGAATGTCTCTAAGGGAAAACAGATTGTGATGCTGCTCTAGAATCTGATCTACGACTCTGCACTGTCCCAGAAGACTGCCCACTATGACCACCTCTCTGAGACATGAGTTTTTGTTGCCTCTGATAACCAAACATAGACCCACCACCACGATTCGATTAGTTATTGTAAGATCCTTCAACCCTTTGTTTCTTCTGTGAATCTTGTCTATTGCCTCATAATTCCCTTTGTCGTTGCTTGATCCGAAGGGCCAAACTCAAAACCTCAGCAAAAGTAGAACAATTAGACCCAACCACAGATCTAAATAAGTAATCCTTCAATCGTCTAATGAACCTCTTACCACACATCTCCTCAGTGATAGGATAAGGAGCATGTCTAAAGAGCTGTGTAAAACGAGCAATATATTTTGAAACTATCATACCCTCCGTTTTCTCCAATCGCTCAAACTCATGAGCTAATACATCTCTAACACTCTCCGGAAGAAAACGAGCCATGGATAACTGAGAGAACTCTCTCCATGCTAATGAAGGTGACCCCACTTGTCTACCACGTGACACTATACGAAGGGCCAAACTCAAAACCTCAGCAAAAGTAGAACAATTAGACCCAACCACAGATCTAAATAAGTAATCCTTCAATCGTCTAATGAACCTCTTACCACACATCTCCTCAGTGATAGGATAAGGAGCATGTCTAAAGAGCTGTGTAAAACGAGCAATATATTTTGAAACTATCATTCCCTCCGTTTTCTCCAATCGCTCAAACTCATGAGCTAATCTATCTCTAACACTCTCCGGAAGAAAACGAGCCATGGATAACTGAGAGAAATCTCTCCATGCTAACGGAGGTGACCCCACTTGTCTACCACGTGACACTATATGAAACTAATCACGTGTCACGCCTATTAGCTGAAATGATGTCAATTCTACTGCTCTTACCTCAGAACAACCCAATGCTCTCCAAAGCCGCTCTAGACTATCAATGAACTGTTGTGGATAATCCATCGCACTAGACCCAGAAAAAGTAGGGGGTTTAAGCCTCATGAAGTTTGGTAAAGTAACCTCAATACCCCTCGCTGCAGCAGTCGTCTGATGCTCAACTTGTCTAACCTCTTGTTGACCATTGACATTTTCATTCCTTTGATCACCCTCCTGTTGTTGTCTGAAGACAACCCCAACAAGTTGTTGCGCAACCTGTTGTAATCCCTGCAGACTAGCAACAAACTCTTCCATGGTTGGATTTCCGCGCCTCCTCCTAGGTACCTCAACATCAACATTCAAACCACGTCCGCCAACATTAGCTCTACGCCTATTTCGAGCATGAGCTGAAACACGACCTCGTTGGCGAGCGCCTTGAGCTTGGGCAATTGACTCATCAACAATTTCCCTTATAGTAGGATTCCTAGTCTTGGGTGGCATTCTCACATATTCAAAGAATATTGATAAAAAATTGAATAAGACGACAGCAAATTGTGGAGAGGTAGCGATGATGAATTTAAACACTGATTCAGACAACAGATGAGACTCTCAAAGAGTGCTAATAGCCCTTGCAAGTAATTTATGCTCGGGTACACAATTTACTAACAAGAATCTATTATCACCCTATGTTTGCAGCTATTAGGACCTACAACCGAGCTTTGATACCAACTTTGTCACGACCCGAAAATTAAATGTCGTGACCGATGCACAAGATATACTCCTAGCCTGGCAAGCCTAACAACTAACTTAACAATTAAAAAACTAAATCGTTCTCTACCATTGAAAAATATATATATATATACCTTTCCTCGAAATTTCAGTAGAGTATCCCCTATAACTTCAACATTCCCAAATTTATAAAATCCCTGTTTAGCTTTCAATTCAGTCACAATTCAAAGAACATAATCTAATTGTTTAATACACTTCCCCAAAAAAAACCTCTAGACTCCAAAATAGCTGCAAATTACATTAGACTCGACATATGTTACAAAAAAGTTCGTCCTCGATCAAAGAGGCCTACTAAAAAAAATATATAGTCGAGACTTGAATATACTAACAGCTTGCTACTCAGCTGCCTGCGAATTTGAAAAAAATAAACAACATGAAAGGGTAAGTCACAAAGACTTAGTGAGGAGACAACAACGGCCATCAATTAGAAGGAAAACACAAAAAGGCACGAATAACTATTTTACAATCTTGTGGCGATTATGTGATACACATAATAAAATCATTAATCTTATAATTTAGTTGTTCATATAGAAATATTAATAATTCAATTAATAGCGAAACAAAATCAAAACGAATAACCTAAAATCATCATAGAAAATCAACAAGTAAAAATACAATTTTTTTTAGAACCATGAGGCGGCTTCATTTTATTGATAGCTCTTTTCTCCTAAGGGTGGCCTTTCCCTTAGGGGTGGCTCCATCTAACGGATAGCCCTCTCCTCTCAATCCCGTAATGCATCTTAAAGTATCAAATAGGGAGTTTACATCACATTGATAGTCCTCTCCTCCTACGGATAACATTTCTCATAGGGGCGGCTCCAACTAACGGGTAGCTCTCCCTAATCAAAATGAGGTAATTAGGTGCACCTAACGCAGTTAACGATCTAATAATTATAACAACGATTTCCAAAATTACGTATTTAAAATCATTTCATCGTAATTCATGGAAAACATATTCAACCGCATAACAATTCAATATTTAAATACTTTAACTCATACATAAATCAAACTAATAACATATTATATAACAACGACCATTAAATTAAATAATTGACAAAATTGAGATAAATTTCAAAGGTTGTGCTCTCCAAATTTTTCAATAAATACTTTAATATAGAAAACAAGTAAAATAATATTAATAGCATTATAAAAAATATGACAATGATCATCGTCAACTCACAACTATGGAGAATCGTCTAAGTTTGCTCTCCAACAACTCTCTGAGTAGCCGACAGGGTCTCAGCTGACAAATCTGAGTATCAATAATATTTCCAAGACTTTAGAAAAAATTATTCTAAAGTTTAGCTAACTTTAGGAAACCATAAAAATCATTTAAATATACTCTAAGCACAAAATAAGATTTTTAAACAAAACTACGTTTTTCTATGAATTCATACTAGGATTTGAGTTGTGCATTTACCTCAATGAGTCTCAATAACCAACTCTCAGGAGATGCGTTCCCTTTTCCCTAGAGCACAAACCCTAACTCAAAAATCCTGACCAACAGAATTTTTATGAGTATGAGAAATTGTAAGACCCATAATTTTAAAGTACACTTTATGTATTTTATATGTTTTGGATTTTGGCTCGGAGGCTTTTTAGCCAAAGTTAATAATATTATGGAGTGTATAGGATCAAAAAGTTATTTTGACCCCGTTTAGAATTACTCGTCGATAAATAAATTTAAATTAAGTGCAGTAAATCCTTTACGGAGAATTTAATGCGTTACGGGTAAAATGGTAATTTAACAAATATCTAGATATTCTGAGATATTTGTTAAGTTATATTTAATATATATATATATATATATA
>NC_021165.2:44626094-44631835 GCF_000331145.2 Cicer arietinum
TTTCCCTCCTTCTCCCATTTTCATTTTCGTTGCTTTTCTTTCTTCAAGACTAGTAACCCAAGGTTGGGTGAGTGTTAGAACAAAGGTTTCGCAACTCCACTCTTCCTCTTTGATTCGAAAACGAAGAAAAACGGTATTTGAGATTCAAACACAAACCCCTCTGTTTCTTCTAGATCTAAGCTTCGTTTCGCGAAGAGTCCGAAGGGAAAGTTGCTCACTACCACGCTACGGTGCTAGGGGACCAATTTGGAGGCGACGTTGCGAGCGGAGATTTTTACCGGATTTGCTCGCGGTACCGGAAACGCACGTTAGAGCTAGGGCCTTATCTGTGGTTGTGTGGGAACGAGTTTTGTTAGGATTGGAGTATCGTTTTGGGAAAAATGAATTCACCTCACATATGTAAGTTTTTGAATAAATGGAATTTATTATGTTGATGTGTGTTCGTCGTATTTGGCATGTTCATACTTGATGTTTGTTGATTGATGTGTTTTGGTGTGAATTATGAATTGAATGTGAGAATTTGTTTGAGTTTGTTTCGTGTGGAATTTGAAAACCATTAAGTTAAATGAGTATTAAGAATGGGGAATCTCTTAATGTCTCGGTTACTTAATATTTGTTTTTGAAAATCGTTTAAGTTAACTGGGCGTTAAGAATGGGGAATCTCTTAATGTCTCGGTTACTTAATATTTGTTTTTGAAAATCGTTTAAGTTAACTAGGCGTTAAGAATGGGGAATCTCTTAATGTCTCAGTTACTTAATATTTGTTTTTGAAAATCGTTTAAGTTAACTAGGCGTTAAGAATGGGGAATCTCTTAATGTCTCGGTTACTTAATATTTGTTTTTGAAAATCGTTTAAGTTAACTAGGCGTTAAGAATGGGGAATCTCTTAATGTCTCGGTTACTTAATATTTTGTTTTAAAGAAAAATCGTTTAAGTTAACTGGGCGTTAAGAATGGGGAATCTCTTAATGTCTCGGTTACTTAATATTTTGTTTTGAAAACCGTTTAAGTTAACTGGACGTTAAGGAGGGGGAATCTCTTAATGTTCTCGGTTACTTAATATTTTGTTTTAAGAAAAATCGTTTAAGTTAACTGGGCGTTAAGAATGGGGAATCTCTTAATGTCTCGGTTACTTAATATTTTGTTTTGAAAATCGTTTAAGTTAACTGAGCGTTAAGGAGGGGGAATCTCTTAATGTCTCGGTTACTTAACATTTTGTTTTGAAAACCGTTTAAGTTAACTGGGCGTTAAGAATGGGGAATCTCTTAATGTCTCGGTTACTTATTATTTTGTTTGGAAAATTGTTTAAGTTAACTGGGCGTTAAGAATGGGGAATCTCTTAATGTCTCGGTTACTTATTATTTTGTTTGGAAAATTGTTTAAGTTAACTGGGCGTTGAGAATGGGGAATCTCTTAATGTCTCGGTTACTTAATGTTCGTTTTTGAAAATCGTTTCAGTAAATGAGTATTAAGAATGGGGAATCTCTTAATGACTTATTTACTGAATGTTTTGTCTTGAAAATCGTTAAGTTAAATGAGAATTAAGAATGGGGAATCTCTTAATGTCTCGCTTTTTTATGTGTGTTTCGGTAAATCGTGCTGACCCGGGATAGGTGGCACCTTGGTAAACAGTACGGGCCCGTGATAGGCAGTACGTTTACGATTTACGTTTGGTAAGTCGTGCTGACCCGGGATGGGTGGCACCTCGGTAAACAGTACGGACCCGTGATAGGTAGTACGTTTACGACTTACGTTCCTGAGGGAATTGTGTTTGGTAAGTTGTGCTGACCCGGGATAGGTGGCACCTCGGTAAACAGTACGGACCCGTGATAGGTAGTACGTTTACGACTTACGTTCCTGCGGGAATTGCGTTTGTCCGTGAGAGACTGCGCAGGGGTTTGTCCGTGAGAGACTACGCCCTGGTTTAAGTTAGATGAGAATTAAGAATGGGGAATCTCTTAATGTCTCGTTTACTCGTGTATGTTTTGGTAAGTTGTGCTGACCCGGGATAGGTGGCACCTCGGTAAACGGTACGGACCCGTGATAGGTAGTACGTTTACGACTTACGTTCCTGAGGGAATTGTGTTTGTCCGCGAGAGACTACACCCTGTTGATTTGTGAACTGTTGGTTCATTTTGTTTGTGTAGTAATGTGTTATAAATGCTAAGTGTTATGTTTTGGAATTTGGTGATAACATGTTTGATTGCAATACCATTTCGAAATCCATGATGTCGTAGTAATTGTGTTATCAGTGTTAAGTGTTAAGAATTGGGATTATGCATGAATGTGATTGAGTTAGTTTATGAATTTTTGAAAGAATACACAGGTAAATCGATTTCCCAATCGATTGGATAGTAAACAGGGACTTGGCCAAATGGACAAAATCGATTAGCCAATCGATTTTGTAATCAGTTTTCGAAAATCATTTACGAAATCGATTGCCCAATCGATTGGGCCTAAGTCAGGGACTCATCCATATTCGACCAAATCGATTTGGAAATCGATTGGCCCTTAAGTCAGGGGCTCAGCTATCCTGTCAATCGATTGCCCAATCGATTGAATCAAGCCAGAGTTCAAAATTTCACTAAAAACCTTCAGGAAATCGATTTGGAAATCGATTGGTATTAAGTCAGGGGCTCAGTACTCACTCAATCGATTTCCCAATCGATTGATTTCAGCCCAGGATTCTGTTTCATCAAAATCCTTCACCCCAATCGATTGCCTAATCGATTGGCTCAGTGAAAATCCTCAGTTTTAGTTGTATGATTGTTTGCTCATGAAACTATCGCTGTCTTGATTTGTTATGTTATAATTAGGGGATTGAGAACCTCATTTTACTTTCATTTTAACTGGCAAAGTATTGTATGAACTTTTCGCATATTGAAAATCCTGCTAAGGTGCATGCTTAGCTGAAAAGTTATTTTTAGCATTTAAAACTTAATTGTTATGTGTTAACTGTTATTTTCGGTTGGTGACCTTTACAATTATTGTGGAAATCTGGGCTTTGCCCTCAGATGAGAGTCAGGACGATCCTACCGATTCGTACCCTACGGACGGGAATGGAGATGGGAACGCTTGACTGCAGCTACGTTAGGAGAATCTCACGGGGCGCGTGGAGATCACTCCGGGTGTTTAGTTGTGTTGTAAAATGATCAGATTAGGTTGACATAGAGGGATCATATGTCTTTCTTTTGTATTGCATTTATTTTAAAATGGAAGACTGTACCTATACTAATATTGTCAGCTTGACATGTCATTTTTATGGGTTACATGTACCATTTGTTGTTGGGTAAATGGTTTGGATTTATAATTGGAGTAACTTTTCTGCTGCTTGTAAATTATAATGACTCAATTATTTATCCAAAGGCATTTCTTTATTTATTTCTTTGCTTTATTTTAAATTCTTTTGAAAAAAAAAAAAATATACCCTCGCTTTGAAAAACGGGGTGTTACAGAAATTATGTAGGGGAGTGTTCTGCCGAGAGGGAGAGAGAGAAGAAAGCAAAAAAATGAATTAGAAAAAAATGAGGTGAGGTGGAAAAGGAAGTTTGGTTTTTATTTTATTATTAATATAATATTATTATTATTAATATTATTATTATTATTATTATTATTATTATTATTATTATGTTCTTGTTTTTTTAACACGTGTGTGTTAGTTCGTCCAATAATTGCAGAAGACTTTATAGATTAATATTTTAGGTCATTTTGGAACTATACTAGGTTTATTTTAGTACCTTTTTGATCTAAATCAATGTCGTTCGTCACATAAGTGCAAAAGTTTTAATAGATTAATATTTTGGGTCATTTTAGTTATTACTAGGTTTATTCTTGAACTTTTTGGTTCTAAATCAATGTAGTTCGTCCAATAAGTGCTAAAGTGTTAATGGATTACTATTTTAAGTCATTTTGGTCATTACAAGGTTTATTCTAGTCCATTTTGGTTCTAATTCATTGTAGTTCGTCCAATAAGTGCAAAAGACTTAATTGATTTGTTGGTTATATGACTTCTATTTTTAGGAAATTTTATACAATATTATCAACAAGATTATTCAATTCTTTCCTAAGTGATGAATTAATATCAAAACCAACTTGTTTAATATTAATTCCTATGTTTAACAGTAAAATATTCTAACAGTTTATTTGCAGCAGAATTTCACAATCACATGCAAGATTAATATAAAAAGTAAAGAGAGAGAGGAAATAGTGCACCAGGGATTTTTATACTGGTTCGGCTATCACTTTGATAACCTACATCCAGTCCTGAAATCTACAACAAATTTCAGCCTTTCACTAGAATGATTTGAGAAACGTTTTTACAGACTTTCCAGCGTCACATCCTATCCATCCAACTCACAATCACTTCTATCACAATACCAACCTATCCCTAAGAGTTACTCGTCAAACTGTAGCGAGATCAAGGTGAGGTTTCTTTTAGATGACCGCAAGTATCCTAAAAGATAACCACCAGTGTACACTACTGGATTTCCAAAACTTCAATTACAAAAAATGTTCTTTCACAAAGAATTAAAGAATACTAAGAAAATTTGACTCAATCACAATGTAAGATCTCACACAAAAATATTAGCCAATGAGTATTTGTGTGTTGTAACAATTTTTCTCTCAATGGGAAAGGTAGAGACTGCTGTACTATCCTCAGCAAGTGTCTCCTCACCATGAGGTTCAGTACTTTCTAGGTTGGGAGGATTTGGTTCTTCAGCTGCTTGCTTGCCAATTTCAACAATGTCTTCAAAAGACATTTTGAGACCTAAGTGTTCTTGGATGGCAGCAACATCTTGAACCACTGAGTTTAAGGTTGCTTGGAGTTCCTTAAGAGAGGCTTCCACCCTAGCATTGTGAGCAGCCTGGGACTCCATCAATTCTAGCAACTTAGCCAAAAGCTCAGATTGTGCTTCAGCTGGCTCAGTTTGTTCAACACTTGGTTGTGCTTGTTCAGCACTTGGTTGTATCCTTGTCCAAATGCCATTGATCCTTTTCAATTGCATCTGATTTACAATGGATTCACCAAAGGTTAGAGTAGTTTTAATTGATTCTTCATTGACACATGATACCTTGAAGTGTCTCAGAATCTTTGTGATTAAATGGGGGTAGGGGAGCAGCAGCTTTCCTTGTGCTGATTCCACCATGTTCATCAACACAATCCATGCCCATCTCATCTTGAGCTCCTTGTACAGGCCCCAAAGTAGGATAATATCCAGCCTCTGTACAACAACATGATTTCCTGATCGAGGTACTAACATCCGTGTTAGCACATACATCAGCCTACGATGTTGGACCTTCATTTGACCGATTGGAAGGGATACTTTTTCAACAAAGCCTTCAATCATCAGGTCCTGAATTGCCGTATGTCGATCTACTAATGATTCCCAAGCGTCATCAGTCAAATCAGGATCTGCTCTTCCATCAATAGCTTCTCCAAAGAATGGTAATCCTAACAGTTTGGAGAATTCTTCAAAAGTCATTGAGATTTTCTTACCCTTGACTTCAGCCTCGAAACCAGTATTAGTGAGTTTGAAGGTTGAGTAGAAGGCTCTAATCAGCCTTGGGTAGATTTCCAAAGAACAGGAAAGGAAATCTACTAATCCATGAAACCTTAAGTGGTTTTGGAAAGTAAAACCATTTGAGTCAAAATAGGTAAAATCCAGAGTTCTAGCCTCTTGGATTTTCCTTTTTAAGAAAGAAGGTGGGAGAACAACTTCTTCAACAGGTTTGCCTTTGGGA
>NC_021165.2:44632197-44633445 GCF_000331145.2 Cicer arietinum
CGATTTTGTTACTGTTACTTGAGTGAAATGAAAGGTTTCCGTTATAACCACCTCCAACGGCTATAATTTTTCTCCAACAGTCGTATTGTAAATCGACTCCCAAATCGATTTCGTAATTGATCCTTCAATTTGATAAATCGATGTCCAAATCGATTTCCTTATCAGTCCAGAAACCTTCTCATAGCAGCAGCGATTTCCAAATCAACGTATTTTGACCTAGAGTTTTAGAATTTGATACAATCGATTACCAAATCGATGCTCGGGTTTGAGGTTGGAAAACTTCTCAAATTTGTGGATGTCTGAAACAAATAATCGATTATCAAATCGATTCTTTAAAAGATTTTCCAAATCTTCCATCGATTTCTCAATCGATTGAATTGATGTATACTCCAGCATTTTTGATATTTGAGATTTCCAAATCGATTATGAAATCGATTATCGTGTTTCAGATTTTGACAAATAAGACACTGTGTATCACAAATTGATTATGCAATCGATTACCAAATTGATTATATGGAAGATATTGACCATACAGGGATTTCAATCGACTTCCAAATCGATTTCGTTTGGCTCAGAGTTTTCATTATTTTGACACAATCGATAACCTAATCGATGCTCGGGTTGGATTTTGGAAAATTTCTAACATCTGTGGATGTTTTGTAACAAATAATCGATTATGGAATCGATTCTTTAAAAGCATTTTCCAACTCGTCCATCGATTTATCAATCGATTGTATTGATGAATACTCCAACATTTTGACATCTGAGATTTGCTAAATCGATTATAGTGTTTGTGACTTAGACAAATTAGACACTGTGTAGCATAAATCGATTATGCAATCGATTTTGTAATGCTGATTTTCTATTTTGTCACAGTTTAATCGATGTCTCAATCGATTTGTCACAGGGATCATATTTCATTTTGATCCATAATACCAAGTTTCATTCTAATATAGAAGAAAATTTCCTTGGGTAAGGCTTTGGTAAATATATCAGCTAATTGATCAGAGGTATTAACATAATCAAGCATGATATTACCATTTTGGTATTGATCTCTAATGAAATGATGTCTAATCTTCTATTGTGGAGTTCTTGGGGCTGAGTACATGCGGTGAATTCCATTTTGATCACAGTAGTTATCAAAAGACTCATTTTAAAATTCTCCACCATGATCACTCTTAATGGAAACTATTTTTTGATTCTTCTCATTTTGAACTTGATTTGCAAATTTTTTGAAAATTGAGAAGG
>NC_021165.2:44634559-44650050 GCF_000331145.2 Cicer arietinum
CCATAGAGGGCTTTTGTTAGTTTAAAAACGTGGTTTGGAAAATCAGGATCCTCAAATCTTGGAGTTTGACTAACAAAGACCTCCTCTTGGATGTCTCCATTTAGAAATGCAATTTTTACATCCATTTGATATAGTTTAAAGTCCATTATGCAAGCATAAGCAAGCAGGATTCTAATGGGTTCTAATCTAGCTACAGGTTTCATCATAGTCAATGCCCTCCTCCTGGTTGTAACCTTTAGCCACTAGCCTAGCCTTATTCCTAGTTATTATCCCATTTTCATCCATTTTGTTTCTAAACACCCATCTAGTTCCTATGACATGTTTGTCTTCTGGTTTAGGAACTAGAATCCACACTTTGTTTCTCTCAAACTGATTGAGCTCTTCTTACATGGCAACTATCCAGTCATGGTCCATAAGAGCTTCCTTTATGTTTTTGGGTTCTACTTGAGAAACAAAGGCTGTAAAATTGCAGAATTGTCTAAGGGATTTTCTAGTAGCAACCCCTTTAGAAATTTCTCCTATGATGTTGTCAATAGGATGGTTTTTGTTGAATCTCCATTCCTTAGGCAAGTCATCTTCCCTAATAGGTTCTATGTACTCAATGTCAGTTGGAGGCACTGTTTCATTTGGTTCTATTGGATCTAATTCTATACATTCATCAAGAGAATCATTAACTATAATAGGGGCACTGTTCAAGTTTTTAGTAAACATTTTATCAAATTTTACATGAACAGATTCCTCTATAGTTTTGGTTCTCTTATTGTAGATCCTATAGGCCTTACTAGATTGAGAATATCCCAGAAAAATTCCCACATCTGCCTTAGAGTCAAATTTCCCTAGATGCTATTTTCCATTATTCAATACAAAGCACTTGCATCCAAAGACTCTAAAATAAGCAATGTTTGGTTTTCTACCTTTGTATAGTTCATAGGGTGTTTTTCTAAGGATAGGCCTAATGAGAACTCTATTCATCACATGAGTAGCTGTATTTATTGCATCAGCCCAAAAGTATTTAGGAAGCTTAGAGTTATTTATCATTGTTCTAGCAAGTTCTTCTAGAGCTCCATTCTTCCTTTCTACAACTCCATTCTGTTGTGGAGTTCTTGGGGCTGAGTACATGTGGTGAATTCCATTTTGATCACTATAGTTATCAAAAGACTCATTTTGAAATTCTCCACCATGATCACTTTTAATGGAAACTATTTTCTGATTCTTCTCATTTTGAACTTGATTTGCAAATTTTTTGAAAATTGAGAAGGCATCACTTTTGTGAGACAGAAAATAGGTCCATGTGTATCTTGAGTAGTCATCAATTAACACATATCCATACATATTTCCTCCAAAGCTTTTTACTTGAGATGGACCAAACAGGTCCATATTGATTAATTGAAGAACTCTATCAGTTTGTACTAAGTCTATTGGGGGAAAGGATGGCTTAACTAACTTACTTTTCTCACAAGAGTCACATAACTTTTCTTTTGAAAAAGTTCTGTTGGGAAGTCCTAGCACTAGTTGTTTACTAACTAGTTTGTTAAGATGACTAATGTGTATGTGTGCAATTCTTTTATGTCACAACCAGTCTTCATCAGACTTAGTTAATAAACAACATATATCATGTACAGGTAAGGAATCAAAATCTATCATGTATATGTTGTTTATTCTTTTACCTACCAATTTCATGCCTTTATCTTCCCTATGCTCAAGTGTACAAGACTGAGAAGTAAAGTATACCTGGAATCCTTTGTCACACAATTGACTAATACTTAGCAAGTTGTGTTTCAAACCTTTGACATATAAAACGTCCTTGATAACTGCAGTTGATTTGCTTCCTATATCTCCAATGCCAAGGATTTTACCTTTATTGTTGTCACCATATTTCACATATCCACCATTTTTTGAATTGAGAGACAAGAATTTTGATTTGTCTCCTGTCATGTGCTTAGAACATCGACTATCTAGGTACCATGAGTGCGTTTTGGATGTCAAGCACATCTGCAATACATAATTAAACTTTGGTTTTAGGTACCCAATTTAAATTGGGTCCTTGGGGGTTAGTTTCATTCATAGGTTTCTTTATTTTCCAAATTTGTTTCCAACCCTTATTAGCAAGCTTTTTCAATTTACAATTGTAAGATATATGTCCCTTTTTACAACAGAAATGACATGAAAAAGCAGAAGATGAATTATGAGTTGGTTTAATGAAGATATCATGCATTTGCTTTGATTTAACAAATTTATGGTTCTGTTTAGCATTCTTGTTTTGTCTATAACCAATTCCAGATTTTTCATAATGATTCCTTTGATTCCCAAGAAGAACATTTAGGTTGTTTTTACTACTAGTAAACTTAGCTAAATCAGATTTTAATGACACAACTTTTCTTTCAAGTTCAGTACAGCTAGTCTGTTTATCAAATGATTCTTTTTTCAAATGTTCATTCATATCTTCAAGCAACTTATGATCTTTCTTAATTTCTTCACACATCATGCATTGTTTTTCTAGCATTTTCTTAGTGTAAATCAATTGTTTAACTACCTTAACATGTTCAGCATGCAATTCATTAAAAGCTTTATGTAATTCATCATAAGTTGGATTAGAGGTAGTACTTACTTCACTATCAGAATCTGAATCTGTATTGGCCATGAGACACAAGTTAGCTTCTTCATCTTCTAAATCTTCAGATGAATCTTCCTCATTGTCATTCCAAGCTATGTAGGCTCTCTTTGTTGAAGGTTGTTGATCCTTGCATTTAGCCTTCACAAACTTGTTTCTGTTTTGCAGTTTAAAGCACTCAGATCTGATGTGGCCTGTTTTCCCACATTCATAGCAAGTTATGACTTTGCTATCATTGGTATCACTCTTGCTGAAGCCTTTTGTCTTTGAATTTGGTGGTTTTCTTGATTGGCTTCCTTTCTTTTTCAGAAACTTTTTGAATTTTCTGACCAACATACCTATCTCAGGTTCTTCATCAGATTCACTTTTTGAATCATCAGTATCTGGTTCAGATTTCTCTTTGTGAGTTTGAGCCTTCAGTGAAAGTCCTTTTCTTTTCCTATTAGATTGTCCTGACTCATCTAATCTGTGCAGTTCCATCTCATGCTCCTTGAGCTTTCCAAATAGTGTGGCAATAGTCATGTTTGCAAGGTCCTTTGATTCAGCAATCGCAGTGATCTTGGGCAGCCATTCTCTTGTCAAGCACCTCATTACTTTTCCTATTTGTTGCTCATTGTCCATAGTTTTTCCTAGAGCACGTAGATTGTTGATGATGTGAGTGAACCTGGTCTGCAGGTCATTGATTGACTCATCCTTCTTCATGTTGAAAAGCTCATACTCATGCATTAGAGTATTTGTTCTTGCCCTTTTGACATTTGTTATGCCTTCATGAGTTTCCTGAAGTGTGTCCCACATTTCCTTTGCAGTTTTGCAGTGTGACACCCTGAAAAATTCATCAGCACTCAAGGCAGAGGTTATAGTATTCTTGGCTTTTGCATTATAGCCAAATTTCTTTTTGTCATGATCAGACCAATCCGCTCTTGGTTTGATGATGATGGATGATCCCTCAGTGCCTGCAAGTTTAGGCACATAGGGACCATTTTCCACTGCCTCTAAGATGTCAAGTCGACATGCCTCTAGAAAGATGACCATCCTCTCTTTCCAGTACATGTATGTTGATCCATTAAAGGCAGGGGGTCTTGTTAAAGATGCCCCTTCACCCAGAAAATCAATAGAAGTCATTTTGTTTTTGAGAACTAGTCTAAAAGATCAGGCTCTTGATGCCAATTTTTGGTTATATGACTTCTATTTTTAGGAAATTTTATGCAATATTATCAACAAGATTATCCAATTCTTTCCTAAGTGATGAATTAATATCAAAACCAACTTGTTTAATATTAATTCCTATGTTTAACAGTAAAAAGTAAAGAGAGAGAGGAAATAGTGCACCAGGGATTTTTATACTGGTTTGGCTATCACTTTGATAACCTACATCCAGTCCTGAAATCTACAACAGATTTCAACCTTTCACTAGAATGATTTGATAAACGTTTTTACAGACTTTCCATCGTCACAGCCTATCCATCCAACTCACAATCACTTCTATCACAATACCAACCTATCCCTAAGAGTTACTCGTCAAACTCTAGCGAGATCAAGCTGAGGTTTCTTTTAGATGACCACAAGTATCCTAAAAGATAACCACCAGTGTACACTATTGGATTTCCAAAACTTCAATTACAGAAAATGTTATTTCACAAAGAATTAAGAATACTAAGAAAATTTGACTCAATCACAATGTAAGATCTCACACAAAAATATTAGCCAATGAGTATTTGTGTGTTGTAACAATTTTTCTCTCAAGTTGTTTTTCAGTCTTCGTGAAAAAATTGTGATTGATTCAATTTATATATTTTCAGAAAAACAACATATAAATAGATTTCGTAGTCGATTTTATTAAAGTTTAAAACCAACTTAATCGATTACCTAATCGATTATCGCGTGTCTTGCTTTTCTTGAATCTTGAAAATATATGAACTAATCGATTTCCCAATCGATTCTTTTAATGCACTTATCAGAGGCTGATACTTAGTTTGTATCAGAATCGATTGACTAATCGATTAAACATGTTTTGTTCAAACAACGAGATCAAAACAATCGATTACTTAGTCGACGCATATTCATTGACATAATCGATTTGGCAATGGGCTGAATTCTCCCTATAACTCAAACATTTTACTTCAATCGATTCGTCAACCGATTGTGCTGATCACGGTGACTTAGATATTTACTTTAATCGATTTACCAATCAATTGTGCTGGTCACAATGACTCAAACATTTACCCCTATCGATTTGCCAATCGATTTGGCTTGTTACAGGACCTCAGCTATTTGGTCAAAATCAATGTGCCAATCGATTATTCAATGTGTTTTTGATAAATGATTAACTAGTTCATTCTTTCAATCGATTACCTAATCGATTGATGCAAAGCTTGCACCTCAAGAAACATTTATCAATCGATTATCTAATCAATTAGTGCAATTGATTGTCCAATCGATTTCGTTGATCACAGAACACATGTCTGATGAAAAAGTATTTTCATAATCGATTTGCCAATCGATTGACTCAGTATGAGCTTGGTTCTGTGATTCACAAAATCGATTACTCAATTGATGTGCAAATCGATTGTCCAATTGATTTGTTTAAACACAAAACACAGGTTTTGATAAAACCTTTAAGTAATCAATTTCCCAATCGATTAACTTAGTGAAACCTTCATTCTGTGAGTCTGACAATTGATTGTTCAATTGATTGATCAATTGATTTATTACTTAATTTATTAAAACTCATTTTATAATTTCATTGGCAAATACTATAGGAGAACTCATTATGATTAAGTCTACCTAATTGACTCTATTAACACTAAACATTCTTGTACATCAGTCTTCAAGCCTTGTATGACATCATCCATCTTTGCTTGATTGCTTGAGTTCCAAGTTTTGTCCAAGTGTGTAGTGTTTGATTATTTGCCTGAAATGTTTCTCAATTCAAATCAATAGATCAATCAAATAATTCATATGTATTGTATGTTTGGGAATTAAATCAAAAACATGATTAGGGAAGCACATGTCTTACATGATTAAGTTTTAACGTTATTTTGATATTTACTAAGTTAAATCTAATCCATTTTGGTCCTAAATCATTGTAGTTCCACAAATAAGTGAAAACATCTTAATGGATTAATATTTAAGATCATTTTGGTCTTTATAGGGTTTATTTTAGTCCATTTTGGTTTGAAACCATTGTAGTTCGTCCAAAAAATGCAAAAGTTGTAATGGATTATTATTTTAGGTCATTTTGGTTTTTACTAGGTTTTTTCTCGTCAATTTTTGTTATTAATCATTGTAGTTTGTCAAATAAGTGCAAAAGTCTAAACAAATTAATATTTTATGTCATTTTGGTCTTAACTAGGTTTATTCTTGTCCAATTTGGTTTTAAATCAATTTAGTTTGTCCAATAAGTTCAAAAGTCTCAATGCATTAATATTTGAGGTAATTTTGGTCTTTAATAGGTTTATTCCAGTTCATTTATGTTCATATTAAATATAGCTCGTCAAATAAGATTTTATGTCATTTTGGTATTAACTAGGTTTAATCTAGTCCATTTCGGTTCTAAATAAATGTAGTTTGTCCAATAAGTGCAAAAGTCGTAATGGTGTAATATTTAAGTCATTTTGGTCTTAACTCGGTTTTTTCTAGTCCATTTTGCTTCAAAATCAATGTAGTTCGTCCAATAAGTGGAAAGGTTTTAATTGATGAATATTTTAGGACATTTTGGACATTTACTAGGTTTATTCTAGTACGTTTTGCTTCTAAATCAATATAGTTCGCCAAAGTCTTAATGGATTGATATTTTAGGTCATTTTAGTCTTTATTAGGTTTATTGTTGTACCTTTTGGTTCTAAATTATTGTAGTTCGTCCAATAAGTTCAAAAGTCTTAATGGATTAATATTTTAAGTCATTTTGGTCTTTACCAAGTATATTTATTCTAGTCAATTTTGGTTCTTAATCAACATAGTTCGTCCAATAAGTGCAAAATTCTTAATAGCATTATATTTTAGGTTATTTTCATCTTTACTAGGTTTGTTCAAGTCTGTTTTGGTTCTACTTCAATGTAGTTTGTCCAATAAGTGCAATAGTCTTCATTGATGACAATTTTAGGTCATTTTGGAATTTTACCATGTTTATTCTATTACCTTTTTGTTCTAAATCAATGTAGTTCGTCCAATAAGTGTAAAAGTTTTAACGGATTAACATTTTCGGTCATTTTGGTCTTTACTAGGTTTATTCTATTACCTTCTTGTTCTAAATCAATGTAGTTTACCCACTAAGTGCAAAAGTCTTAATGGATAAATATTTTAAGTCATTTTGGTCTTTACCGTGTTTATTCTAGTGCATTTTGGTTCTAAATCATTGTAGTTCGTCCAATAAGTGCAAAAGCCTTAATGGATTAAGATTTTAGGTTATTTTGTTATTAACTAAGTTTAATCTAATCCATTTTGGTTCTAAATCATTGTAGTTTGTCCAATAAGTGCAAAAGTTTTAATGGATAAAGAGTTTAGGTCATTTTGGTCATTACAAGGTTTATTCTAGTCCATTTTGGTTGTAAATCATTATAGTTCCTCAAATAAGTGCAAATGTCATAATGAATTAAAATTTTAGATCATTTTGGTCTTTCTAAGGTTTATTCTAGTCCATTTTGATTCTAAATCATTGTAGTTTGTCCAATAAGTGAAAAATTCTTAATGGATTAATATTTTAGGTCATTTTGGCCTTCATAGATTAATTCTCGTCTATTTTGGTTATTTATCATTATAGTTCATCCAATAAGTGCAAAAGTCTAAACGGATTAATATTTTATGTCATTTTGGTCTTCACTAGGTTTATTCTTGTCCAATTTGGTTTTAAATCAATTTAGTTTCTCCAATAAGTCCAAAACTCTCAATGTATTAATATGGGAGGTTATTTTGGTCTTTACTAGGTTTATTCTAATCCAACTTGGTTGTAAATCAATTTAGTTTGTCCAATAAGTCCAGAAGTCTCAATAGATTATTATTCGAGGTTATTTTGGTCTTTAATAGTTTTATTCTTGTTATTTTGGCTCTTATTAGATATAGTTCTACCAATAAGTGCAAAAGTCTCAATGGATTAACATTTGAGGTTTTTTTGGTCTTTAATAGGTTCGCTCCAACCCATTTTGTATCTTATTAGATATAGTTCGTCCAATTAGTGCAAAAGTCTCAATGGATTAATATTTTAGGATATAGTTCATCCAATTGGTTCTTTTGTCATTTTGGCCTTTACTAGGTTTATTCTATTCCATTTTGGTTCTAAATCATTGTAGTTCATCCAATATGTGCAAAGGTCTTAATGGATCAATATTTTAGGACATTGTGGTCTTTACTAGGTTTATACTAGTCCATTTTGGTTCTAAATCATTGGAGTTCGTCCAATAAGAGAAAAAGTCATAACAGACTAATATTTTAGAACATTGTGGTTTTTACTAGGTTTTTTCTTGTCCATTTTGGTTCTAAATTGTTGTAATTCTTCCAATAATTGAAAAAATCTTAATGGATTTGATTTTTTCTGTCATTTTGGTCTTTAATAGGTTTATTCTAGTCCATTATTGTTCTAAATCATTGTAGTTCATCCAATATGTGCAAAAGTCTTAATGGAGTAATATTTTAGGACATTGTGGTCTTTACTAGGTTTATTCTAGTCCATTTTGGATGTAAATCATTGTAGTTCATCCAATAAGAGCAAAATTCTTAATGGGCTAATATTTGAGTTTATTTTGGTCAATTTTGGGTCATTGTAGTTCATCCAATAAGTGTAAACATCGTAATGGATTAATATTATGGGTCAATTTTGCTTTTATAAGGTTTATTCTAGTCCATTTTTGTTCTAAATCATTGTAGTTCGTCCAATAAGTGCAAAAGCCTTAATGAATTAATATTTTAGGTCATTTTGCTCTCTACTAGGTTTATTCTAGTCCATTTTGGTTCTAAATCATTGTAGTTCCTCAAATAAGTGCAAACATCATAATGGATTAATATTTTTAGTATTTTTGTCTTTATAAGGTTTATTCGAGTCTATTTTGGTTCTAAACCATTGTAGTTGATCCAATAAATGCAAAAGTCTTAATGGAATAACATTTTATGTCATTTTTATCTTTACTAGGTTTGTTCTAGTCCATTTTGGTTATAAATCATTGTAATTCGTCCAATAAATGCAAAAGATATAATGGATTAATATTTTTGGTCATTTTGGTATTTACTAAGTTTATTCTTGTCAATTTTTGTTCTATATCATCGTAGTTCATCCAATAAGTTCAAAAGTTATAATGGATTAAGATTTTATGTTATTTTGGTCTTTACTAGGTTTATTCTAGTCAATTTTGGTTCTAAATCAACGTAGTTCATCCAATAAGTGCAAAAGTCTTAATGGAATAATATTTGAGGTCATTTTGGTATTTACTAGGTTTATTCTAGTCCATTATGGTTCTAAATCATTTTAGTTCGTCCAATAATTACAAAAGTCTTAATGGATTAATATTTTAGGTCAATTTGGTTATTAATAGGTTTATTCTATTCAATTTTGGTACCAAATCATTGTAGTTCCTACAATAAGTGCAAAAGTCTTAATAGATTAATATTTTAGATCATTTTGGAATTTTACTAGGTTTATTCTACTTCATTTTTTGTTATAAATCAACGTAGTTCGTCCAATAAGTGCAAAAGTTTTAATGGTTTAATAATTTTGGTCTTTACTAGGTTAATTCTAGTACGTTTTGGTTCTAAATCAATGTAGTTCGTCCAAAAAGTGCAAAAGTCTTTATGGATTAATATGTTATGTCAATTTGGTCTTTACTAGGTTTATGTTATCCATTTTGGTTCTAAATCATTGTAGTTCATCCAATAAGTGCAAAAGTCTAAATGGATTAAGATTGTAGGTTATTTTGGTATTAACTAATTTTAATCTAATCCATTTGGTTCTAAATCATTGTAGGTCGTTCAATAGGTTCAAAAGTCTTAATGGATTAATATTTTAGGTCGTTTTGGCCTTTACTAGGTTTATTCTTGTGCAGATTGTTTCTAAATCATTGTAGTTCGTCAATTAAGTGCAAACATCTTAATCTATTAATATTTTAGGTCATATTGGTGTATATAAGGTTTACTCTAGTCCATTTTGGTCTTTACTAGATTTACTCTAGTGCATTTTGGTTCTAAATCATTGTAGTTCGTCCAATAAGTGCAAAAGTGTTAATGGATTAGTATTTTAGGTCATTTTGGTCTCTACTAGGTTTATTCTAGTCCATTTTGGTTCTAAATCATTGTAGTTCTTCAAATAAGTGCAAACAACATACTGGATTAATATTTTAGGTAATTTTTGTCTTTATAAGTTTATTCTAGTCCATTTTGGTTCTAAATCATTGTAGTTCGTCCAATAAATGCAAAAGTGTTAATGGAATAATATTTTATGTCATTTTTGTCTTTACTAGGTTTATTCTTGTCCATTTTGGTTCTATATCAACATAGTTCATTCTATAAGTGAAATGTCCTAATGGAATAATATTTGAGGTCATTTTGGTATTTACTAGGTTTATTTTGTCCATTATGGTTCTAAATCATTTTAGTTCGTTAAATAAGTACAAAAGTCTTAATGGATTAATATTTTAGGTCAATCTGGTTTGTAATAGGTTTATTCTATTCAATTTTGGTACCAAATCATTGTAGTTCCTCCGATAAGTGCAAAAGTCTTAATGGTTTAATAATTTTGGTCTTTACTAGGTTAATTCTAGTACGTTTTGGTTCTAAATCAATGTAGATCGTCCAAAAAGTGCAAAGGTCTTAATGGATTAAATTTTAGGTCACTTTGGTCTTTACTAGGTTTATTCTATCTATTATGGTTTTAAATCATTGTAGTTCATCGAATAAGTGCAAAAGTCTAAATGGATTAAAATTGTAGGTTATTTTGGTATTAACTAAAATTAATCTAATTCGTTTTGGTTATAAATCATTGTTGGTTCGTCCAATAAGTACAAAAGTCATAATGGATTAATATTTGAGGTCATTTTGGTCTGTACGAGGTTTATTCTAGTCCATTTTGGTTCTAAATCAACATAGTTCATCATATAAGTATAAAAGTCTTAATAGATAAATATTTTAGGTCACTTTGGAATTTTACTAGGTTTACGCTAGTCAACTTTTGTTCTAAATCAATGTAGTTCGTCCAATCAGTACAAAAATATTTATGTATTAATATTTTATTTCATTTTGGTCTTTACAAGGTATATTGTAGTCCATTTTGGTTCTAAATCATTGTAGTTCGTCCAATAAGTGCAAAATTCTTAATGGATTAAGATTTTAGGTTATTTTGGTATTAACTAAGTTTAATCTAGTCAATTTTTATTCTAAATCATTGTAGTTCAATATATAAGTGCAAACGTCTTAATGGATTAATATTTTATGTCGTTCTGGTCTTAATGGATTAATATCGTCCATAAAGTGAAAAAGTCTTAATAGATTAATAATTTAGGTAATTTTGGTCTTTACTAAGTTTATACCAGTCAATTTGGGTTCTAAATCAACATAATTTGTCCAATAAGTGCTAAAGTCTTAATAGCATAATATTTTAGGTCATTTTCATCTTTACTAGGTTTTTTAAGTTTGTTTTGGTTCTAAATAATTGTAGTTCATCCAATAAGTGCAAAAGTCTTAATCGATTAATATTTTAGGTCATTTTAGAATTTTATAGGTTTAATCTAGTCAATTTTGGTTTTAAATAATTGTAATTCATCCAATAAGTCCAAAAGTCTTAATGGATTAATATTTTAAGTCATTTTGGTCTTTACTAGGTTTATTCTATTCAATTTTGGTACAAAATCATTGTAGAGCCTCAAATAAGTGCAAAAGTCTTAATAGGTTAATATTTTATGTCATTTTGGACTTTTACTAGGTTTATTCTAATACCTTTTTGTTCAAAATCAATGTAGTTCATCCATTAAGTGCAAAAGTTTTAATAGTTTAATAATTTAAGTCATTTTGGTGTTTACTAGGTTTATTCTAGTATCTTTTAGTTCAAAATCATTGTGGTTCGTCCAATAAGTTCAAAAGTCTAAAAGGATTAATATTTTAGGTCATTTTGTTCTTTACTAGGTTTATTCTAGTCCATTTTGGTTCTAAATCATTGTAGTTTGTCCATTAAGTTCAAAGTTTTAATAAAATAATATTTTAGGCCGTTTTGATCATTACTAGGTTTATTCTAGTCCATTTTAGTTCTAAATAATTGTAGTTCGTCCAATAAGTGCAAAAGTCTTAATGAATTAAGATTTTAGCTCATTTTGGTAACTAGGTTTAATCTAGTATGCTTTTGTTCTAAATCAATGTAGTTCGTCCCATAAGTGAAAAAGTCTTAATGGATAAATATTTTTGGTCATTTTGGTTTATACTAGGTTGACTCTAAGGAAAAAGTCGTAATGAATTAATATAATATGCCATTTTTGTCTTTATTTGGTTAATTCTAGTCCATTTTGTTCATATAACGTTGTAGTTCGTCCAATAAGTTCAAAAGTATTGATAAATTAATATTATAGGTCATTTTTGTTTTCACTAGGTTTAATCTAGTCCATTTAGGTTCTAAATCAATGTAGTTCGTCCTATACGTGCAAAAGTCTTAATGGATTAATATTTTAGGTCATTTTGGACTTTACTAGGTTTATTCTAGTCCATTTTGGTTGTATATCTTTGGATATCATCCAATAAGTGCAAACATTTTCACTGATTAATATTTTATGTCATTTTGGTCTTTACTAGAATTATTCTAGTCCATTTTGGTTCTAAATCCTTGTTGTTTGTCAAAAAAGTGCAAAATTCTTAATGAATGATGATTTTAGGTCATTTTTGTATTAATTAGGTTTAATCTAGTCCATTTTAGTTTTTATTCGATATAGTTAATCCTATAAGTACAAAAATCTCAATGAATTAAGATTTTAGGTCATTTTTGTATTAACTAGGTTTAATATAGTCCATTTTTATTTTAAAACAATGTAGTTCGTCTATTAAGTGCAAAAGTCTTAATGGATTAATATTTTAGGTCATTTTGGTCTTTACTAGGTTTATGCTAGTCCATTTTACTTCTAAATCATTGTAGTTTATCCAATAAGTGCAAAAGTCTTAATGGATTAACATTTAAAGTTATTTTTGTCTTTACTAGGTTTATTCTTAACCATTTTGGTCCTAAACCATTGTAGTTCGTCCAATAATTGCAAAAGTCTTAGAGGATTTATATTTTAGATCATTTTTGTTTTAACTAGGTTTAATCAAGTCTATTTTTGTTCTAAATCCTTGTAGTTTGTTTAATATGTGCTAAAGTCTTAATGGTTTAATACTTTAGGTCCTTTTGGTCTTTAGTAGGTTTATTCTAGTTCATTCTGGTTCAAAATCATTGTATTTTGTCAATAATTGCAAAAGTCTTAACAGATTAATATCGTAGGTCATTTTGGTATTTACTAGGTTTATTCTAGTCAATTTTGGTTCTAAATCATTGTAGTTCATCCAATAAGTGCAAATGTCTTATTGGATTAATATTTTAGGTTCTTTTGATCTTTACAAGGTTTATTTTAGTACATTTACTTGGTTTATTCTAGTCCATTTTGGTTCTAAATCAGTTTCGTTCGTCCAATAAGTGCACAACTCTTAATGGATTAAGATTTTAGGTCATTTTGGTCTTTACAATATTTAATCTAGTCTATTTTGGTTCTAAAAAGATGTAGTTAATATTTAGGTCATTTTGGTCTTTAGTAGATTTATTCTAGTCCATTTTGGATCCAAATCATTGTATTTCGTCAAATAAGTGCAATAATCTTAATGGATTAATATTTAGGTCATTTTGGTGTTTAACAGGTTGTTTAGTCTAGTCCATTATGGTTACCTTCTCGCCCCTCCTAACCACTCCGTTGGAAAATAGCGAGTTTTTGCCTTTCGTGGGATTCGAGCCCGGTACCTGGGGGATAAGTACCGCCTCCACACAGATCCCACTACCAATTAAGCCACTAGCTCAATTGGTAGTTGGATCTGTGTGGAGGCGGTACTTATCCCCCAGGTACCGGGCTCGAATCCCACGAAAGGCAAAAACTCGCTATTTTCCAACGGAGTGGTTAGGAGGGGCGAGAAGGTAACCATAATGGACTAGACTAAACAACCTGTTAAACACCAAAATGACCTAAATATTAATCCATTAAGATTATTGCACTTATTTGACGAAATACAATGATTTGGATCCAAAATGGACTAGAATAAATCTACTAAAGACCAAAATGACCTAAATATTAACTACATCTTTTTAGAACCAAAATAGACTAGATTAAATATTGTAAAGACCAAAATGACCTAAAATCTTAATCCATTAAGAGTTGTGCACTTATTGGACGAACGAAACTGATTTAGAACCAAAATGGACTAGAATAAACCAAGTAAATGTACTAAAATACGTGGGATTCGAGCCCGGTACCTGGGGGATAAGTACCGCCTCCACACAGATCCCACTACCAATTAAGCCACTAGCTCAATTGGTAGTTGGATCTGTGTGGAGGCGGTACTTATCCCCCAAGTACCGGGCTCGAATCCCACGGAAGAGACGAGAAGATCGTGAGGTAGCATCGTCGGTAACGGTAATGGCCGGGGTGTTTAGTGGCTGGCTATATCCGGATCATATATGTTTAGGACATGCATAAATTGCATATATTTTATTGTCATTGTTATTTTTATATAATTAGTTGTTCTAAGGTGAGTTACTACTTGTTATTTAGATACATCTCATAATTTTTGATACACCTTACGAATTATAAAAATCAATTTCACTAAATCTTTTATTACAAAAAGATTTTATATTTATATTTTATGGTTGTTAACTTATTATTTGGTCTAATTTTTCCGTGGGATGAACTGACCCCTTACACTAACATTTAGGTACTAACGATCTCGAAGGGTTGCATGAATGACGTTTGTTTGGCGCACGCGCGTGGGAAAAAGGGTACTTTAATAAAATAATAATGCTTGTACTGATAAAACCGTTGTGATACAATTTTTAAGTTTATTTATTTTTCATCGTTGATTTTTAATAGAAGTGCGGAGGCGGGGTCCTTCCGCTAGGAAAAACTGGAATTATTCTATTTTTAAGTGAACATTTTCTACAATTAGTAAATTGTCTTACAAAAATAATAATATCCGATAAATCGCATTGTGTTATTTTTAAAAATGAAATCAAACTATTTACTAGAGAAATTTTATTTATCATATGATGAACTACTTTTAAAAAAAAAAATTAATGTCGTTTTTGAAAGAAAAAATAAATATTTTTAAGTAATGTCTTGGATCAAAATCCGGGGCGTTACAATGTGGTATCAGAGCACTAATTCTCGGACCTTGGTGGGAAGAGACGCTTCGTGCATGTCACATGTTTTTTTCTTGTGATATGTTATTCATGTTAATTGTATAATTTTCTAATTATTTGAGTTTTACTAATTATTTAAATGTCTATTATGTGTCATTAATTATGTAACCTTCTTGAAATTGAATTTTATTAATTACTTAAACTTTTATTAAGTTATTAATTGTGTAACCTTCTTGAATTTGAATTTTTAAGAATTACTTAAATTCTTATTAAGTGTCATTAAATATGTTAATTGCTTGGTTTTCTAATTATTAAATTTTACTTAAATTTCTATTATGTGTCATCAATTGTATAACCTCCATGATTTTTGTCATTAAATATATGTTTTAAATATTTGGTTTAATAGTGTTATTTAAATTTTTCAAACATGAAATCTCTATAACTACTTGCATGCTTTTATTGGCATTGTCTTTTATATTTTATTTAAGTTGTTACATTTTATAATCTTTATGATTTTACTTATTCATCGTATGATTGTTTTATTTT
>NC_021165.2:44660402-44662551 GCF_000331145.2 Cicer arietinum
TTCTATTTTTAAGTGAACATTTTCTACAATTAGTAAATTGTCTTTACAAATAATAATATCCGATAAATCGCATTGTGGTATTTTTTAAAATGGAATCAAACTATTTACTAGAGAAATTTTATTTATTATATGATGAACTACTTTAAAAAAAAAAAATTAAGCCGTTTTTGAAAGAAAATAAATATTTTTAAGTAATGTCTTGGATCAAAATCCGGGGCGTTACATTGTGGTATCAGAGCACTAATTCTCGGACATTGGTGGGATGGGACGCTTCATGTATGTCGCATGTTTTTTCTTCTTGTGATATGTTATTCATGTTAATCGTATAATTTTCTAATTATTTGAGTTTTACTAATTATTTAAATTTCTATTATGTGTCATTGATTATGTAACCTTCTTGAAATTGAATTCTATTAATTACTTAAACTTTTATTAAGTTATTAATTGTGTAACCTTCTTGAATTTGAATTTTAAGAATTACTTAAATTCTTATTAAGTGTCATTAAATATGTTAATTGCTTGGTTTTCTAATTATTAAATTTTACTTAAATTTCTATTATGTGTCATCAATTGTATAACCTCCATGATTTTTGTCATTAAATATATGTTTTAAATATTTGGTTTAATTGTGTTATTTAAATTTTTCAAACTTGAAATCTCTATAACTACTTGCATGCTTTTATTGGCATTGTCTTTTATATTTTATTTAAGTTGTTACATTTTATAATCTTTATGATTTTACTTATTCATCGTATGATTGTTTTATTTTTAATTTTAAACTCTCTACTTCTTTTTGTACTAAGGGCTTGATTTTCTAACTATTTTATGTCATTAATGACTTAAATTTCAATTATGTGAATTTAATTGTCTAATTTCTTTGAATAATTATGATGAAAAATATGTTTTAAATTCTTGATCCTATGATTTGAGATAATTTTAATCAAGCAATAAACATTTATGATTGTATGATATTGTGAATTATGAGTTTATTACCACAATTTAAAATTATTTCAATCTAAATCACAAAGTAACTCTTGAGCTTTCATCATGTGATCTAAATGTATGTAATTAAAGACAATGTTCTAAACCTTATATTATGTTTAATTGTATGATCCCCAAAATAGAAGGAAAGGATAATACATAAATAGTTGTATTGGAGGGATTCTGGCTAAGGAAAGACTTGGTTATTAAGTGGTCCATTGACCCACCTCTCTTTCCTGGGAACCCCTCCAAAGAATGACTTGCTGTATAACCCGAACCTACTATATAGTGTTCAATAAATTATTAATTTAGTGTGACGATAGTAAGATAATTATTCTTTGAATGTTTAATTATTTGATAAAGTATTTTCATATTAAATAATTTATTATTGGGATTTTTATTATTGACTAATTAAAACTCGTAGAAATATTTGTCTTAGAGTGAACAATGACCAAGCCAATTTTGACTAAGTCAAAATTGAATCACTCACACTACTATTTTTATAACTATATTTTATAAAATTTAGTTTATATTGTGTCCATTCAAATGTGTAACTAGCAAGAATAAATACATGAATGCCAATTAATTCTTAACGGTTGGTCATTGAATGGCATTATTCCAATTTAATTCTTTATTCACGTGTGCAATTAAACTCAATGAAGAGAATTATTCATTCTCTCTGATCAGCTTTATACCTCCTTTATTAGTCACATAAACCTCTCCTTCTTAGAACACGATTAAACTTACAGTAGAGGAAAATAAGTCATAATCACTCACACGCCATTACCAACACTACATTTATCTCAAATATTTTCTAAGCCACTCAAACAACCATCCTTACATTCCCTAGTTTTTTTATCGGAGCTATAAACTTTTATTCACCTTGGTGAGACTTTCGAGGACTATATAGTGGTACGTGGAAGGAAAGCGTCCAAGGTAAGGGCTTTTCCCCATGCAGAGTTAGGTTAGATATTAAATTAGCGATTCGTAAGATATTGATATGGTGTCTGAATGTATTAAAAGAAAAATGTCGATTTTATTTCCGTCGTAAAGAAATTAACTATCATGCTTTGATTGTTTCTTTTGAGTAATATCTCTATTTGATGAAATTAATTATAGAATTATATTTTATTACCATTCCTTCATCAATATGTTTGTTGTGAAAACG
>NC_021165.2:44662971-44669949 GCF_000331145.2 Cicer arietinum
ATCATTGTCATGACATACCATATGCATCTTTTGGACGCCTTAGTGGCTGGTTTAATTTTCCCCATTGGTATGGGTGACTTCTGTGTGGACGCCTTAGTGGCTGGCTATATCCGGATCATATATGTTTAGGACATGCATAAATTGCATATATTTTATTGTCATTGTTATTTTTATATAATTATTTGTTCTAAGGTGAGTTACTACTTATTATTTAGATACATCTCATAATTTTTGATACACCTTACGAATTATAAAAATCAATTTCTCTAAATCTTTTATTACAAAAAGATTTTATATTTATATTTTATGGTTGTTAACTTATTATTTGGTCTAATTTTGCCGTGGGATGAACTGACCCCTTACACCAATATTTAGGTACTAATGATCTCGAAGGGTTGAATCAATGACGTTTGTTTGGCGCACACGCGTGAGAAAAAGGGGTACTTTAATAAAATAATAATAATAATGTTTGTAGTGATAAGACCGTTGTGATACAATTTTTAAGTTTATTTATTTTTCATCGTTGATTTTTAATAGAAGTGCGGAGGCGGGGTCCTTGCGCTAGGAAAAACTTGAATTATTCTATTTTTAATGAACATTTTCTACAATTAGTAAATTGTCTTACAAAAATAATAATATCCGATAAATCGCATTGTGTTATTTTTTTAAATGAAATTAACCTATTTACTAGAGAAATTTTATTTATCATATGATGAACTACTTTAAAAAAAAAAATTAATGTCGTTTTTGAAAGAAAATAAATATTTTTAAGTAATGTCTTAATGGATCAAAATCCCGGGAGTTACATAGTTCCTCCAATAATGTACATACTTATTACTTTTTCTTTTAATATTTAAGAGCATTTTGGTCTTTACAATGTTTAATCTAGTCCATTTTGGTTCTAAATAAATGTAGTTCATCCAAGAACTGAAAAGTCTTAATGGATTAATATTCTTGGTCATTTTTGTCTTTACAGGGTTTGCTCTAGTCAATTTTAGTTCTAAATCATTTTAGTTATTTCATTAAGTGCAAAACTCTTAATGGATTGATATTTTAGTTCAACTTTGTCATTACTAGGTTTATTCTAGTCCATTTGGACTCTAAAACATTGTAGTTCGTCCAATAAGTGCAAAAGTATTAATGGATTCATATTTTAGGTCATTTTGGTATTTATTAGGTTTATTCTAGTTCATTTTGGTTCAAAATCATTGTAGTTAGTCGAATAAGTGTAAATGTCTTAATAGATTAATATTTAGGTCATTTTGGTGTTTAGTAGGTTTATTCTAGTCCATTTTGATTCTAATTCACTGTAGTTCGTCCAATAAGTGCAAAAGTCTTAATAGATTGATATTTTAGGTCATTTTGGTTTTTACTAGGTTTTATCTAGTCCATTTTGGTTCTAAACCAATATAATTCGTCCAATAAGAACAAAAGTCTTAATGGATTAATATTTAAGTCATTTTAGTCTTTACTAGATTTATTCTAGTCAAATTTTGGTTCTAATTCATTGTAGTTTGTCCAATAAGTGCAAAAGTCTTAAAGGATTAATATTTTAGATCATTTTGGTGTTTATTAGGTTTATTCTAGTCCATTATGGTTCTAAATCATTATAGTTCGTAAAATAAGTCCAAAAGTCTTAATGGATTAATATTTTAGGACATTTTGGTCTTTAGTAGGTTTATTCTAGTCCATTTTGGTTCTAAATCATGGTATTTCGTCTAATAAGTGCAAAAGTCTTAATGGATTAATATTTTTGGTCATTTTGGTCATTACTAGGTTTATTCTAATGTATTTTGGATCTAAATCAATGTCTTTCGTCCAATAAGTGCAAAAGTCGTAATGGATTAATATTTTAGGTCATTTTGGTAATTACATGGTCATTTTGGTCTTTACTAGATTTATACTTGTCTAATTTGGGTCTATATAATTTGGGTCTATGTTTAATATAGTCCGTTTTGGTTGTAAATCAATGTAGTTCGTCCAATAAGTGCAAAATTCTTAATGGATTAATATTTTAGGTCATTTTGGTCATTACAAGGTTTATTCTTGTATATTTTGGTTCTTAACCAATGTACTTCGTCAATTAAGTATAAAAGTCTTAATGGATTAATATTTTAGGTCATTTTGGTTTTTTACTAGGTTTATTCTAGTCCATTTTGGTTCCAAATCATTGTAATTCGTCAAATAAGTGCAAAAGTCTTAATGAATTAATATTTTAGGTCATTTTGGTGTTTACTTGGTTTATTCTAGTCTATTTTGGTTCTAAATCAATGTAGTTCGTCCAATAAGCGCAAAGTCTTAATGGATTAATATTTTAGGTCATTTGAGTAAATACATGGTTTATTCTTGTCTACTTTGGATCTAAATCAATGTAGTTCGTCCAATAAGTGCAAAAGTCTTAATGGATTAATATTTTAGGTCAATTTGGTCTTTACTAGGTTTATTCTAATCTATTTTGGTTCCAAAGCATTGTAATTCGTCAAATAAGTGCAAAAGTTATAAAGGATTATTATTTCAGTCATTTTGGACTTTAATAGGTTTATTCTAGTCCATTTTGGTTCTAAATCATTGTATTTCGTCCAATAAGTGCAAATGTCTTCATGTATTAATAATGTAGTTCATTTTGGTCATTACTAGGTTTATTCTAGTAAATATTAGTTTTAAAACAATGAAGTTCGTTAAATAAGTGCAAACTTCTGAATTGTTAAATATTTTAGGTCATTTTGGTCATTACTAGGTTTATTCTAGTCTATTTTGGTTCTAAAACAATGTAGTTCGTCCAATAAGTGCAAAATTCTTAATGGATTAATATGTTAAGTCATTTTGTTCTTTACTAGATTTATTCTTGTCTAATTTGGGTCTATATCATTGTAGTTAGTCCAATAAGTGCAAAAGTCTTAATGGATTTATATTTAAGGTCATTTTGTTGTTTACAATGTTTAATCTAGCCCACTTTCATTCTAAATAGATGTAGTTCGTCCAAGAAGTGAAAAGTCTTAATGGATTAATATTCTAGGTAATTTTTGTCTTTACAAGGTTTGTTCTGGTCGATTTTGGTTCTAAATGATTTTAGTACGTTCAATAACTGCAAAAGTCTTAATGGATTGATATTTTAGTTCAATTTTCTTATTACAAGGTTTATTCTAGTCCATTTTGATTCTAAAACATTGTAGTTCGTTTAATAAGTGAGAAATGCACAAATCTTAATGGATTTAAATTTACTTCATTTTGGTTTTTAATATGTGTATTCTAGTTCATTTTGATTCTAAATCATTGTAGTTTGACCAACAAGTGCAAATGTATTAATGGAATATTATTGTAGATCATTATTTGTATTACTAGGTTTATTCTTGTCCATTTTGGTTCTAAAACGACGTAGTTTGTCCAATAAGTGCAAAATTCATATTGGATTAATATTTTAGGTCAATTTGGTCTTTTCTCGGTTTATTCTAGTCGATTTTGATTCCAAATCATGTAGTTCATATAAAAAGTGCAAAAGTCTTAATGGATTAATATTTAAGTCCTTTTGGTCATTAATAGGTTTATTCTGGTCCATTTTGGTTATAAATCATTGTAGTTCGTCCAATAAGTGCAAACGTCTTCAAGGATTAACATTTTACGTCATTTTGGTCTTTACTAGATTTAATATAATCCAGTTTGGTTGTAAATCAATGTAGTTCGTCCAATAAGTGCAAAAGTCTTAATTGATTAATATTTTAGGTCATTTTGGTCTTTACTAGGTTTATTCTAGTCTATTTTGGTTCTAAATTAATATTCTTCGTCTAATAAGTATAAAAGTCTTAATGGATTAATAGTTTACGTCATTTTGGTCTTTACTAGGTTTATTCTAGTCAATTTCAATTCCAAATCATTGTAGTTCGTCATATAAGTGCAAAAGTCTTAATGGATTAATATTTTAGGTTATTTTGGTGTTTACTAGGTTTATTCTAGTATATTTTTGTTCTAAATTAATGTATTTTTTCCAATAAGTGCAAAAGTCTTAATGGATTAACATTTTAGGTCATTTTTGTAATGACATGGTTTATTCTAGTCTACTTTGGCTCTAAATCAATGTAGTTCGTCCAATAAGAGCAAAAGTCTTAATGGAGTAATATTTTAGATCATTTTGGTCCTTACTAGGTTTATTCTAATCCATTTTGTTTCCAAAGCATTGTAGTTCGTCAAATAAGTGCAAAAGTCTTAATGGATTGTAGTTCGTCCAATAAATGCAAATGTCTTAATGGATTAATAATGTAGTTCATTTTGGTCATTACTAGGTTTATTCTAGTAAATTTTTGTTCTAAAACAATGATGTTCGTAAAATAAGTATAAAATTCTTAATGGATAAATATTTTAGGTCATTTATGTCATAACTAGGTTTATTCTAGGTTTATTCTAGTCTATTTTGGGTCTATATCATTGTAGTTTTCCAATAAATGCAAAAGTTTTAATGGATTAATATTTTAGATCATTTTGGTGTTAACTAGGTTTGTTGTAGTCCATTATGGTTCTTAATCATTGTAGTTCGTCCAATAAATGCAAAAGTCTTAATGGATTAATATTTTAGTTCATTTCGGTCATTATTAGGGTATTGTAGTCTATTTTGGTTCTAAACCAATGCAGTTTGTCCAACAAGTGCAAAAGTCTTAATGGATTAATATGTTAGGTCAATTTGGTTTTTACAATATTTATTCTAGTCCATTTTGTTTCTAAATCGTTGTAGTTCATCCAATAAGTGCAAAAGTATTAATAGATTAATATTAAGGTCATTTTGGTCTTTAATAGGCGTATTCTAGACCATTATTGTTCTAAATAATTGTTGTTCATCCAATAAGTGTAAAAGTCTTAATGGATTAATATTTAAGTCATTTTGGTCTTTAGTGGGTTAATCCTAGTCAATTTCGGTTCCAAATCATTGTAGTTTGTCAAATAAGTGCAAAAGTATTAATGGATTAAAATTTAGGTCATTTTGGTTTTTAACCGGTTTATTCTAGTCAATTTTGGTTCTAAATCATTGTAGTTCGTCAAATAAGTGCAAAAGTCCTAATGGATTAATATTTAAGTCATTTTGGTCTTTACTAGGTTTGTTATAGTCAATTTTGGTTTAAATCATTGTAGTTCGTTCAATAAGTGCAAAAGTCTTAAAGGATTAATATTTAGGTTATTTTGATCTTTAGTAGGTTTATTTTTGTCCATTTGGGTTCTAAATTATTGTAGTTCGTCCAATAAGTGCAAAAGTCTTAATGGATGAATATTTTAGGTCATTTTGGTCTTTACTAGGTTTAATCTAATCTATTATGGTTCTAAATCTATGTAGTTCGTCCAATAAGTGTAAAAGTCTTAATGGATTAATATTTTAGGTTATTTTTGTCTTTAAATGGTTATTTGTACTCCATTTTGTTTGTAAATCATTGTGGTTCGTCCAATAAGTGCAAAATTTTTAATGGATTAATATTTTAGGTCATTTTGGTCTCTACAAGGTTTAATATAGTCTATTTTGGTTCTACATCAATGTTGTTTGTCCAATAAGTGCAAAAGTTTTAATGGATTAATATTTTAGGTCGTTTTGGTATTACAAGGTGTATTCCAGTCTATTATGGTTCTAAATCATTGTAGTTCGTTCAATAAGTGCAAGAGTCTTAATGGATTAATATTTTAGTTCCTTTTTGTCATTACTAAGTTTATTCTAGCCGATTTTGGTTCTAAAATAATGTAGTTCGTCCAATAAGTGCAAAAGTCATAATGGATTAATATTTATGGTCAATTTGGTCTTTACTAATTTTACTCTAGTCCATTTTGGTTCCAAGTCATTGTAGTTTGTCAAATAAGTGCAAAAGTTTTGATGGATAAAAATTTTCGGTAGTTTTGGTCTATACCACGTTTATTCTAGTCCATTTTGTTTGTAAATCATTGTAGTTTGTCCAATAAGTGCAAAAGTCTTATGGATTAATATTTTAGTTCATTTTGGTCATCTCTAGGTTTATTCTAGGCTATTTGGGTTATAAATAAATATAGTTCATCCAATAAGTGCAAAAATCTTAATGGATTAATATTTTAGGTCATTTCGGTCTTTACTATGTTTAATCTACTCCAATTGGGTTCTAAATAGATGTAGGTCGTCCAGTAAGTGCAAAAGTCTTAATGGATTAATATTTTAGGTCATTTTGGTCTTTACTCAATTTATTCTAGTCCAATTTGGATCTCTATCATTGTAGTTTGTCCTATAAGTGCAAAAGTCTTCACATATTAATATTTTAGATTATTTTGGTGTTTACTAGGTTTATTCTATTCCATTATGGTTCTAAATCATTGTAGTTCGTCCAATAAATGCAAAAGTATTAATGGATTAATATTTTAGTTAATCTTGGTCATTACTAGGTTTATTGTAGTCTATTTTGGTTCTAAACCAATGTAGTTTGTCCAATAAGTGCAAAAGTCTTAATGGATTAATATGTTTGGTCAATTTGGTCTTTGCTAGGCTTACTCTAGTCCATTTTGGTTCCAAATCATTGTAGTTCTTCAAATATGTGCAAAAGTTTTAATGGATTAAAATTTTAGGTAATTTTTGTTTATACTACGTTTATTGTAGTCCATTTTGTTTATAAATCATTGTAGTTAGCCCAATAAGTACAAAAGTTTTAATGGATTAATATTTTACGTCATTTTGGTCTTTACTAGATTTATACTTGTAACAGCCTGCTTTTTTTTTTTTAAAACGAAAAGAGAAATCGAATTTCAAATATTAAAAAGAAATACCTTTGGATAAAATATTTAAGTCGGAACATAACGACAAAAGTCAACAAATATTTACAAGCAGCGGAATAGTTTTTTGGAAATAAATTTCCATAGTATTTAAACATCAAAATACACCAGCGCTGTGAGGCCTATCAGACATAACTCATACCCCTGGGTTATTCCTCCACCAATACCCAGCATCTTCTAATAGTAGATAAGTGGCATAGTTGACCTTCATTCCTG
>NC_021165.2:44669964-44679942 GCF_000331145.2 Cicer arietinum
ATTCCTGCTTGACAGTTAATCATCTCAAAGATCTTTTCCACTTCTTGGATCCACTGATCCGCTTTCTTTGAATTCTCATCACTCTTAAACTTGTGAGGATTGTAACGACAAAAATCTTCTAATCCTCTTGACTCAGCGGCACATATCTCTCTTTCCCACTTTTGTAGATCCCGACGAGTCTTTGCAGCAGTTTGGGCAGCAACAGAAGCATCCATGTTATTCATAGCTTCTGCCATTTGGTTGTCCTTATTGACATTGACTCTTGGAGCGCCATTCCTTCTTGGCGGCATGGTTTTCCTATAAGAAGAGTCTTAACACCACTTCAAATAATTCCAAAACTAACTTCCGACTACGTCAACACATAATAACTACCCTTGATCTGACAACTCAGACAAATTACCCCGACGCATGATCAGATAATGACCCCAAACCTACAGGTTGACCTACAATCTATAACCAAAAACTCCACAGTCCCAAAGAAATCGAAACCAAAGCTCTGATACCATTGTTGTAACAACCCGTTTATTTTTCTTTTTAAAAAAAAAACAAAAACAAAAATCGAATTTCAAATATTAAAAAGAAATACCTTTGGATAAAATATTTAAGTCGTAACATAACGACAAAAGTCGAAAAATATTTACCAGCAGAGAAATAGTTTTTTGAAATAAAAATCCAAAGTATTTAAACATCAAAATACCCCGGGACTATGAGGCCTATCAGACATAGCTCATACCCCTGGGGTATTATCGGTAGACACCTGTACAAAGGCACTGCTCCAAGAATTTTAACTCTCATACGTCACATCAAAAAGTGGTACATGGAGCCATCAAAATAAAAGTCTAGCTGACAATATGAGGTATAGGTACAATCTTCCAAATTGAAATAAATACACCCACTAAAGAAAGACATCTATCCCCTATACAACCATCTAATCTGATCATGCTACAAAAAACTACACAACTCGGGTGATCTCCACGCGCCCCGCCAGATCTTCTGTCACATCACCGGTCATGTATGTCTAACTACGTGTCCATCTGTAGGGTACTTTCTGTAGGACAATCCTGGTTCTCATATGAGGGCAAAGCCCAGATTTCCACAATAATTGTAAAGGTCACCAACCGAAATTAACAAATATCACATAGCATTTAAATTTTAAATGCACAAAATAACCTTTCATCTTATCATACTCCTTGAAAGGGTTTTCATATGTCAAAAGATGCATAAACAAGTTGAAAAATGAAGTTTTTGACAAAATTGCACTGTCGTATTCGAATACAGCATCCTTGTATTCGAATACAGTGTTGTTTCAGAAGTCAGTAGCAAAATCAGCACAACTGTATTCGACTACACCATCCTTGTAGCGGAATACAAATGCAATTTAGAAGTCAGTAGCAAAAACAGGATGTTTGTATTCGACTACAACCTCATTGTATTCGAATACAATGCAGAAAAAATGCAGAATTCAGTTTCGAAACGTTTCGAAAAGGTTTCGCAATCAATCAACACTTACAACAAATCCAAAACAATCACTCTTAGAAATTAAGGCACAATCACAACAACAACTAAGTATACACACGCAATCAAAACATTATATCAAACATGACTCGCGTGCCAAGCACCCTAATGCAATGCGTATATGCCAAAATGCATAAATTCTGGAATTCCAACAAAAACCCTCCTCGAAGGGGCGTAAATCATAATTGTACCGCCTATCACAGGCCTTGTACTAATTGTCAAGGTGCCACCCATCACAGGCCCGCACGATTTACTAAGTGTCGCCTATCACAGGCCTTACACCATTTTCTAGAGTGCAATCGCTCACAGATCAACATATTCTAGAGTGCAATATTTCACAGATCAGTGCGACATGATAATCCCCGTAAGGACAAGATGAACCAACAAATCACATGGCATCCTCTCGTGGCCCATCACGGTCACCACTATCACCATGGCCCCATCGCAGTCACCATGTATTATGAAATGCATGAGCATACTCTGAATATTTCCACAACAATCATTAAGTAAATGCAGATATTAAAAGATTCCCCATTTTTAATACTCATTTAACACTAATGATTTTCAAATTCCACACAAAGTATACTTAAAAATTTATTTTCCACCACGACACATCAAATTTAATCCACAATTCACATTAAATTCAATCAATTCAAATTCCACCAAAAACCACGCCGACCTCAATCATCAATCACACAAATATTTCCACACTTTCAAACATAAATCACGCCAAATGAATTTTCACAAACAACACTTCAACACATCAAATTTAATTCCTCAAAAACATACATAAATTAATTAAATTCCTTTTCCACAAATTCACACCAAACTCATGCCAAATTAATTTTCACAAAACCACACCTCAAACACATCAAATTTAATTTCATCAAAAAACACATAAATGAATTAAATTCCTGTTTCACAAAATCACACATCCATTACACAAAATTCAACCTCCACAAATACACATATAGCATCCTATATGCAAGCTAAAAATTTGGAAGGAGCCCTTACCTCAACGGTAGCTTTAACGAGCGATTACAGTACCACGATTAATTCCAATAAAATCTCTGCTTGCATCGTTGCTTCCAAATTTTGTTCACTAGCTCCATAGCGAGAAGATGAACAACTTTCCCTTCTACCTCTTCGCGAAATAAAGCTTAGATCTAGAAGAAATGTGGAGGTTTGTGTTTGACGGTTTTGAAAATCCTTAACCCAGTTTCCTTCGTTTTCGAATTAGGGAGGAAGAATGAAGCTGAGAAATCCTTGCTTTCTCACCCACCAAGCCTTGGGTTGCCTTTCTTGAAATAAAAAGGAAGCAAAAGAAAAAGAAGGGAGAAGGAAGAAAAGATGGAGTTCGTGAGGCAGGGAGAGGAAGAAGACGTTATGTTTTCTTTCCTTTTTCTTTCTTTTCCTGTTCACACACACACACACACACACACACACACACACACACACATATATATATATATATATATATTAATTAAACCAAACTAATATCTAAATATCCAGATATTTTAGATATTTATAAAAATCATCGTTTCCACATCACCTCTCAAACCATTTTGATAAAAATATCTACTCCCATCGCAACTCAATTGACAGATAAAAATTTTAGCAACCCGAGATATTTTTGACAAAACTGCCCGGTATTAAATTCTTCGTAACATAAATAAATTATTATTCGACAAAAGATTCAACGTACTTAATCTAATTTATTTATCGACGAATAATTTTAATCGGGACATTAAACTCACAAAATATCAATAACTTGGCTAAAAAGCCTTAGAATCCAACACCAAAATACCAAAGCCTCAGAGTCCCAAACCAAAATACACTGAAATAACTTGGCTATAGTGTAGTTTGTCCAATAAGTGCAAAAGTCTTAATGGATTAATATGTTAGGTCAATTTGGTCTTTACTAGATTTATTTTAGTCCATTTTGGTTCTAAATCATTGTAGTTCGTCAAATAAATGCAAAAGTATTAATGAATTAATATTTAGGTCATTTTGGTCTTTACTAGGCGTATTCTAGTCCATGATGGTTCTAAACCATTGTAGTTCGTCCAATAAGTACAAAAGTATTAATGGATTAATATTTAAGTCATTTTGGTCTTTAGTAGATTTATTCTAGTTCATTTTGGTTCCAAATCATTGTAGTTCGTCAAATAAATGCAAAAGTATTAATGGATTAATATTTAGGTCAATTTGGTTTTTAACAGGTTTATTCTAGTTAATTTTGGTTCTAAATTATTGTAGTTCGTCCAATAAGTGCAAAAGTCTTAATGAATTAATATTTAAATCATTTTGGTCTTTACTAGGTTTGTTCTAGTCAATTTTGGTTTAAATCATTGTAGTTCGTTCAATAAGTGCAAAAGTCTTAATGGATTAATATTTAGGATATTCTGATCTTTAGTAGGTTTTTTCTAGTCCATTTTGGTTCTAAATCATTGTAGTTCGTCCAATAACTGCATAAGTCTTAATGGATTAATATTTAGGTCATTTTGGTCTTTACTAGATTTAATCTAGTCCATTTTGGTTCTAAATCAATGTAGTTCGTCCAATAAATCCAAAAGTCTTAATGGATTAATATTATAGGTTATTTTGGTCTTTACTTGGTTTATTCTACTCCATTTTGTTTGTAAATCATTGAGGTTCGTCCAATAAGTGCAAAAGTTTTAATGGATTAATATTTTAGGTCATTTTGGTCTTTACTAGGTTTAATCTAGTCCATTTTGGTTTTATATCTATATATATATATATACATATATATTGTAGTCTGTCCAATAAGTGCAAAATTTTAAATGGATTAAAATTTTATGTCATTTTGATATTACCAGGTGTATTCTAGTATATTATGGTTCTAAATCATTGTAGTTCGTCCAATAAGTGCAAAAGTCTTAATGGATTAGTATTTTAGGTCATTTTGGTCATTACTAAGTATATTCTAGTAGATTTTGTTTCTAAAACAATGTAGTTCGTCCAATAAGTGCAAAAGTCTTAATGGATTAACATTTTAGGTCAATTTGGTCTTTACTAGGTTTACTCTAGTCCATTTTAGTTCGAAATCATTGTAGATCCTCAAATAAGTGCAAAAGATTTAATGGATTCAAATATTAGGTAATTTTGGTTTATACTACGTTTATTCTAGTCCATTTTGTTTGTAAATCATTGTAGTTAGTCCAATAAATGCAAAAGTCTTAATGGATTAATATTTTAGGCCATTTTGGTATTTACCAGATTTATACTAGACTAATATGGTTCTAAATCAATATAGTTCGTCCAATAAGAAGAAAAATCTTCATGGATTAATAATTTTGGTCATTTTGGTCTTTACTAGATTTATACTAGTCTAATTTTGTTGTAATTAAATATAGTTGTCCAATAGGGGCATAAGACATAATGGATTAATATTTTATATCATTTTGGTGTTTACTAGTTTATTCTAGTCCATTTTGTTTGTAAATTATTGAGGTTCGTCCAATAAGTGCAAAAGTTTTAATGGATTATTTTTTTAGGTCATTTTGGTCTTTACTAGGTTAATCTAGTCCATTTTGGTTTTATATCAATGTAGTTAGTCCAATAAGGGCAAAAGTCATAATGGATTAATATTTTCGGTGTTTTTTGCTCTTTAATATTTTATCTCATTTTGATATTACTAGGTGTATTCTAGTATATTATGGTTCTAAAGCATTGTAGTTTGGCCAATAAGTGCAAAAGTCTTAATGGATTAATATTTTAGTTCATTTTGGTCATTACTAAGTTTATTCTAGTTGATTTTGTCTTTAAAACAATGTAGTTCGTCCAATAAGTGCAAGAGTCTGAATGGATTAATATTTTAGGTCAGTTTGGTCTTTACTAGGTTTGCTCTAGTCCATTTTGGTTCGAAATCATTGTAGTTCGTCAAATAAGTGCAAAAGATTTAATGGATTAAAGTTTTAGGTAATTTTGGTTTATACTACGTTTATTTTAGTCCATTTTGTTTGTAAATCATCGTAGTTACTCCAATAATTGTAAAAGTCTTAATGGATTAATATTTTAGGCCATTTTGGTATTTACTAGATTTATACTAGACTAATTTTGTTCTAAATCATTATAGTTCGTCCAATAAGAGGAAAAATCTTAATGGATTAATATTTTAGGTCATTTTGGTCTTTACTAGATTTATACTAGTCTAATTTAGTTGTAATTCAATATTATTGTCCAATAGGTGCAAAAGGCATAATGGATTAATATTTTAAATCATTTTGGTGTTTACTAGTCTAGTCCATTTTGGTTCTAAATAGATGTAGTTTATCCAATAAGTGCAAAATTCTTAATGGGTTAATATTTTTGGTCAATTACGTCTTTACTAGGTTTATTCTAGTCCATTTTGGTTCCAAATCATTGTAGTTCGTCAAATAAGTGCAAAAGTCTTAATGGATTAATATTTTAGGTCATTTTGGTCTTTATAATGTTTAATCTAGTATATTTTTGTTCTAAATAGATTTAGTTTGTCTAAAAAGTGTAAAAGTCTTAATGGATTAATATCTTAGGTCATTTTTGTCTTTACAAAGTTTGTTCTAGTGGATTTGGTTCTAAGTCATTGTAGTTCGTCAAATAAGTGCAAAAGTCATAATGGATTAATATTTTAGGTCATTTTGGTATGAACTAAATTTATTCTAGTGCAATTTGGATCTATATCATTGTAGTTTGTCCTATAAGTGCAAAAGTCTTCTCGGATTAATATTTTAGATTATTTTAGTGTTTGCTAGATTTACTATAGTCTATTATGGTTCTAAATCATTGTAGTTCGTCCATTAAATGCAAAAGTCTTAATGGATTAATATTTTAGTTCATTTTGTACTTTACTAAGTTTATTGTAGTCTATTTTGGTTCTAAACCAATGTAGTTTATCCAATAAGTGCAAAAGTATTAATTGATTAATATTGTTGTCATTTTGGTCTTTACTAGGGGTATTCTAGTCCATTATGGTTCTAAATCATTGTAGTTCGTCCAATAAGTGCAAAAGTCTTAATGGATTGATATTTAAGTCATTTTTGTCTTTACTAGGTTTGTGCTATTCAATTTTGGTTTAAACCATTGTAGTTCGTTCAATAAGTGCAAAAGTCTTAATGGATAATATTTAGGTTATATTGATCTTTAGTAGGTTTATTCTAGTCCATTTTGGTCATAAATCATTGTAGTTCGTCCAATAAGTGCAAACGTCTTAATGGATTAATATTTTAGGTCATTTTGGTCTTTACTAGGATTAATCTAGTCCATTTTGGTTCTCAATCAATGTAGTTAGCCAATAAGTGCAAAAGTGTTAATGGAATATTATTTTAAGTTATTTTGGTCTTTACTTGCTTTATTCTACTCCATTTTGTTTGTAAATCATTGAGGTTCGTCCAATAAGTGCAAAAGTTTTAATCGATTAATATTTTAGGTCATTTTGTTCTTTACTAGGTTTAATCTAGTCCTTTTATGTTACAAATCAATGTAGTTCGCCCATTATGTGCAAAAGTCTTAATGGATTAATATTTTTGGTCATATTGGTCTTTACTAGATTTAATCTAGTCTAATTTGGATAAGTATATATATATATATATATATATATATATGTTGTAGTTTGTCCAATAAGTGCAAAAATTTTAATGGATTAATATTTTAGGTCATTTTGTTATTATTAGGTGTATTCAAGTCTATTATGTTTCTAAATCATTTTTGTTCGTCGAATAAGTACAAAAGTCTAAATGGATTAATATTTTAGTTCATTTTGGTCATTACTAAGTTTATTCTAGTCGATTGTTGTTCTAAAACAATGTAGTTCGTCCAATAAGTAGAAAAGTATTAATGGATTAATATTTTAGGTCAATTTGGTCTTTACTAGGTTTACTCTAGTCCGTTTTGGTTCGAAATCATTGTAGTTCTTCAAATATGCACAAAAGTTTTAATGGATAAATTTTTTAAGTAATTTTGGTTAAAGAAGTGTAAATCATTGTAATATTTTAGGTCATTTTGTTCATCTCTAGGTTTATTCAATGCTATTTTGGTTCAAAATAAATGCAGTTCGTCCAATTAGTGCACAAATCATAATGGATTAATATTTTAGGTCATTTTGGTGTTTACCTGATTTATACTAGTCAAATTTCGTTCTAAATCAATATAATTCGTCTGCAATAGTTGCAAAAGACTTAATGGAATAATATTTTAGGTCATTTTGGTATTTCCTATATTTGTTCTTGTCGACTTTTGGTCTATATCATTGTCGTTTGTCTGATAAGTGCAAAAGTCTCAACGGATTAATATTTTATATCATTTTTGTATTTACTAGGTTTATTCTAGTCAATTTATGTTCTAAATAGATGTAGGTCATCCTATAAGTGCAAAAGTCTTAATGGATTAATATTTTAGGTCAATTCCGTCTTTAATAGGTTTATTCTAGTCCATTTTGGTTCCCAATCATTGTAGTTCGTCAAATAAGTGCAAAAGTCTTAATGGATTAATATTTAAGGTCATTTTGGTTTTTACAATTTTTAATCTAGTCCATTTTGGTTCTAAATCATTGTAGTTCATCCAAAAATGCAAAAGTCTTAATGGATTAATATTTTAGGCCATTTTGGTCTTTACTAGGTTTATTCTAGTCCATTATGGTCCTAAATCATTTTTAGTTCATTCAATAAGTGCAAAAGTCTTAATGGATTAATATTTTAGGTCATTTTGGTGTTTACTAGGTTTATTATAGTCCATTTTGGTTACAAATAATTTAAGCTCTTCCAATAAGCTCAAAATTCTTAATGTATCAATATTTTATGACATTTTGGTCTTTATTAGGTTTATTCTAGTACCTTTTGGTTCTAAACAAATGTAGTTTTTCAAATAAGTGCAAAAGTCATAATGGATTAATATTTTAGGTCGTTTTGGTTATTACTAGGTTTATTTTACTCCATTTCAGTTATAAATAAATGTAATTCGTTCAATAAGTGCAAAAGTCTTTATTAGGTTTATTCTAGTACCTTTTTGTTCTAAATCAATATAGTTCGTTCAATAAGTGAAAAAGTCTTAATAGATTAAGATTTTAGGTCATTTTTGTCTTTACTAGGTTTGATCTAGTCCCTTTGGGTTCTAAACCAATATAGTTTGACCAATAAGTGCAAAAGTCTCAATAAATTTAAATTATAGGCCTTTTTGGTCTTTTCTAGGATTATTCTTGTCCATTTTGGTTCTAAATCAATGTAGTTCGTCCAATAAGTGCAAAAGTCTTAATGGATTAATATTTTAGGTCATATTGGTCTTTTGTTGGTTTATTCTAGTCCATATTGGTTATGAATCAATTTAATTCGTCCAATAAGTGCAAAAGTCTTAATGGATTAATATTTTAGGTGGTTTTAGTCTCTAATAGGTTTATTTTAGTCCATTATTGAACTAAATCATTGTAGTTCGTCCAATAAGTGCAAAAGTCCTAATGGATTAATCTTTTTGGTCGTTTTGGTCTTTACTAGGTTTATTCTAGTACCTTTGGGTTCTAAGTAGATGTAGTTCGTCCAATAAGTAAAAAAGTGTTAATGGATGAATACTTTAGGTCATTTTGGGCTTTACTTGGTTTATTCTAGTTGATTTTTGTCGTAAATCAATTTAGTTTTACCACTAAGTGCAAAAGTCTCAATAATTTCAAGTTTTAGGTCATTTTGGTCTTTACTAGGTTTATTATAGTCCATTTTGGTTCTAAATCAATGTAGTTCGTCTAATAAGTGCAAAACTCATAATGGATTAATATTTTTGGTCATTTATGGCTTATTCTAGTCCATTTTTGTTAAAAAATCATTGTAGTTCGTCCAATAAGTGCAAAAGTCTAATAAATTAATATTTTAGGTCATTTTGGTCTTTACTAGGTTTATTCTACTATCGTTTGCTTCTAATTCTTTATAGGTTGTCCAATAAGTGCAAAAGTGTTAATGGATGAAAATTTTAGGTCATTTTGGTCTTTACTATGATGAGTCTAGACGATTTTGGTTCTATATCGTTGTAATTCGTCCAATAAGTGCAAATGTCTTGATGGATTAATTTTTTTGTTCATTTTGGTCTGTACTAGATTTATTGTAGTACCTTTGGGTTCTAAATAGATGTAGCTCGTCCAATAAGTGCAAAAGTCTGAATGGATTAATATTTTAAGTCATTTTTTGCTTTACTAGGTTTATTCTAGTCCATTTTGGTTCTAAATAATTTTAGTTCTTCCAATAAGCTTAATGTAAGACCCATAGTTTTAAATTCTAATTTATGTATTTTTGTATTTGAACTCTTAGGCTTTTTAGCCAAGTTATTCATATTTTGTGAGTTTAATGCCCAAAAATATCTTTTGATGCCCCGACTAAAATTATTTGTCGATAAATAAATTAGATTAAGTACGGTGAATCTTTTGTCGAAGAATAATTTATTTATATTACGAAGAATTTAATTATGGGCAGTTTGGTTAAAAATATA
>NC_021165.2:44680087-44693721 GCF_000331145.2 Cicer arietinum
TATATATATATATATATATATATAAAGAAAAGGAAATAGAAAGGAAGGAAAAAGGAAGAAAGGAAAACAGAAAGAAAATCAATTCCTCTCCCTGCCTCGCGAACCCCATCTTTCTTCCTTCTCCATTCTTCATTTTTGTTGTTTCCTTTTGCTTCAAGAAAAGGAACCAAGGCTGGGAGAGTGAGAAAACACAGACTTCTCAGCTTCATTCTTCTCCATTGATTCAAAAACGGAGAAAAACGGTGTTGGTGTTTTCAAAATCGTCAAACACAAACCTTCACTTTTCTCCTAGATCTAAGCTTCGTTTCAAGAAGTAATAGAAGGGAAAATTGCTCACCTCCATGCTACGGTGCTAGTGAGTCAACTTTGGAAGCGACGATGCGAACAAAGTTTTACCGGAATTAATCGCGGTACCGTAATCGCTCATTAAAGCTATCGTTAAGGTAAAGGCTCCTTCCAATCTTTTATTTTGCATTTATGGACTTATCTGTGGTTGGGTGAAAAAGAAACTTGTTAGGGTTGAAGTGTAGATTTGGGGAAAATGAGTTTAATGCTTTTATGGGTGAAATTTAAGAGTTGGATTTTTGGTAATATTGATGAGTGTTTTGTGAAAAATGAATTTAACTCATTTATGGGTGGTTTTGAGGAAATGAAATTTGATGTGTTTGAGTGGTGGGTTGTGATGATTTGTGTTTTTTCGTGTTTGACGTGCTCATAATTAAGATTATAAATTTTGAGATGTGTTGTGTGGATTTTGTGGAAAAATGAATCGATGTGATTTGGTGTGAATTGAGGATTGAATTTGAGAATATGTTTGAGTATGCTCTGTGTGTGATTTGAAAATCATTAGAGTTAAATGAGTATTAAAAATGGAGAATCTTTTAATATATGTGTTTACTTAATGATTGTCGTGAAAATCGTTAGAGTTAAATGAGTATTAAAAATGGAGAATCTTTTAATATCTGCATTTACTTAATGATTATCGTGGATAGAGTCAGAGTATGCTAATTCATTTCATAGTACATGGCGACCGGATGGGCCATGTTGATTGTGGTGACCGGATGGGCCACGAGATGATTCCATGTGATTTGTTGGTTCATCTTATCCTTGCGGGGATTGTCGGGTCGTGTAAGGTCTGCGATACACTACACATTTTTGGTAAATCATGCTGACCCGTGATAGGTAGCACCTCGGTAATTTAGTACTTTGGCCTGTGATAGGCGGTACAATTATGATTCACGACCCTTCGAGGAGGGTTTTGGTTTGGATTTTGCTATAATTGCTAAGTGTGAATGTTTTGGATTTGTGTGTAAGTGTGATTGATTGTAAAACCTTTTCGAAACTCAAGTTTTCATGGTGATTGTGCTATAATTTCTAAGTGTGATTGTTTGGATTTGTGTGTAAGTGTTGATTGATTTCGAAACCCTTTTAAAAGCTGAATTTTGTTGTTTTATGCAGTTTTCTGATGTGTATTCGAATACTGAAGGTTGTATTCAAATACAGACATCATGTTTTTGCTACTGACTTATGTGTAGTCGAATACAGAAGGTTGTATTCCAATACATACATGCTGTTTTTGCTGCTGACTTATGAAACAGCCTTGTATTCGAATACAGAGATGCTGTATTCGAATACGACAATGCAGTTTTGTTTAAAAATTCATTTTTCGAATTTGTTTATGCATGTTTTGCATATGAAAACCCTTTAAAGGTGCATGCTAAGTTGAAAGGTTATTTTATGCATTGAAATCTAAATGCTATATGTTAATTGTTAATTTCGTTTGGTGACCCTTTACAATTATTGTGGAAATCTGGGCTTTGCCCTCAGATGAGAACCAGGATCTTCCCACTGGTTAGTACCCTGTATATGGGAAGGTAGGTTGGGCACACCTTACTGGAGCTGTGTCAGGAGGATCTTGTGGGGCGCGTGGAGATCACCCGGGTTGTAATGTTTTTATGAGTCATGATCAGATTAGACCGTTGTATAGGGACTAGATGTAACACCCCGATTTTCAAAGCGAGGGTGTATATTTTTTTTCAAAAGGGATTAATATAAAACAGAGAAACAATTAAGGTAATACCTTTGGATAAATAATTGAGTCATTATAATTTACAAGCAGCGGAAAAGTTTCTCAGAATATGAATCCAAAGTATTTACACAACAACAAATGATACATGGAACCCATTCAACTAAGACGTCATACTGACAATATTAGTAAAGGTACAGTTTTCCAGTTCAAAATAACGTAATCCAAAAAAACATCTGTTCCCTCTATGTCATCCTAATCTGATCATTCTTCAAAAGAAAACTATAGCTATACACCCTGAGTGATCTCCACGCTCCCCGTGGGATCCTCCTAACATAGCTCCAGTCAAGCATTCACATCTACATTCCCATCCGTAGGGTACAAACCGGTAGGATCGTCCTAGCTCTCATCTGTGGGCAAAGCTCAGATTTCCACAATAGTTGTAAAGGGTCACCAACCGAAAATAACAGTTAACACATAACATTTAAGTTTTCAAATGCACAATAACCTTTCTCAACTTAGCATGCACCTTAAAAGGGTTTTCCATATGCTAAAAGTTCATATAACACTTGCCAAATAAAAATGAAATCAAAATAAAGTTCTCAATCCATCAAGTAATACATAACTAACCAAGACATTGATAAATCAATTGAGCAATCTGTTATCTAACTCAAAATAAGAATTTCTACTAAGCCAATCGATTTCCAAATCGATTTCCTGAAGGTTTTTAGTGAAATTTGAACTCTGGGCTTAATTCAATCGATTGGGCAATCGATTGACAGAATAGCTGAGCCACTGACTTAATGCCAATCGATTTCCAAATCGATTTTGTCAATTTTGCTGAATTCCTGTATGGCCAAATCGATTTCCAAATCGATTTCTTAAATGGTTTTTGAAAAACATATTAAACAATCGATTGGCAAATCGATTATGTCAAATTAGGGAAGTCCCTGTGACTCATCCAATCGATTGGGAAATCAATTTCCCTGCATATTCTTCCAAAAATACATAAACTAACTCAATCACATTCGCACACAATTCCAACATGTAACACTTAGCACTTAATCGATTATACCAACACAAACAGTTGTGTTTCCTTACACCTTTGTTATGAAATCGATTTCCCAATCGATTTGCTTTAGTCAAAAGTCAACTTTTGTTGATTTCTTGTGTTTCAAGCAACCTGTTCCAAGTGTGTAGGATTTGATTGTTGTTCCTGAAATCTTGCTCAATTCAAATATTAGATTTATCATGTATTGTATGAACATTGTTGAATTATTAATTATGTCAAAATTAGGAATCAAAGGATCAAAATCCAACAATCTCCCCCTTTTTGGCATAATTGACAATTCATACAATTGTAACTTGAGCATTTCAAAACAACAAGCATAAGTGTATTATAAACAACATTATTACTTGTTATTAAGTAACAGAGCAAACTATATCATAAGTATCAAAGTAATAACAACATGCAGACAAACATCAACAATGCAACTGTCAAGTTATAATATTTCTCCCCCTTTGTCATTTAAGTCAAAAAGGTAGAAACAATTTCTCCCCCTATGTTAAAGAACATATGCATTGGGTTTGAAACATATAACACAGTGCATCAAAAACAATGAAGTTTATATGTCTAAAGGCAAAATCAATCAATGCAATTAATGAGCAACTTAGATGATTAAGCCAAAAAGATATAACATTTATAAAAATTCATCATACATCACAGAATTATAACAGGTCAGAGCAAAACAGTATGAAACCTAAGGGTCCTAAACACCTAGTGTGGGCTGGTCCTCACTATCATCTAAGGGAGAGGTTGAGACCGCTGTATTAACCTCAGCAGGTGTCTCCTCACCGTGAGTCTCAGGGTTAACTAGGGGGTTTGGGTTAGGTTCATCCGTAGCTTGTCGACCAATCTCTGCGACGTCTTCAAATGACAGTTTGATGCCGAGGTGTGTCTGAATCTCATCCACATTTTGAACAACTGAGTTCAAGGAGGCTTGCATGGTCCTTAGACTTGCTTCTACTCTGGACTGAAATTCCAACACTTTGGCATTGTGTGCCATCTGAGCTTCAATGAATTCCAATATTCTGTTCACAAAATCAGGAGTAGCAGATTCAGTAACTGGTGGAGGCTGAGACTGAGGTTGAGGGTGGGGCTGGGCAGGGTTAGCAGCTGCTTGAGGTCTTATCCATTTACCATGTAATCGCTTCAGTTGCATCTGATTCACTATCGATTCACCAAACACCAATGTCGTTTTAGCAGATTCCTCATTTCCAAATGAGACCTTGAAGTGTTTGAGAATTTTAGTTATCAACTGTGGATAAGGCAGCATCAGCTTGCTTTGAGATGCTTCCAACATGTGCCTTAGCACAATCCAACACCAGCTCATCCTTAACTCTTTGGATAAGCCCCACAACAGTATGATGTCCAACTTCTGGACTACTGCGTGATTTCCCGATCGTGGAACCAGCATACGCGTCAAAGCATACATCAACATCCTCTGTTGAACCTTCATCTGACCAATGGGCAGTGAAATCGATTCAACAAACCCATCGACCATCAGGTCTTTAACTGCGGTATGCCTATCAAGTGTTTCTTCCCAACCTTCATCGGCAGTGTCGGCTTCTGTGCTGCCATCAATAGATTTGCCATAGAAAGGCAATCCGGATCAAGTTGAGAACTCCTCAAAAGTCATTGTAATTCTTTTTCCCTTAACTGAAGCAGTAAAACCTTCTTCAGTCATCTTGAATGTAGAATAAAACTCCCTGATCAGCCTTGGATAGCTGTCGAGTGTAGAAGACAGAAAACTTTCCAATCCATGAAACCTGAGGTGGTTCTGAAAAGTAAATTCCACAACATCAAAATATTCAAAATCCATGGTTCTAGCTTCATGAATTTTCCTTTTTGCGAAGTCTGTAGACAAAGATGGTTGTACCTCCTTTTCCTTAGGTGCAGAGACCTTCTTAGGAGGTGGAGAAGAAGTAGGCTTCTTCTTCCTTTTCTGAGTAATTACTTTCATGGCATCAGCCATGAGCTTTTCAGTAGGGGGCTCTTTGCGTTTCTTCGGCTTTTCCTGGATTGGGGCAGGAGCTTTTCCTTTATCTTTTGCAAGTATTTTGTGAGTTGGGATGGGTACTCTTTTTGTTAAAGTTGGAGGTGGTGATGGTGTTTCACTGGTGGAAGAGGATGATGGAGATGGAGTGCGTGCTTGAGTCTGTTTTACTCGGGCCATATCAACAATTTTGTGTAGATTCGAAGTAGGTAGAGTGTAGAAAGCAGATTCAAACAAATGCAGAGACAGAAGAATGAAGAACACAAGAGAAAAGCTGAGAAAATCTGGAAAACAAAGTGCAGAAATCGATTTAGAACTGTTCCTTTTATACTCTTGACCTAGTAAATCGATTTCCCAATCGATTAGGTTACCGTTGCTGGGAATCCTCAATCGATTCAGTAATGATGAAGTGCCAACGGCTAGGTACTTTGAGTAACGGTCATATTTCAAATCGATGTTCAAATCGAATTCCTGTTTTACTTAATCGATTCCCAAATCGATTGTCTTAAGGTTGAACACTTAGCTAATCGATTTCCAAATCGATGCTCGTGAAGGTTAAAAAAAATTTTCTGAAATTTTGAATCCTGGGCTAACGTAATCGATTCTCAAATCGATTTTATAAACCTTTTACCATGCTGGTAATCGATTTCCAAATCGATGTAACTGGAAAACATTACTGAAAAGTACCAGAATCATCAAAAACTTACACTTCACTAGGATCAATGATCCCTAGTTTCATCCTTATGTTCAAAAAACTTTCTTTTGGCAATGCTTTTGTGAAGATATCAGCTAATTGTTCTGTAGTGTTCACATACTCAAGTTTGATAACTCCATTCTGAAAGTGGTCTCTTATGAAGTGATGCCTTACCTCAATGTGTTTTGTCCTTGAATGCATTACTGGGTTCTTGGTTATGCTGATAGCACTTGTGTTATCACACATGATCGGCACTGTTCCCAAATCGACACCGAAGTCCATTAAATGCTGTTTCATCCACAAGATTTGAGCACAACAGCTCCCAGCTGCTATGTATTCAGCTTCTGCAGTAGACAATGCAATACTTGTTTGCTTCTTACTGAACCAAGACACTAGAGAATTACCAAGCAAATGACATGTTCCTGAAGTACTCTTTCTGTCAAGTTTACAACCAGCAAAGTCTGAGTCTGAATAACCAACCAAAGTACATGTTGAACCTTTTGGATACCACAAACCAAGACTTTTAGTACCTACCAAGTATCTGAAAATTCTCTTTACTGCACTGAGGTGAGATTCCTTCGGATTCGATTGATACCTTGCACACATACAAACACTGAACATAATATCTGGTCGGCTTGCTGTAAGGTAGAGCAGAGATCCAATCATACCACGAAATCTAGTGACATCTACAGGCTTACCCTTCTCATCTCGGTCTAAGAAATTTCCTTGACTCATGGGTGTATCAATGGACTTAAGTTTATCAAAGTTAAATTTCTTTATCAAATCAGAACAATATTTGGATTGACTAATGAAAATGCCTTGCTTGCTTTGGTTAATTTGAAATCCCAAGAAATATGACAGTTCACCCATCATTGACATTTCAAATTTACCTTTCATTAAATTTTCAAATTCTTTGCAAAGTTTATCATTTGTTGATCCAAATATTATGTCATCAACATAAATTTGGACCAGCAAGATGTCATTTTCAGTAGTTTTTGTAAAGAGTGTCTTATCAACATTTCCTCTAGAAAAATTTTGTTGAATGAGGAAAGTGCTGAGTTTCTCATACCAAGCTCTTGGAGCTTGTTTCAACCCATAGAGGGCCTTTGAGAGTTTATACACATGGTTAGGAAAATCTGGATTTTCAAAACCTGGTGTTTGACTCACAAAAACTTCCTCTTGGAGGTCTCCATTGAGAAAGGCACTCTTCACATCCATTTGATATAGATTGAAGTCCATGATACATGCATAAGCCAATAAAATTCTTATGGCTTCTAGTCTAGCTACTGGGGCATAGGTCTCATCAAAGTCTATTCCCTCCTCTTGACTATAACCCTTTGCAACTAATCTGGCTTTATTCCTAGTTATCACACCATTCTCATCTAACTTATTTCTGAACACCCACCTAGTTCCTATAACATGCTTACCCTCTGGCCTAGGTACCAAGTTCCACACCTTGTTTCTCTCAAACTGGTTTAACTCCTCTTGCATAGCAAGTATCCACTCACTATCTAAAAGGGCTTCCTTAATGTTCTTAGGTTCAATCTGAGATACAAAGGCTGTAAAGTTACAAAACTGACTAAGGCTTCTCCTAGTTGCAACACCTTTAGAGATATCGCCTATAATGTTGTCTAAAGGGTGGTTTCGGTTGAACTTCCATTCCTTAGGCAACTCACAGGTTTCTATAGGTTCTACAGGGTCTGCACTAGTTGGAGGGTCAGCTATAGGTTGTTCTAGTGGTTCAGATTCTACAACATCGTCCAAAATTTCAATAACCTTAGAAGGAGTTTTGTTCAAGTTTTCTGTAAAAGATTCATCAAACTTTACATGAACTGACTCTTCTATGGTTTTTGTTCTTTTGTTGTAGATTCTATAGGCCTTACTAGTTTGGGAATATCCTAGAAAGATACCTTCATCTGCCTTAGGGTCAAACTTTCCTAGGTGTTCTTTGCCATTGTTTAAAACAAAGCATTTACAACCAAAGATTCTAAAGTAGGACAGGTTTGGTTTTCTACCCTTGTAAAGCTCATAGGGTGTTTTCCTAAGCAGGGGCCTAATGAGAACTCTATTCACAACATGGGTGGCTGTACTAATTGCATCTGCCCAAAAGTACTTAGGTAGGTTGGAGTCCTTAAGCATGGTCCTAGCTAACTCTTCTAGGGATCTATTTTTCCTCTCCACTACCCCATTCTGCTGTGGTGTCCTAGGGGCTGAATAGATGTGGTTGATTCCATTTGATTCACAATAATTTTGAAAAAGATCATTTTGGAATTCACCTCCATGATCACTTTTTATTGAAACAATTTTCAAATCATTCTCATTTTGTACTAAAGCAGCAAACTTTTTGAAAACAGAGAATGTATCACTTTTATGAGCTAAAAAGTAAGTCCATGTGAATCTAGAATAATCATCAACCAGCACATATCCATACAGGTTTCCACCTAAACTCTTAACTTGGGCAGGTCCGAAAAGGTCCATGTGAACTAGTTGTAAAACTCTATTTGTTCTAACCAAGTCTATAGAGGGAAATGGAGTCTTAACCAGTTTACTTTTCTCACATGCATCACACAGTCTATCTTTAGAGAACTTCCTATTTGGTAGACCTAAGACTAACTGTTTGCTGACAAGTTTATTCAAATGATTTATGTGTATATGAGCAATTCTTTTATGCCAAAGCCATGTTTCATCTGAGTTGGATAACAAGCAGCATACAGCACTAGGTACAGAATTGAAATCCAACATGTAAATGTTGTTGATTCTGTCCCCAATTAGCTTTATGTGTTTGTCATCTTTATGCTCAATAATGCAAGATTGTGATGAAAAACTTACTTGAAAACCTTTGTCACATAGCTGGCTTATACTCAGTAAGTTGTGCTTTAATCCTTCAACATATAGCACATTTTTGATTACTGCAGTTGATTCATCGCCTACATCACCAATTCCAATGATTTTTCCTCTGTTGTTATCACCATATTTGACAAAGCCTCCTTCCTTTAATGTCAGGTTCAGGAATTTGGATTTGTCACCAGTCATGTGCTTTGAGCATCCGCTATCTAGATACCATGAGTGTTTCGTGGATGTCAAGCACACCTGCAATACAAAATCAGAATTTTGTTTTAGGTCCCCAATTTAAATTGGGTCCTGGTTGGTTAGTGTCAAACACAGATTTCTTTTCTATCCAAACTAGCTTCCATCCTTGATTGGCTAATTTTTTAAATTTGCAATTAGACACAAAATGTCCCTTTCTGCAACAGAAATGACATCTGCCATCAAAGGATGAATGTTTATTTGGTTTAGTAAAGATGTCATACATACTCTTAGCAATAGAAGATTTTTGACCATGTTTGACATTTCTGGTTTGCATATAACCAATACCAGATCTGTTTTTATTTTTTCTTTTGACATGCATATTTGGTGTATATCCTAAACCAGATTTTTCATGAACATGTCTTTGATTGCTAAGTATGACATTTAGCTTATCTTTACTATTTGCAAAATTTAATAAATCAGATTTTAATGATGCAACAGTATTTTCAAGTTCAATGCACTTTGCAGATTTTTCTTGTGAATCCTTTTTCAGTTGTTCACATAAATTTTCAATTTCTTTATGCTCAACATTCATTTGTTCAAGCATTTTCTTTGTGCTTAACAACTGTTTTATGGATTTCACATAGTCATCATGCAGTTCATTGAAAGCTTCTTGTAGCTCATCATATGTTGGATTAGATTGTGAACTAACCTCATTTTCTGATTCTGAATTTGTATCTGCCATGAGACACAAGTTGACTTCTTCTTCATCAGAAGATGCAGAGGATTCATCGTTATCATTCCATGCAATATAAGCTTTTCTGGTTTTGGTGACTGGTTCCTTGCCTTTTGATTTTGTAGCTCTATTCTTGTTTTGCAATTTGTAGCATTCTGACTTTATGTGACCAGTTTTACCACATTCATAGCATGTAATGGTCTTGTTGTCAGTAGTCTTGGAGCTAGATGGTTTTCTGAATTTGTTGTCTTTCTTCTTCAGAAACTTCTTGAATTTCTTGACAAGCAACCCGATTTCCGGCTCTTCAGATTCACTACTGGATTGATCTGAGCAGCTATCTGATTCAGTTTTCGATTGCTGGGCTTGAACCTTCAGGGATAGTCCTTTCTTTTTGCGGCTTTCCATCTCTGATTCGTCCAGTCGATGTAATTCCATTTCGTGTTCTCTTAGTTTACCAAACAAAGTTGCAGTCGTCATCTTTGCTAGATCTTTAGATTCTGCTATGGCTGTTATCTTTGGCTGCCATTCTCTGGTTAGACATCTCATTATTTTTCCAATCTGTTGTTCGTTATCCACTTGCTTTCCCAATGCATGAAGATTATTCACAATGTGTGTGAATCTGGTTTGCAGATCACTGATGGATTCGTCCCTTTTCATGCTGAATAATTCATATTCGTGCATCAGTGTGTTTACGCGAGCTCTCTTCACGTCTGTGGTTCCTTCATGTGTTTCTTGAAGAATGTCCCACATTTCTTTTGCTGACTTGCAGTTTGACACTCTAAAAAATTCTTCTGCACAAAGAGCAGATGTTATAATGTTCTTAGCCTTTGCATTATAACCTACCTTTTTCTTGTCATCATCTGACCAGTCGGCTCTAGGCTTGAGAATCATTGAGTCATTCGTTCCTGCAATCTTGGGAATATATGGACCGTTTTCAACAGCGTCAAGGATGTCTATGCCACTGGCTTCCAAGAAGATTAGCATCCTGTGCTTCCAGTACATATAAGCTGTTCCGTTGAAAGCTGGAGGTCTTGCTAACGATGCGCCTTCTCCCAGAAAATCGTTTGAGGCCATAGTGCTTTTATGAGTATTACCTCTCGAAAAGTTAGGCTCTGAGGCCAATTGTTGGTATATATGACCTCGTAATAAGCGGAATATATCAGAATGTATCAGTTCTTTATGAAATTAAATCAATTTCATACACACAGCGGAAATTAAATTGTGGCATACAAGATTAGCAAGTTTTATTAGATTGATATGAGATTAATCAAGATGCATACAAGTCAAATTATCAGATTAAACAATATTACTTATTACAGAATATGTTTAACATGCATCTAATTTTAATCACATATACAGATATATCAAGATAGTAAATCAAAGGAGATAAGGGTTAGAGAAGATTGCACCAAGGATTTATACTGGTTCAGTTGTCCACTTGACAACCTACATCCAGTCCTGCAAATCCAAACGGATTTCAGATTTTCTTCTCCAATAGAAAGAATCAATTACAGATTGTCCAGTTTCCTCCCCGAAACCTATCTATCTTAATGATCTCTTTCCTATTGATCACCCTCTGATCCTTGTAGATACTCAGCAACCTATCACAGAATCAAAGTACAACTCTTTCTTGTTGAGCACTCTCACCCAAGAAAGTAGTCACCAGTTTCTAGCTGGATTTTCTCGCTTTGTTTTTGTTTCAAAGAATTATTACAAACAGAATACAGAAAGAACAAAAAGTAGTCTTCAATCTTGGTCAAAATGGCTTCTCACAATTCTGGATATCAAAGATTTGTTTATGAGAATCCTTGTCTTTCAAGATCACTTTTCCAGCTATCTTTTTGATTGTTGATAATCCTCTTTTTCTATTTGATCTGAAAAAGTAATCTCAATGTTTTTAACCAAGTGTTATTGTGTATCAAGAATATTCAATGTATATTTCAGATTGATATCATTGTTATTATCATTCATGTTATTGAAAGACAGATTGAAGACAGTTTATATAGTTTCTGAAAAACACATTAATCAATCGATTTACCAATCGATTTCGTAAAGTGATAAACCAGTCTAATCGATTTGCCAATCGATTATCGTGTGTCTTGTTTTTCTTGAATCTTGAAACTATATAACCCAATCGATTTACCAATCGATTCTTTAAACAACATTTCTCAGTGATTATGTTAAGACTGATATGAATCGATTTCGTAATCGATTGCAGATGTTATGTTCAAACTGAAACACATATCAATCGATTCCATAATCGATTTATCAAATCTTCATAATCGATTAACAAATACTTAAAATCGATTTGGTCACAAGCTCAGAGTTCACTGGGTTTTCAAAAGGTTTTGTCAATCGATTTGCCAATCGATTGGGTTTAAGTCAGTGACTCAGCTATTATGATACTAATCGACGTGCCAATCGATTTGTATGTATTTGTCTGAAAACGTTCTTACCTGGGATTTGGTTCAATCGATTTCCCAATCGATTTCGACCAAATTTAACTTGATTGAAATATTACAACATAGATTGTCCAATCGATTTGTATGTCACAGGAAAAGTTATTTTGCAAGTGATTTTTAAGTAATCGATTTGCCAATCGATTACCCTTAAAACTGGGTTTCCACTGTGACTTATCCAATCGATTTCCCAATCGATTTATTTCAATCAGGTTTACTTTGTGAATTGTATAATCGATTTGTCAATCGATTACCCTCAAAACTGGGGTGCCACTGACTTGTGCATTTTCAATTTCTAATTCAGTCAGTCGATTGCCCAATCGATTATACCAACACAAACAGTTGTGTTTCCTTACACCTTTGTTATGAAATCGATTTCCCAATCGATTTGCTTTAGTCAAAAGTCAACTTTTGTTGATTTCTTGTGTTTCAAGCAACCTGTTCCAAGTGTGTAAGATTTGATTGTTGTTCCTGAAATCTTGCTCAATTCAAATATTAGATTTATCATGTATTGTATGAACATTGTTGAATTATTAATTATGTCAAAATTAGGAATCAAAGGATCAAAATCCAACACATTTTACCAGGGTGTAGTCTCTCACGGACAAGCACATGTGCAGTCTCTCGCGGACAAACACAATTTACCAGGGTGTAGTCTCTCACGGACAAACACATGTGCAGTCTCTAACGGACAAACACAATTTACCAGGGTGTAGTCTCTCATGGACAAACACCTTTGCCGTCTCTCACGGACAAACACAATTTACCATGGTGTAGTCTCTTAGGGACAAACACCTGTGCAGTCTCTCACGGACAAACACAATTTACCAGGGTGTAGTCTCTCACGGACAAACACTAGTGCAGTCTCTCACGGACAAACACAATCTAGTAAAGGCAGATATTAAAAGATTCCCCGTTTTTAATACTCATTTAACTTAAACGATTTTTCACGACAAACATTAAGCAAAAAGAAATATTAAGAGATTCCCCATTCTTAATACTCTTTTAACTTAAACGATTTTCACCACAAACATTAAGCAAACAGAAGTATTAAGAGATTCCCCATTCTTAATACTCTTTTAACATAAACGATTTCCAAAACGAACATTAAGTAAACAAGACATTAAGAGATTCCCCATTCTTAATACTCATTTAACTTAAACGATTTTCAAAACAAACATTAAGTAAACTTAGACATTAAGAGATTCCCATTCTTAATACTCGTTTAACTTTAATGGTTTTCAAATTCCACACAAAATAAACTCAAACATATTATCAAATTCAATCCACGATCCACACCAAAACACATCAATTCATTTCTCCACAAAATCCAACCATACACATATCAAATTTCATCAGTATTAATTATGAACACGTCAAATACGAGGAACACAAATCAACACAATCCACCACTCAAACACAATAAGTTTCATTTACTCAAAATCATACATAAATGAGTTTAAATTCATTTTCCACGAAACATTCATCAATATAACCAAAACCTAACTCTAAGATTTTACCCATAAAGCCTTAGATTCATTTTCCCCCAAATCAACACTTCAACCCTAACAAATTCCTTTCCACACAACCACAGATAAGTCCCTAAATGCAAACTAAAAGTTTGGAAGGAGCCCTT
>NC_021165.2:44693870-44699634 GCF_000331145.2 Cicer arietinum
TGTGATTGATTGCAAAACCTTTTCGAAACTCAAGTCGTCATGGTGATTGTGCTATAATTGCTAAGTGTGAATATTTTGAAATTGTGTGTAATTGTGATTGATTGCAAAACCTTTTCGAAACTCAAGTCGTCATGGTGATTGGGCTATAATTGCTAAGTGTGATTGGTTGGATTTGTGTGTAAGTGTTGATTGATTTCAAAACCCTTTTAAAAGCTGAATTTTGCTGTTTTTCTGCTGCTGTCTGATGTGTATTCGAATACAGACTGTTGTATTCGAATACAGACATGTTGTTTTGCTACTGACTTACTGTGTAGTCGAATACAAACTGTTGTATTCGAATACAGACATGCTGTTTTTGCTGCTGAATGCTGAAACAACCTTGTATTCAAATACAGAGATGTTGTATTCGAATACAGAGATGTTGTATTCGAATACAACAGTGTTGTTTTGTTAAAAACTTCATTTTTCAACCTTGTTTATGCATGTTTGGCATATGGAAACCCTTTTATGGTGCATGCTAAGTTGAAAGGTTATTTTGTGCATTTAAAAACATAAATGTTATGTGTTAATTGTTAATTTCGGTTGATGACCCTTTACAACTATATTGGAAATCTGGGCTTTGCCCTCAGATGAGAACCAGGACCATCCTACCGGTTAGTACCCTGTGGATGGGAATGTAGTTGGGCACACCTGACTGAAGCTAAGTGAGGAGGATCTTGCGGGGCGTTTGAAGATCACTCAGGATGTACAGTTTTTTTGTAGAATGATCAGATTAGGTTGACGTATAGGGACTAGATGTCTTTCTTTTGGGATGTGTTTATTTTAACTTGGAAGACTGTACCTATACCAATATTGTCAACTTGACATTTTATTATTGATGGGTTCCATGTACCACTATTTGATGTGTAAATACTTTGGATTCGTATTTCAAAAACTACTCCGCTACTTGTAAATTCTGTTGACTTAATTGTCGTTGTGTTACGACTTAAATATTTATCCAAAAGTATTTCCTTCACTATTTCTTTGTTTTTATGAATTTGTTTTGAAAAAAAAATACACTCGCGCTGTTAAAGTCGGGGTGTTACAGTTGTGGTATCAGAGATTTTGTTTTGGATTTCTTTAGGGTTGTGGATCCCTTGGTTTAGGATTAAGGTCAACCTGTAGGTTGGGAGTCGTTATCTGATCATGCGTCGGGGTAATTGGTCTGAGTTTTCAGATCATGGACAGTTATTATGTGTTGATATAGTCAGAAGTTAGCTTTGGAATTATTCGAAGTGGTGTTAACACTTCTTCTTGATGTTGGTTTTGGGAAAATACTACCTCCAAGAAGGAAAGATGTTGCAAGGATGAACCTCAGTAGGGATGATCAAACAGTTGAAGCAATGAATAATGCTTCTGTTGTTCCACAGACAGTTGCCAGGACTCTGCGAGATCTGGGAGATCTGTGCTATTGAGTCAAGAGGATTGAAAGATTTTCGTCATTACCATCCTCCAAAGTTCAAGGGTGATGAGAACTCAGGAAAAGAGCTGATTAGTGGATTCAAGAAATGGAAAAGATCTTCGAGATGACGGATTGTCAGGCAGAGTTGAAACAAATCATGACGGCATGGAATTTATGAAATGGATCCAAGGACACAAAAGCTATGTTTTGGTGTTAACTCGAAGATGATGAGTATGGATGGATTAACATTAGACTAATAAGGGATTTCAAGTAAAGATCTAAGTGGAGGACTTTTGTTAAGAAAAGTATTGGATGTTTTACTAGTATATTTCAGGATGAAACTGGATGAAGATGAGGCTTCCATTTGGAATAGCATTTTGTGCTTAGGTGTTAATGAAAGAGACTGGTATTGAAGTTAAGGGAGCGATGCACATTAGGAGTAAATACTCCTTTGGTTAGATAAAATACGCTTTGAGGAAGAGTCGATACATTGAGGGATAAAGTCGAGCATTCGAGTTAGATTAGATTCACAACTTGGATTATTAAGTATGAATCTCATGACAAGTATAGGAGCGAGACTATATATTTTGTTGATAAGTGACAAATCTCTTCGTGGTTTAGGAGATAGTAAGTATGCATAGTGATATTGGATGAAACTATAGACACGTAAGTGTGAATTTTGAGCAATGTTCGGAAAAACATAATGAGTTAAGCCTTGATGTATTGAACTCTATGTTACCATTAAGTGGAATTTGAAGTATCGAGCACGAGAATACTTCGAGATTGCGGTAATATAAGTTTTGAGAGTCTATTAAAGGATGCAAATTACTAAGAGGATGTTAATATTTTGATAGGTCGAAAGGATTATTCGAGATTTGATTTGGGACCCTAAGATGGTTGATTTTTTAGTTGATGATCTAAAATCCACAAGGTTGGATGGAGGACCAAGTAATGCTTAAAACTTTCATAATCGAAGAAGTTGACGCAGGCAAGTGATAAATAATTCATGTTAAGGATGAAAGTGTTTGGAGATTTTGAGGATCAAATTTTAGAATCCTATTAAAGGATAGAAAGTGAAAAAGAAGAGATGTAACGAATGATTTATCATTTAGTTGTTGGTCTTGGGAAATCAAGCGTTGAGATTTAAAATGAGTGTTTTACTGACTAGATGAGCAATGAAAGGTATATGGGTCTTTGAGATATTTTACTGCAAAATTTATGAGGATGAAGTTATAGATAATTATTTCTTAGGAAATGCTTATGGGGAACGTTTGAGAAATAATTCTTTAGGACGTTCGATTGTTAGGATTCTTTCAGTTCGTATCTCGGTGAAGGTTGAGAAGGAATAAGAATCCAGCGAGTGAACCAAATATTGGAAAATGTGTCAAGAAATTTGTTGGAGTAGCACATAGAGATGTAGCTTATGACAATTAAAGATTCAAGAAAGGAATTATCTCATCTATAATTCAGACATTATTATTATGAAGGTATGCCAATGATATAGAGGCATTACTTGAGTGCATGTCATGGGGGTTGTTATTGTGTTCGTCCATCAAAGGAGTTAAATGTTTGTTTGATAGTAAACAATTGAACATGAAATGGAAAAGTTTGGTGGGAATTAGTAAGCCTTGATTTATTGGAATCACTATAATGAAGATGTATCAAGGTTCGAGGTAGAAATTTAAGGTTTGCATAAACGGAAAAGTGATGGAGTGAATACAATGTGTTTGACCAGTCATAATGAAAGGATAATCGTCAAGTTGCAAATGAAGGACGCAGCGAAATTGAGAAGTATCAGAATGAATGTTCGCAGTGGATATAGGAAAATTATTAGGGGGTTTGTCCAGAATTACGAAGTATGTAGGAAATTGATTAGTAAGGCGTTAATTGGAGGTGTTAGGCATGAGACCAGTGTAGGTCTTAATCAGTGAATGGAATTCAAGTTGGTTTTTGTTGGAAACGTGACTCTTGAAATGAAGTACTAAACTGAAAGGAAGTTTGTGTGTCCTAAGTAGTATTGTCTTTGTCATGAATTTGAAAATATTTGAGGAAGCTTGGATCACCAAGCAGATGTGGGGATAGAATTATTAAAGTTATAATTGGGATAACATACTGATAAGAACACTACAGTTTGACGTAGTTGTACAACTAAAGAAAAATCGAGGATTTGTGGACAATGGAGAAATTTAGGAGTTCTCGGCTGTAGTGATTGTTTAGTGCTCAGTGTGTTGGTGTCATACTTAGTGTTTCAGTTTGGTACCAAAGGGATGTTTCGTACCAAGTGGATGTAAATGAGGCTATGTGACATAGCTATGGGCAATTGTACTTCATCGACATGATCAAAGTTATAGGAAAATAAGGGAAACTCAGTGGACCTTGAGAAGATTGTTGACCGTTTGTACATAAGGATAACCTTAAGTGCAAGTTGCGGGGAGCGCTATTACAGTTCGGTTAAGATAGTCCAAGCCACCATCATGGTTGTTGGCTGTTTATTGACAAATTGAGGGACTGATCATCCTTAATCTCTTGTCGATAGTAGACAAAATCATGTTGAATGGAATGGAGGAGCCTTACCGGCTATGGTAGTATGTAGAGTTATTAAGCACCCTATGAAAATGGGTAGGCAAAGCTTTCTCCGAGTAGGCTGGGTGAAACAAGTTGTGACGCGTATGTTGAATTTGAGTACAAACCTAGTGTGGATTGTTACTCGTACTTTAAGTTTCGAGGACGAAACTAATTTTAGGGGGGTAGTAATGTAAGACCCATAGTTTTAAATTCTAATTTATGTATTTTAGTGTATTTTGGTATTGAATTGTGAGGTTTTTTTAGCCAAGTTATGGATATATTGTGACTTTAATTCCCAAAAATATCTTTTGATGCCCCGATTAAAATTAGTCGTCGATAAATAAATTAGATTAAGTACGGTGAATCATTATCTCGGGTTGTCGAAAATTTTATGTTTCAATTGAGTTGCAAAAAGAGTAGATATTATATCAAAATAGTTTGGGATGTGGGTGAAATGATGATTTTAAAAATATCTAAATATTTAGATATTTGTTTGGGTTTAATATATATATATATACCTACATGGGAAGGAAAGGCTAGAAAGAAAAAAGGGAACAGAGGATTAACAATCGTTTCCTCCTGCCTCGCGCATACATTCTTCATTCTTCCTTCTCCCTTCAACTCTTTTTGCTTTCTTTGCTTCCCTTTGCTTCAAGAAAAGAAACCCAAGGCTTGGTGGGTAAGAAAACAAGGATTTCTCAGCTTCATTCTTCTTCTCGGATTCGAAAACGGTGTTGGTGATTTGAAAACCGTCAAACACAAAACGCCATTTCTCTTCTAGATCTAAGCTTTGTTTCGAGAAGTGATAGAAGGGAAAGTTGTTCACCTCCACGATACGGTACTAGTGAACCAACTTTGGAAACGACGTCGCGAGCGGAGATTTTACCGGAATTACTCGCGGTACCGTAATCGCTTGCTAAAGCTATCATTAAGGTAAGGGCTCCTTCCAAACTTTTAGTTTGCATTTAGGGACTTATATATGGTTGTGTGGAAAAGAAATTTGTTAGGGTTGAAGTGTTGATTTGGGGAAAATGAATTTAATGCTTTTATGGGTGAAATTTTAGAGTTGGGTTTTGGTGTTATTGATGAGTGTTTCATGGAAAATGAATTTAACTCATTTATGTGTGATTTTGAGGAAATGAAATTTGATGTGTTTCAGTGGTGGGTTGAGATAATTTTGTGGTTGTCGTGTTTGACGTGTTCATAATTAATATTTATAAATTTTGAGATGTGTTTGTGTGGATTTTTGTGGAAAAATGAATTGATGTGATTTGGTGTGAATTGTGGATTGAATTTGAGAATATGTATGAGTATGTTCTGTGTGGAATTTGAAAACCATTAGAGTTAAACGAATATTAAAAATGGGGAATCTTTTAATATCTCTGTTTACTTAATGTTTGTTGTGAAAAACATTATAGTTAAACGAGTATTAAAAATGGTGAATCTTTTAATATCTCTATTTACTTAATGTTTGTTGTGAAAATCATTAGAGTTAAACGAGTATTAAAAATGGGGAATCTTTTAATATCTCTGTTTACTTAATGATTGTCGTGAAATTTGTTAGAGTTAAACGAGTATTAAAAATGGGGAATCTTTTAATATCTATGTTTACTTAATGATTGTCGTGAAATTTGTTAGAGTTAAACGAGTATTAAAAATGGGGAATCTTTTAATATCTATGTTTACTTAATGATTGTCGTGAAATTTGTTAGAGTTAAACGAGTATTAAAAATGGGGAATCTTTTAATATCTCTGTTA
>NC_021165.2:44699944-44701566 GCF_000331145.2 Cicer arietinum
TTTTTGGTAAATCGTGCTGACCCGTGATAGGTGGCACCTCGGTAAATAGTACTTCGGCCTGTGATAGGCGGCACATTTACGACTTACGTTTTTGGTAAATCGTGCTGACCCGTGATAGGTGGCACCTCGGTAAATAGTACTTCGGCCTGTGATAGGCGGTACATTTACGATTTACATTTTTAGTAAATCTCGCTGACCCTTGATAGGTAGCACCTCGGTAAATAGTACTTCGGCATGTGATAGGTGGTACATTTACGATTTACGTTTCTAGTAAATCATGCTGACCCGTGATAGGTGGCACGTCTGTAAATAGTACTTCGGCCTGTGATAGGCGGTACATTTACGATTTACGTTTTTAGTAAATCGTGCTGACCCATGATAGGTAGCACATCGGTAATTTAGTACTTCGGCCTGTGATAGGCGGTACAATTATGATTTACGGCCCTTCGAGGAGGGTTTTGATTGGAATTTCGAGTCCATGCATTTTGCCATATACGCATTGCACTAAGGTGCTTGGCATGCGAGTCGTGTTTGATTCAAGATTATCATTGAGTGTTTGAACTCAAGTTGTCATGGTGATTGTGTTATAATTGCCAAGTGTGGATGTTGTGGAATTGTGTGTAAGTGTGATTGATTGCAAAACCTTTTCGAAACTCAAGTTGTCGTGGTGATTGTGCTATAATTGCTAAGTGTGAATGTTTTGAAATTGTGTGTAATTGTGATTGATTGCAAAACCTTTTCGAAACTCAAGTTGTCGTGGTGATTGTGCTATAATTGCTAAGTATGAATGTTTTAAAATTGTGTGTAACTGGGATTGATTGCAAAACCTTTTCGAAACTCAAGTCGTCATGGTGATTGGGCTATAATTGCTAAGTGTGATTGGTTGGATTTGTGTGTAAGTGTTGATCGATTTCAAAACCCTTTTAAAAGCTGAATTTTGCTGTTTTTCTGCTGTTGTCTGATGTGTATTTGAATACAGACTATTGTATTCGAATACTGTAAGACCCGTAATTTTAAAGTACCATTTATGTATTTTTGGTGTATTTTGGATTTGGGCTCGGAGGCTTTTAAGCCAAAGTTAATAATATTTTTGAGTTATTTATTAGTAAGTAATAATATATATATGTAAATATATATTTATGTTTATATGTGTTTGTTTGGAGGGAAAAAGAAAGGAAAACTAGAAGGAAGGAAAAGGAAAAGAAAATAATATATAAAGGAAGGAAGGAAAAAGGAAGAAAGGAAAAACAAAGGAAAGAAAAAGAAAGGAAGGAAAATTTCAAAACTCCATCTTCTTCCTCTCTGTCCGTGAAGCATTTTTCCCTCCCTCCCCCGTTTCCATTTTCGTCGCTTTCTTTTCTTCAAAACTAGTAACCCAAGGTTGGGTGAGAGTTAGATCAAGGTTTTCGCAACTCCACTCTTCCTCTTTGTTTCGAAAATGAAGAAAAACGGTTTTTGAGATCCAAACACAAACCCCTCCGTTTCTTCTAGATCCAAACCTCATTTCTGGAAGAGATAGAAGGGAAAGTTGCTCACCACCACACTACGGTGCTAGCGAGCTAATTTGGAAGCGGCGTTGCGAGCGAAGATTTTACCGGAATTACTCGCGGTACCGGAAAACC
>NC_021165.2:44702066-44706091 GCF_000331145.2 Cicer arietinum
GTTTTTAATTACTTTTGAAAAAAAAAAATATACCCTCGCTTTGAAAAACGGGGTGTTACAAATACAAACATGTTGTTTTGCTACTGACTTACTGTGTAGTCGAATACAGACGGTTGTATTCAAATACAGACATGTTGTTTTTGCTGCTGAATGCTGAAACAGCCTTGTATTCGAATACAGAGATGCTGTATTCGAATACAACAGTGTTGTTTTGTTAAAAACTTCATTTTTCAACCTCATTTATTCATGTTTGGCATATGGAAACCCTTTTAAGGTGCATGCTAAGTTGAAAGGTTATGTTGTGCATTTAAAAACTTAAATGTTATGTGTTAATTGTTAATTTCGGTTGGTGACCCTTTACAACTATATTGGAAATTTGGGCTTTGCCCTCATATGAGAACCAGGACCATCCTACCGGTTAGTACCCTGTGGATGGGAATGTAGTTGGACACACCTTACTGGAGCTATGTGAGGAGGATCTTGCGGGGCGTTTGAAGATCACTCAGGATGTACAATTTTTTTGTAGAATGATCAGATTAGGTTGACGTATAGGGACTAGATGTCTTTCTTTTGGGATGTGTTTATTTTAACTTGGAAGACTGTACCTATACCAATATTGTCAGCTTGACATTTTATTATTGATGGGTTCCATGTACCACTCTTTGATGTGTAAATACTTTGGATTCGTATTTCAAAAACTATTCCGCTGCTTGTAAATTCTGTTGACTTATTTTGTCGTTGTGTTACGACTTAAATATTTATCCAAAAGTATTTCCTTCACTATTTCTTTGTTTTTATGAATTTGTTTGGAAAAAAAAATACACTCGCGCTGTTAAAAATCATGGTGTTACAATTGTGGTATCAGAGCTTTTGTTTTGGATTTCTTTAGGGTTGTGGATCCCTTGGTTTAGGATGTAGGTCAACCTGTAGGTTGGGAGTCGTTATCTGATCATGCGTCGGGGTAATTGGTCTGAGTTGTCAGATCAAGGATAGTTATTATGTGTTGATATAGTCGGAAGTTAGCTTTGGAATTATTCGAAGTGGTGTTAACACTTCTTCTTGATGTTGGTTTTGGGAAAATACTACCTCCAAGAAGGAAAGATGTTGCAAGGATGAACCTCAGTAGGGATGATTGTAAGACCCGTAATTTTAAAGTACCATTTATGTATTTTTGGTGTATTTTGGATTTTGGCTCGGAGGCTTTTAAGCCAAAGTTAATAATATTTTGGAGTTTTATAATCAAAAAGATATTTTGATGCCAATTAAAATTTCTCGTCGATAAATAAATTGAATTTAACTGCGATGAATCCTTTACGGAGAATTTAATGCGTTTCGGGTGAAACGGTAATTTAACAAATATCTAGATTTTGAGATATTTGTTAAGTTATATTTATTATATTTATATATGTTTGGTTGGAGGGAAAAAGAAAGGAAAACTAGAAGGAAGGAAAAGGAAAAGAAAATAGTATAAAAGGAAGGAAGGAAAAAGGAAGAAAGGAAAAAGAAAGGAAGGAAAATTGAAAATCCATCGTCTTCTTCCTCTCCCGCGGCCAAATTTCTCTCTTTTCTTCCATTTTCATTTTCGTCGCTTTCTTTCTTCAAAACTAGTAACCCAAGGTTGGGGGATGCTTCCTTTTCTTCAAAGCTAGTGACCCAAGGTTGGGTGTGAGTTAGATGAAGGTTTTCGCAACTCCCCTCTTCCTCTTTGATTCGAAAACGAAGAAAAACGGTTTTTGAGATCCAAACACAAACCCCTCCGTTTCTTCTAGATCCAAACCTCATTTCTCGAAGAGATAGAAGGGAAAGTTGCTCACCACCACACTACGGTGCTAGTGAACTAATTTGGAAGCGGCGTTGCGAGCGAAGATTTTACCGGAATTACTCGCGGTACCGGAAACGCACGTTAAAGCTAACGTTGAGGTAAGGGCTCCTTCCAAACTTCTAGTTGCATTAGGGACTTATCTGTGGTTGTGTGGGAAGGAATTTGTTAGGGTTAAATGTATCGATTTGGGGAAAAACCAAACTAGTGCGTTATGGGTAAAAACCTTAGAGTTAGGTTTTGTTTATAATGATGAATGTTTCGTGGTAAATGAATTTGAATGTCATTGTGTATGATTATGAGTAAATGAAATTTGATGTATCTGGGTGTTATGTTGGCTTTGATTTGTGTTCGTTGTATGTGGCGTGTTCCTACTTGATGTTTGTTAATTGGTGTGGTTGTTGTGAATTATGGTTTGAATGTGAAAGTATGTTTGAATTTGTTTCTGTGGAATTTGAAAACCATTAGAGTTAAACGAGTATTAAAAATGGGGAATCTTTTAATACCTCGGTTTACTTAATGTGCATTTGAGGAAAAGGTTTAAGTTAACTGAGCGTTGAGAATGGGGAATCTCTTAATGTCCCGGTTACTTAACGATCGTTTTTGAAAATCGTTCCGGTAAATGAGTATTAAGAATGGGGAATCTCTTAATGACTCGTTTACTGAATATCTTGTGTGAAAATCGTTTAAGTCAAAAGTATATTAAGAATGGGGAATCTCTTAATATGACTGTTTGCTTAACGTTTTGTTTTGAAAATCATTAAGATAAATCGGTATTAAGAACGGGGAATCTCTTAATGACTTATTTAATTAATGTTGTTTGAAAGTCGTTTAAGTTAAATGGGTATTAAAAATGGGGAATCTTTTAATATCTGCATTTGCTTAACGATTGTTGTGAATGGAGTCTGTGTATGCTCATGCATTTCATTTGGTAAATTGTGTCGACCCGTGATAGGTGACACCTTGGTAAACTGTACTGACCCGTGATAGGTGGTACGTTTACGATTTACTTTTTGGTAAATCGTGTTGACCCGTGATAGGTGACACCTTGGTAAACTGTACTGACCCGTGATAGGTGGTACATTTACGATTTACATTTTTGGTGAATTGTGCTGACCCGTGATAGGTGGCACCTAGGTAAACAGTACTGGTCTGTGATAGGCGGTACGTTTACGATTCCCGCTTTTTCTTTTAGTAAATCGTGTTGACCCGTGATAGGTGACACCATGGTAACTGTACTGACCCGTGATAGGTGGTACATTTACGATTCCCGCTTTTTCTTTTAGTAAATCGTGTTGACCCGTGATAGGTGACACCTCGGTAAACTGTACTGACCCGTGATAGGTGGTACGTTTATGATTTACGCATTTTAGTAAATCGTGCTGACCCGTGATAGGTGGCACCTCGGTAATTGGTACTTTGGCCTGCGATAGGCGGTACAATTATGATTTACGGCCCTTCGAGGAGGGTTTTGGTTTGGAATTCCGAGTCCATGCATTTTGGCATATACGCATTGCATTAGGGTGCCTGGCACGCGAGTCATGTTTGATTTGAGTTTATGATTGAGTGATTCGAATTTTGATTTATCGTGATAACTGAGATGAAGGTGTTAAGTGCTATGTGTTGTGTATTGTGTGTGAGTATGATGGTTATCGAACCTTTGTGTGTCGTAGTAATCGCGTAGAAATTGCTAAGTGTTAAGTGGTGAACTTGATTAGGAATGACTTAGGTTAATTCATGAATTTTTGGAAAACTGATCAGGGAAATCGATTTCCCAATCGATTGGATGGGTAAACAGGGACTTGGCCAATTCACAAAATCGATTAGCCAATCGATTTCGAAAACAATTTTCAAAGGAATCAGTTAAGAAATCGATTGCCCAATCGATTAGGCCTTAAGTCAGGGGCTCAGGAACCAATCAATCGATTTACCAATCGATTGAATTCAGCCCAGGATTCTGTTTTCATTAAGAATCCCTCACCAAATCGATTAGGAAATCGATTGGCTTGTATTTATACTATCATTGTCAGTTCGACTTCTTATGTGAATGGGTTCCATGTACCATTTATGGTTATGTAAATGTTTTGGATTTATAATTGGAGAAACATTTCCGCTGCTTGTAAATTTTAATGACTCAGTTATTTATCCAAAGGCATTTCTCTATCTATTTCTCTGTTTTAGTTTAATTACTTTTGAAAAAAAAAAA
>NC_021165.2:44706189-44804087 GCF_000331145.2 Cicer arietinum
GAGGATTGAAAGATTTTCGTCGTTACCATCCTCCAAAGTTCAAGGGTGATGAGAACTCAGGAAAAGAGCTGATTAGTGGATTCAAGAAATGGAAAAGATCTTCGAGATGACGGATTGTCAGGCAGAGTTGAAACAAATCATGACGGCATGGAATTTATGAAATGGATCCAAGGACACAAAAGCTATGTTTTGGTGTTAACTCGAAGATGATGAGTATGGATGGATTAACATTAGACTAATAAGGGATTTCAAGTAAAGATCTAAGTGGAGGACTTTTGTTAAGAAAAGTATTAGATGTTTTACTAGTATATTTCAGGATGAAACTGGATGAAGATGAGGCTTCCATTTGGAATAGCATTTTGTGCTTAGGTGTCAATGAAAGAGACTGGTATTGAAGTTAAGGGAGCGCTGCACATTAGGAGTAAATACTCCTTTGGTTAGATAAAATACGCTTTGAGGAAGAGTCGATACATTGAGGGATAAAGTCGAGCATTCGAGTTAGATTAGATTCACAACTTGGATTATTAAGTATGAATCTCATGACAAGTATAGGAGTGAGACTATATATTTTGTTGATAAGTGACAAATCTCTTCGTGGTTTAGGAGATAGTAAGTATGCATAGTGATATTGGATGAAACTATAGACACGTAAGTGTGAATTTTGAGCGATGTTCGGAAAAACATAATGAGTTAAGCCTTGATGTATTGAACTCTATGTTACCATTAAGTGGAATTTGAAGTATCGAGTACGAGAATACTTCGATATTGCGGTAATATAAGTTTTGAGAGTCTATTAAAGGATGGAAATTACTAAGAGGATGTTAATATTTTGGTAGGTCGAAAGGATTATTCGAGATTTGATTTGGGACCCTAAGATGGTTGATTTTTTAGTTGATGATCTAAAATCCACAATGTTGGATGGAGGACCAAGTAATGCTTAAAACTTTCATAATCGAAGGAGTTGAGGCAGGCAAGTGATAAATAATTCATGTTAAGGATGGAAGTGTTTGGAGATTTTGAGGATCAAATTTTAGAATCCTATTAAATGATAGAAAGTGAATAAGAAGAGATGTAACGAATGATTTATGATTTAGTTGTTGGTCTTGGGAAATCAAGCGTTGAGATTTAAAATGAGTGTTTCACTGACTAGATGAACAATGAAAGGTATATGGGTCTTTGAGATATTTTACTGCAAAATTTATGAGGATGAAGTTATAGATAATTATTTCTTAGGAAATGCTTATGGGGAACGTTTGAGAAATAATTCTTTAGGACGTTCGATTTTAGGATTCTTTCAGTTCGTATCTCGGTGAAGGTTGAGAAGGAATAAGAATCCAGCGAGTGAACCAAATATTGGAAAATGTGTCAAGAAATTTGTTGGAGCAGCACATAGAGATGTAGCTTATGACAATTAAAGATTCAAGAAAGGAATTATCTCACCTATAATTCAGACATTATTATTATGAAGGTATGCCAATGATATAGAGGCATTACTTGAGTGCATGTCATGGGGGTTGTTATTGTGTTCGTCAATCAAAGGAGTTAAATGTTTGTTTGATAGGAAACAATTGAACATGAAATGGAAAAGTTTGGTGGGAATTAGTAAGCCTTGATTTATTGGAATCACTATAATGAAGATGTATCAAGGTTCGAGGTAGAAATTTAAGGTTTGTATAAACGGAAAAGTGATGGAGTGAATACAATGTGTTTAACCTGTCATAATGAAAGGATAATCGTCAAGTTGCAAATGAAGGACGCAGTGAAATTGAGAAGTATCATAATGAATGCTGGCAGTGGATATAGGAAAATTATTAGGGGGTTTGTCCAGAATTGCGAAGTATGTAGGAAATTGATTAGTAAGGCGTTAATTGGAGATGTTAGGCATGAGACCAGTGTAGGTCTTAATCAGTGAATGGAATTCAAGTTGGTTTTTGTTGGAAACGTGACTCTTGAAATGAAGTACTAAACTGAAAGGAAGTTTGTGTGTCCTAAGTAGTATTGTCTTTGTCATGATTTTGAAAATATTTGAGGAAGCTTGGATCACCAAGCAGATGCGTGGATAGAATTATTAAAGTTATAATTGGGATAACATACTGATAAGAACACTACAGTTTGACGTAGTTGTACGACTAAAGAAAAATTGAGGATTTGTGGACAATGGAGAAATTTAGGAGTTCTCGGCTGTAGTGATTGTTTAGTGCTCAGTGTGTTGGTGTCATACTTAGTGTTTCAGTTTGGTACCAAAGGGATGTTTCGTACCAAGTGGATGTAAATGAGGCTATGTGACATAGCTATGGGCAATTGTACTTCATCGACATGATCAAAGTTATAGGAAAATAAGTGAAACTCAGTGGACCTTGAGAAGATTGTTGACCGTTTGTACATTAGGATAACCTTAAGTTCAAGTTGCGGGGAGCACTATTACAGTTCGGTTAAGATAGTCCAAGCCACCATCACGGTTGTTGGCTGTTTATTGACAAATTGAGGGACTGATCATCCTTAATCTCTTGTCGATAGTAGACAAAATCATGGTTGTTGGCTAGTTACGATCTACAATTTTAGTAAATCGTGCTGACCCGTGATAGGTAGCACCTCGGTAATTTAGAACTGTGGCCTGTGATAGGCGGTACAATTATGATTTATAGCCCTTCGAGGAGGGTTTTGATTGGAATTTCGAGTCCATGCATTTTGGCATATACGCATTGCACTAAGGTGCTTGGCACGCGAGTCGTGTTTGATTCAAGATTATCATTGAGTGTTTGAACTCCAGTTGTCATGGTGATTGTGTTATAATTGCCAAGTGTGGATGTTGTGGAATTGTGTGTAAGTGTGATTGATTGCAAAACCTTTTCGAAACTCAAGTTGTCGTGGTGATTGTGCTATAATTGCTAAGTGTGAATGTTTTGAAATTGTGTGTAATTGTGATTGATTGCAAAACCTTTTCAAAACTCAAGTTGTTGTGGTGATTGTGCTATAATTGCTATGTGTGAATGTTTTGAAATTGTGTGTAACTGTGATTGATTGCAAAACCTTTTCGAAACTCAAGTCGTCATGGTGATTGGGCTATAATTGCTAAGTGTGATTGGTTGGATTTGTGTGTAAGTGTTGATTGATTTCAAAACCCTTTTAAAAGCTGAATTTTGTTGTTTTTCTGTTGTTGTCTGATGTGTATTCGAATATAGACTGTTGTATTCGAATACAAACATGTTGTTTTGCTACTGACTTACTGTGTAGTCGAATACAAATTGTTGTATTTGAATACAGACATGCTATTTTTGTTGTTGAATGCTGAAAGAGCCTTGTTTTCGAATACAGAGATGTTGTATTCGAATAAAAAATGTTGTTTTGTTAAAAACTTCGTTTTTCAACCTTTTTATGCATGTTTGGCATATGGAAACCCTTTTAAGGTGCATGCTAAGTTGAAAGGTTATTTTGTGCATTTAAAAACTTAAATGTTATGTGTTAATTGTTAATTTCGGTTGGTGACTCTTTACAACTATTGTGGAAATCTCGGCTTTGCCCTCAGATGAAAACCAGGACCATCCTACCGGTTAGTACCCTGTGGATGGGAATGTAGTTGGACACACCTGACTGGAGCTATGTGAGGAGCATCTTGCGGGGCGTATGAAGATCACTCAGGATGTATAGTTTTTTTGTAGAATGATCAGATTAGGTTGACGTATAAGGACTAGATGTCTTTCTTTTGGGATGTGTTTATTTTAACTTGGAAAACTGTACCTATACTAATATTTTCAGCTTGACATTTTATTATTGATGGGTTCCATGTACCACTCTTTGATGTGTAAATACTTTGGATTCGTATTTCAAAAAGTATTCCGCTTCGTGTAAATTCTGTTGACTTATTTGTCGTTGTGTTACGACTTAAATATTTATCCAAAAGTATTTCCTTCACTATTTCTTTGTTTTTATGAATTTGTTTTGAAAAAAGAAATACACTCGCACTGTTAAAAATCGGGGTGTTACAGTTCTAAATTGTTGTAGTTCATCCAATAAGTGAAAATGTCATAATGGATTAATCTTTTTGGTTATTTTGGTCTTTAATAGGTATATTTGAGTACCTTTTGGTTATAAAAAACTTTTGCTCTTCCAATAAGCTCAAAATTCTTAATGGATTAATATTTTAGGTCATTTTGGTAATTGCTTGGTTTATTCAAGTAATGTTGGTTCTAAATCATTGTAATTCATCCAATAATTCAAAAGTTTTAATGCATTAATATTTTAGGCCATTTTGGTCTTTACGAGGTTTATTCTAGTCCATTATGGTTCTAAATCATTGTAGTTCGACCAATAAGTGCAAATGTCCTAATGGTTCTAAATAGATGTAGCTCGTCCAATAAGTGAAAAAGTCTAAAGGGATTAATATTTTAGGTCATCTTGGTCTTCACTACGTTTCTTCTACTCTATTTTGGTTCTAAATAATTTTAGTTCTTCCAATAAGTTCAAAATCCATAATGTATTAATATTTTGCGTCATTTTGGTCTTCATTAAGTTTATTCTAGTACCTTTTGGTTCTAAATAAATGCAGTTTTTCAAAGTAGTGCAAAAGTCTTAATGAATTAATATTTTTGGTCATTTTGGACTTTACTAGGTTTATTCTAGTACCTTTTGCTTTAATTGATTATAGTTTGTCCAATAAGTACAAAAGTCTTAATGGATTAACATTTTAGGTCATTTTGGTATTTACTAGATTTAATCTAGTCCATTTTGGTTCTAAATCAATGTAGTTCATCCATTTAATATTTTGGTAATGGATTAATATTTTAGTTCATTTTGGTCTTTACTTGTTTTATTCTAGTCCATTTTGGTTCTAAACCATTTTAATTCATTCAATAATGCAAAACTCTTAATGGATTAATATTTTAGGCCATTTTGGTCTTTACTACGTTTATTCTAGCCCGTTATGGTTCTAAATCAGTGTAGTTCGTCCAATAAGTGCAAAAGTCTTTATGGATTAATATTTTTGGTCATTTTGGTCTTTACTAGGTTTATTCTAGTACCTTTTGCTTCTAATTCAATATAGTTTGTCCAATAAATGCAAAAGTCATAATGGATTACTATTTTTGTCATTTTGGTCTTTACTAAGTTGAGTCTAGACCATTTTAGTTCTAAATCGTTGTATTTCATCCAATAAGTGAGAATGTCATAATGGATTAATCTTTTTGGTTATTTTGGTCTTTACTAGGTTTATTCTAGTACCTTTTGGTTCTAAAATTTTTTAGTTCTTCCAATAAGCTCCAAATTCTTAATGTATTAATATTTTATATCATTTTGATCTTTACTAGGTTTATTCAAGTACCTTTTGGTTTTAAATCAATGTAATTTGTCAAATAAATTCAATAGGTCATTTTGGTCTTTACTTGGTTTATTCTACTCAAATTTGTTTCTAAATGAATGTAGTTCGTTCAATAAGTGCAAACGTCTTAATGAATTAAAACTTTATGTGTTTTTAGTCTTTATTAGGTTGATTCTTGTACTATTTGGTTCTAAATCAATATAGTTCGTCCAATAAGTGCAACAGTCTTAATGGATAAAAAATTTAGGTCATTTTGGGCTTTACTAGGTTTATTCTAGTTCATTTTGGTTCTAAATAATTTTATTTATTCCAATAAGCTCAAAATTCATAATATATTAATATTTTATGTCATTTTGGTCATTAATAGGTTCATTCTAGTGTCTTTTCGTTCTAAATAAAAGTAATTTGCCAATATAAGTGGAAAAGTCAAAATGGATTAATATTTTAGGTGATTTTGGTATTTAATAGGCTTATTCCAGTCCATTTTGGTTCTAAATCATTGTAGTTCTTCCAATAAGTACAAAAGTCTTAATGAATTAATATTTTAGGTCATTTTGGTCTCTACTAGGTTTATTCTAGTCGATTTTTGCTCTAAATCAATGTAGTTCATCCAATATGTGTGAAAGTCTTAATGGATTAATATTTTAGGTCATTTTGGTATTTAATTGGCTTATTCTAGTCCATTGTGGTTCTAAATCATTGTAGTTCGTCCAATAAGTACAAAAGTCTTAATGGATTAATTTTTTAGGTCATTTTGGTCTCTACTAGGTTTATTCTAGTCGATTTTTTGTTCTAAATCAATATAGTTCATCCAATAAGTGTGAAAGTCTTAATGTATTAATATTTTAGGTCATATTGGTCTTTACTTGGTTTAATCAAGTCCAATTTGGTTTTAAACCAATGTAGTTCGTCCAATAAGTGCAACAGTCTCAATGAATTTAAATTTTAGGTCATTTTTATATTAATTAGGTTTAACCTAGTTCATTTTGGGTCTAAATCAGTGTAGTTCGTCCAATAAGTGCAAAAGTGTTAATAAATTAATATTTTTGGTCAATTTGGTCTTTACTAGGTTTATTCTAGTACCTTTTGCTTTTAATTCTATATAATTTGTCGAATAATTGTATAAGTCTTAATGGATTAATATTTTTTTTAACATTTTGGTCTTTACTACGTTGAGTCTAGACCATTTTGGTTCTAAATCGTTGTAGTTCGTCCAATGTGTGCAAATGTCATAATGGATTAACCTTTTCGGTCATTGTGATCTTTATTAGGTTTATTCAAGTACCTTTAGCTTCTAAATAATTTTAGTTATTCCAATAAGCTCAAAATTGTTAATGTATTAATATTTTATATCGTTTTGGTCTTTATTAGGTTTATTCAAGTACCTTTTGGATCTAAATCAATGTAGTTTGTCAAATAAGTACAAAGAGTCATAATGGATTAATATTTTAGGTCATTTTGGTCTTTACTAGATTTATTCTGGTCAAATTTGTTTCTAAATCAATGTAGTTCGTTCAAAAAGTGCAAAAGTCTTAATGAATTAATATTTTATGTCATTTTAGTCTTTATTAGGTTTATTCTAGTACTTTTTGGTTCTAAATCAATATAGTTCGTCCAATAAGTCCAAAAGTCTTAATGGATTAATAATTTATGTCATTTTTCTCTTTACTTAGTTTAATCTAGTCCATTTTGGTTCTAAATCAATGTAGTTCGTCCAATAAGTTCAAAAGTCTTAATGGATTAATATTTCAGGTCATTTTAGTCTCTACTAGGTTTATTCTAGTCGATGATTGTTCTAAATCGTTGTAGTTCGTCCAATAAGTGCAAAAGTCATAATGGATTAATATTTTTGATCATTTTGGCCTTTACAAAGTTTAATCTAGTTTATTTTGGTTCTAAATCAATGTAGTTCGTCCAATAAATGCAAATTTCTTAGTGGATTAATATTTTAGGTCATTTTGGTCTTTACTTGGTTTATTCTAGTCCATTTTGGTTCTAAATCATTGTAGCTCATCCAATAATGCCAAAATCTTAATGGATTAATGTTTTAGGCCATTTTGGTCTTTAAGAGGTTTATTCTAGTCCATTATGGTTCTAAATCATTGTAGTTCGATAAATAAGTGCAAATGTCTTAATGGATTAATCTTTTTGTTCATTTTGGTCTTTACTAGATTTATTCTAGTACCTTTTGGTTCTAAATAGATGTATCTCGTCCAATAAGTGCAAAAGTCAAATTGGATTAATATTTTAGGTCATTTTGGGCTTTACTAGGTTTATTCTATGTTGGACTTTAGTCCTCTTAATCCTAATTTTGACATAATTGACAAACATACAATGTTCATACATCATATGATAAATCTAACATTTTAACGAGCAAGATTTCAGGAACAACACCTCAACCCTACACACTTGAGACAAATTGCTTGGAACTCAAGAAATCAACAAAAGTTGAATATTCACTGAGTAAATCGATTGGGAAATCGATTTCATAAAAAGGGTTGTAAGGAAACATACTGTTTGTGGTTACACAATCGATTAGGCAATCGACTGGCACAATCAGAAATAAAAATTGTGCAAGTCAGTGGCAACCTGTTTTACAGGCTAATCGATTGGCAAATCGATTGTGCACATCACAAAGTAAAACTGATTGAAACAAATCGATTGGGAAAGTCACAGGGACAATCCATTTACTAGGCTAATCGATTGGCAAATCGATTGCTTAGATAATATTTGAAAAGTAACATGACCTGTGACAAACACAATCGATTGGACAATCTATTGTGAGAATTTCAATCATGTTAAGTTTGGCATCAATCGATTGGAAAATCGATTGAACTAAACATTTGGTAAGAACTTTTCAGGCAAATACTACCAAATCGATTGGCACTTCGATTAACATGAAATTAGCTAAGTTCCTGTTTTAAACACAATCGATTGACAAATCGATTGACACTAATATTTGAAATCACAGGGAACTCTCAGTTTGTGGCCAAATCGATTATGTGTATTTGTAAATCGATTATATGACTTAGTAAATTGATTAAGTAATCGATTGGTGTGACTTTATTATTGGAACAAAACACCTGATATCGATTATGCAATCGATTCATATAAGTCTGCACATAATTTACTGAAAAGTGTTTTTAAAAGAATCGATTGGCAAATTGATTGGTTTATGTAGTTTCAAGATTCAAGAAAAACAAGACTCGCGATAATCGATTGGCAAATCAATTAGGCCTGTTTATAACTTTAATGAATCGATTGGTAAATCGATTTAGTAGTTGTTTTTCAGAAACTATATAAATAGTTTTCAATCATTCTCTCAATAACACATCATAATACTTGAATATACTTCAGAACACTGAAGAACTCTTAAGAACATATTGATAACATTCTGATATTGCTTTTTCAGATCAAGACCAAAAAGATTATCCATAATCATTAAGAGAGCTGAAAAAGAATTCTTGAGAGAAAAGACAATGTTCTCATAAACACTCATTGAACAACCAGATTCGAGTGAGATACATTGATCAAGATTGAAGACACATTTTGTACTTCTTTTATTTTGCTTGTAACAAATACTCTGTAAAGAAACGACTGTGAAAAATCAAGCTAGAAACTGGTGGCGATCTTCTTGGGTGAGAGGCATCATCAAGAAGGAGTTGTACTTGATCTTGTGTAAGTCTGACGAGTGACTGCAAGGATCAAGGGGTTAAGTAATAGGAAAGAGATTGAGTTAGATAGATAGGTTTCGAGGAAACTGGACAATCTGTAAACAAGTCTCAATTCTTTCTATTGAAGAAAAAGCTGAAATCCAGTTGGATTGTCAGGACTGGATGTAGGTTGTCTTATTGACAACTGAACCAGGATAAACCTTGGTGCATTCTTCTCTAACCCTTACTCTTTATTATTTGCATTTTATGTTTGTATGATTAATATTGTTTGACATGCATGTATCTTGATTGATCTGTAGACATATTACTGCATAATCTTGACTAGTAGTTGATCAATACATGTAAGCGAGAACCTTCGATTAGAATCAACTCCTTGGGACCGTGATTGATCATTAGTTCAATAAAAGGTTCTTTTGTTGAATTGATTATCAATCTTGTGGAATTTTTTAAAAGACTGTTATAAACCTTTTTCATAAAAATGAGGCCTTTGATACCAACATTCTAGCCCATTTTGGTTCTAAATAATTTTAGTTCTTCCAATAAGCTCAAAATCCATAATGTATTAATATTTTATGTCATTTTGGTCTTTATTAGGTTTATTCTAGTGCCTTTTGGTTCTAAATAAATGTAGTTTGTCAAATAAGAGCAAAAGTATTAATGAATTAATATTTTTGGTCATTTTGTTCATTACTAGGTTTATTCTAATACTCTTTGCTTCTAATTCATTATAGATTCTCCAATTAGTGCAAAAGTCTTGATGGATTAATATTTTAGGTCATTTTTGTCTTTACTAGGTTTAATCTAGTCCATTTTGATTCTAAATCAATGTCCAATAAATGCAAATGTCTTAATGGATTAATATTTTGGGTCATTTTTGTGGTTACTTGGTTTATTCTATTCCATTTTGGTTCTAAATCGTTGTAGTTCATCCAATAATGCAAAAGTCTTAATGCATTAATATTTTAGGCCATTTTGGTGTTTACTAGGTTTGTTCTAGTCCATTGTGGTTCTAAATCATTGTAGTTCATCCAATAAGTGCAAAAGTCTTAATGGATTAATATTTTAGGTCATTTTGGTCTCTACTAGGTTTATTCTAGTCGATTTTTGTTCTAAATCAATGTAGTTCGTCCAATAAATGCAAATTTCTTAGTGGATTAATATTTTAGGTCATTTTGGTCTTTACTTGGTTTATTCTAGTCCATTTTGGTTCTAAATCATTGTAGTTCATCCAATAATGCCAAAGTCTTAATGCATTAATATTTTAGGCCATTTTGGTCTTTAAGAGGTTTATTCTAGTCCATTATGGTTCTAAATCATTGTAGTTCGACAAATAAGTGCAAATGTCTTAATGGATTAATCTTTTTGTTCATTTTGGTCTTTACTAGATTTATTCTAGTACCTTTTGGTTCTAAATAGATCTATCTCGTCCAATAAGTGCAAAAGTCAAATTGGATTAATATTTTAGGTTATTTTGGACTTTACTAGGTTTATTCTAGCCCATTTTGGTTCTAAATAATTTGAGTTCTTCCAATAAGCTCAAAATCCATAATGTATTAATATTATGTCATTTTGGTCTTTTTTAGGTTTATTCTAGTGCCTTTTGGTTCTAAATAAATGTAGTTTGTCAAATGAGCAAAAGTATTAATGAATTAATATTTTTGGTCATTTTGTTCATTATTAGTTTTATTCTAGTACTCTTTGCTTCTAATTCATTATAGATTCTCCAATTAGTGCAAAAGTCTTGACGGATTAATATTTTAGGTCATTTTTGCCTTTACTAGGTTTAATCTAGTCCATTTTGATTCTAAATCAATGTCCAATAAATGCAAATGTCTTAATGGATTAATATTTTAGGTCATTTTTGTGGTTACTTGGTTTATTCTATTCCATTTTGGTTCTAAATCATTGTAGTTCATACAATAATGCAAAAGTCTTAATGGATTAATATTTTAGGCCATTTTGGTTTTTACTAGGTTTTTTATAGTCCGTTGTGGTTCTAAATGATTGTAGTTCGTCCAATAAGTGCAAAAGTCTTAATGGATTAATATTTTAGGTCATTTTTGTCTTTACTAGGTTTATTCTAGTATTTTTTTGTTCTAAATCATTTTAATTCATCCAATAAGTGCAAAAGGCGTAATGGATTAATATTTTTTGGTCATTTTGGTTAGTACTAGGTTTATTCTAGTACCTTTTGTTTCTAATTCATTATAGATTGTCCAATAATTGCAAAAGTCTTAATGTATGAATATTTTAGGTCATTTTGGTCTTTATTAGGTTGAGACTAGACCATTTCAGTTCTAAATGGTTGTAGTTCATCCAATAAATGCAAATGTCTTAATGGATTAATTTTTTGTTCATTTTGATCTTTACTAGGTTTATCCTCTTATCTTTTGGTTCTAAATAGATGTATCTCGTCCACTAAGTGCAAAAGTCTTCATGGATTAATATTTTAGATCATTTTGGGCTTTACTAGGTTTATTCTAGTCCATTTTGGTTCTAAATAATTTTTGTTCTTCCAATAAGCTCAAAATTGATAATGTATTAATATTTTTGGTATTTTTTTCTCTATTAGGTTTATTCTAGTCGATTTTTGTTCTAAATCAATGTAGTTCGTCCAATATGTGCAAAAGTTTTAATTGATTAATATTTTAGGTCATATTGGTCTTTACTTGGTTTAATCAATTCCATTTTTGTTCTAAACCAATGTAGTTCGTCCAATAAGTGCATAAGTTTCAATGAATTTAGATTTTAGTTCATTTTTGTATTAATTTCGTTTAATCTATTTCGTATTGGTTCTAAATCAGTATAGTTTGTCCAATAAGTGAAAAAGTCTTAATGGATTAATATTTTTGGTCATTTTGATCTTTACTAGGTTTATTCTAGTACCTTTTGCTTCTAATTCAATATAGTTTGTCCTATAAGTGCAAAAGTCTAGGTTTAATATTCTTAATGTATTAATATTTTATGTCATTTTGGTCTTTATTAGGTTTATTCAAGTTCCTTTTGGTTCTAAATCGATGTAGTTTGTCAAATAAGTGCAAAATACATAAAGGATTAATATTTAAGTCATTTTGGTCTTTACTAGGTTTATTCTAGTCAAATTTGTTTCTAAATCAATGTAGTTCGTTCAATAAGTGCAAAAGTCTTAATGAATTAATATTTTATGTCATTTTCATCTTTATTAGGTTTTTCTTGTACTTTTTGGTACTAAATCAATGTAGTTTGATCAATAAGTCCAAAAGTGTCAATGAATTCTGATTTTAGGTTATTTTGGTCTTTACCAGATTTATTCTCGTCCATTTATGTTCTAAATCAATGTAGTTCGTTCTATAAATACAAAAGTCTTAATGGATTAATATTTTAGCTCATTTTAGTCTCTACTTGGTTTATTCTAGTCGATTATTGTTCTAAATCATTGTAGTTCTTCCAATAAGTGCAAAAGTCCTAATGGATTAATATTTATGGTCATTTTGGTCATTACTAAGTTTAATCTAGTCCATTTTGGTTCTAAATCAATGTAATTCGTCCAATAAATGCAAATGTCTTAATGGATTAATATTTTAGGTCATTTTCGTTTTACTTGGTTTTTTCTAGTACCTTTTGTTTCTAAATAAATGTAGTTTGTCAAATAAATGCAAAAGTGTTAATGAATTACAATTTTTGGTCATTTTGGTCTTTACTAGGTTTATTCTAGTACCTTTTGCTTCTAATATATTATAATTTCTTCAATAAGTGCAAAAGTCTTAATGGATTAATATTTTAGGTTAGTTTGGTCTTTACTAGGTTTAATCTAGTCCATTTTGGTTCTAAATCAATGTAGCTCATCCAATAAATGCAAATGTCTTAATGGTTTATTATTTTAGGTCATTTTGGTCTTTACTAGGTTTATTCTACTACCGTTTGGTTCTAAATCATTTTAGTTCATCTAATAAAAGCAAAAGGCTTAAAGGATTAACATTTTTGGTAATTTTGGTTTGTACTAGGTTTGTTCTATTACCTTATGCTTCTTATTCATTATAGTTTGTCCAATAAGTACAAAAGTCTTAATGGATGAATATTTTAGGTCATTTTGGTCTTTACAAGGTTGAGACCAGACCATTTTGGTTCTAAATCGTTGTAAATCATCCAATAAGTGCAAATGTCTTAATGTATTAATGTTTATGTTAATTTTGGTATTTATAAGGTTTATTTTAGTATCTTTACGTTCTAAATAGATGTAGCTCGTCCAATAAGTGCAAAATAATTGGTCTTTACTAGGTTTATTCTTGTCCATTTTGGTCTTTACTAGGTTTATTCTTGTCCATTTTGGTTCTAAATTATTGTATTTCATCCAATAAGTGCAATAGTCTTAATGGATTATTATAGTAGACCATTTTGGTCTTTACTAGATTTATTCTAGTCCATTTTGGATCTAAATCATTGCAGTTCGTCCTATAAGTGCAAAAGTCTTAATGGATTATTATTTTAGGTTATTTTGGTCTTTACTAGGTTTATTCTTGTACCTTTTGGTTTTAAATCATTGTAGTTCGTCCAATAAGTGCAAAAGTCTTAATGAATTAATATTTCAGGTCATTATGGTCTTTATAAGGTTAATTGTAGTTTATTTTGGTTCTTAATCAATGCAGTTTGTCTAATAAAAGGAAAAGTCTCAATTGATTCATATTTGAGGTCATTTTGGTCTTTACTTGGTTTATCTAGTCCATTTTGGTTCTAAATTATTGTAGTTCGTTTAGTAGGTACAAAAGTCTTTATGGATTAATATCTTAGGTCATTTTGGTCATTTTGATTATAAATTATTGTAGTTCATCCTATAATTTCAAAACTATTAATGGATTAGTATTTTAGGTTATTTTGGTCTTTACTAGGTTTAATCTAGTCCATTTTGTTTCTAAATCAATGTAGTTCGTCTAATAAATGCAAATGTCTTAATGAATTAATATTTTAGGTAATTTTGGTCTTTACATGGTTTATTCTAGGCCACTTTGGTCTTTACTAGGTTTATTCTAGTCCATTTTGCTTCTAAATCATTGTACTTCATCCATTTTGGTTCTAAATCATTGTAGTGCTTACTATAAAGTAAAAAGTCTTAATAGAATAATATTTTAGGTTATTTTGGTATTTACTACGTTCATTCTAGTACCTTTTGGTTCTAAATCTTTGTAGTTCCTCAAATAAGTGCAAAAGTCTTAATGGAATAATATTTTATGTCATTTCAGTCTTTACTAGGTTTATTCTATTAACTTTTGGTTCTAAATCATTGTAGTTCGTCCAATAAGTGCAAAAGTCTTAATGGATTTATATTTTAGGTCATTTTGGTCTTTACTAGGTTTATTCTAGTCCCTTTTGGTTCTAAATCAATCTAGTTCGTGCAATAAGTGCAAAAGTCTCAATGGATTAATATTTTAGGTCATTTTGGTGTTTGATAAGGTTACTCGTGTCCATTTTGGTTCTTATTCAATAAAGTTCGTCAAATAAATGCAAAAGTCTCAATGAATTAAAAATTTAGGTCATTTTGTTATTTACTTGGTTTTAATCTAGTTCATTTTGGTTCTTATTCAAAATAGTTAGTCTTATAAGTGCAAAAGTCTCAATGAATTAAGATTTTATGTCATTTTAGTATTAACTTGGTTTTATCTAGTCCAATTTGATTCTAAATCAATGTAGTTCGTCCCATAAGTGCTAAATTCTTAATGGATTAATATTTTATGTCAGTTTGGTCTTTACTAGGTTTATTCTAGTCCATTTTGGTACTAAATCATTGTAGTTCTTCCAATAAGTGCAAATGTGTTAATGGATTAATATTTTAGGTCATTACTAGGGTTAATTGTAGTCCATTTCAATTCTAAATCAATGTAGTCTGTCCAATAAGTGCAAAAGTCTTAATGGATTAATATTTAAGGTCATTTTAGTCTTTACTAGGTTGATTCTAGTCCATTTATGTTCTAAATCGGTGTAGTTCGCCCACTAAGTGCAAAAATCTTAATGGATTAATATTTTAGGTAATTTTGGTCTTTACTAGGTTTATTGTAGAATAAACCTAGAGAAGAATAAATTGACCAAAATCGTAATTCAATTAGACTTATGCACTTATTAGACTAAAGACCAAAATGACTTAAAATCTTAACCCATTGATATTAATGCCCTTTTCAGACGAACTATGTAACTAAGAACTAAAATGCGCTAGAATAATCGTAGAAATAAATAAATTTACCAAAATATTAATCCATTGAGACTTATGAACTTATTGGACAAACTAAATTGCCTAAGAACCAAAATGGATTAGAATAAACCTATTAAACACCAAAATGACAAGAAAATGTTACTCAATTGATATTTATGTAATTATTGGGGGGTAGTAATGTAAGACACAGTTTTAAACTCTAATTTATGTTTTTTAGTGTATTTTGGTATTGAACTATGAGTTATTGATACTTTGTGAGTTTAATGCCCAAAAACATCTTTTGATGCCCCGATTAAAATTATTCGTAGATAAATAAATTAGATTAAGTACGGTGAATCTTTTGTCGAAGAATAATTTATTTATGTTACGAAGAATTTAATATCAGGTAGTTTGGTTAAAAATGTCTCTTGTTGCTGAAAATCTCATCTGTCAATTGAGTTGCGACGAGAGTGGATATTTTTATCAAATGGTTTAAGAGGTTATGGGTGAAATGGTAATTTTAATAAATATCTAGATATTTTTAGATATTTGTTAAGTTATAATTAATATATATGTTTGAAGGGAAAATAAAGGAAAAGAAAATAGAAAGGAAGAAAGGAAAACATAAAGAAAAGCATTTCGTTCGCGGTTCTATCTTCTTCTTCTCTCTGTTTCACGAGAAAAACCAAAAACCGCCATAACTCAAAACCTCCATTTTCTTCTAGATCTAAGCTTCGTTTCGCAAAGAGATAGAAGAGAAAGTTACTCATCTCCACGTTGCGGTGCTAGTGAGCCATCTTGGAAGCGACGATTTGAACAAAGATTTTACCGGAATTAATGACAGTATCGTAATCGCGTGTTAGAGCTATCGTTAAGATAAGGGCTCCTTCCAAACTTTTAGTTTGCATTTAGGGACTTATTTGTGGTTGTGTGGAAAATAAACTTGTTGGGTTTTGAAGTGTAGATTTGGGGGAAATGAATTTAATGCTTTTATGGATGAAGGTTTGGAGTTGGGTTTTTGGTGAAATGATGAGTGTTTTCGTGGAAAAGGAGTTTGATTCATCTATGTGTGTTGTTTAGGAAAAGAAATTTGATTTGTTGGAGTTGTGGTTTGTGAAAGTTAGTTTGGCATGTGTTATGTTTGAGTTTTGTGGAAATTTGTGGTGATTGATGATTGAACTTGGTGTGGATTTTGTGGTTTTTTAATTGATCGAATTTAATGTAAATTGTGGATTAAATTTGATGTATGTGGTGAAAAATAAATGTTTTGAGTATGCTCTGTGTGGAATTTGAAAATCGTTAGAGTTAAATGAGTATTAAAAATGGGGAATCTTTTAATATCTGCATTTACTTAATGATTGTCGTGGATAAAGTCAGAGTATGCTCATGCATTTCATTGTACATGGCGACCGGATGGGCCATGGTGATAGTGGTGACCAGATGGGCCACGAGATGATTCCATGTGATTTGTTGGTTCACCTTATCCTTGCGGGGATTGTCGCGTCGTATAGGTCCGTGATAGACTGCACATTTTTAGTAAATCGTGCTGACCCGTGATTGGTGGCACCTCCTGTGATAGGCGGTACATTTACGATTTATGTTTTTAGTAAATTGTGTTGACCCGTGATAGGTGGCACCTCGGTAATTTAGTACTTCGGCCTGTGATAGGCGGTATAATTATGATTTCTGGCCCTTCGAGGAGGGTTTTGATGGGAATTCCTTGTCCATGCATTTTGGCATATACACATTGCATTAGGGTGCTTGGCACGCGAGTCATGTTTGATTCAAGATTATGATTGAGTGTTTGAACTCAAGTTGTCATGGTGATTGTGCTATAATTGCTAAGTGTGAATGCTTTGGATTTGTGTGTAAGTGTGATTGATGCCAAAACCTTTTCGAAACTCAAGTTGTCATGGTGATTGTTCTATAATTGCTAAGTGTGAATGTTTTGGATTTGTGTGTAAGTGTGATTGATTGTAAAACCTTTTCAAAACTCAAGTTGTCATGGTGATTGTGCTATAATTGTGAAGTGTGATTTTTTGGATTTGTGTGTAAGTGTTGATTGATTTTGAAACCCTTTTAAAAGCTGAATTTTGCTGTTTTTTTGTTGTTCTCTGATGTGTATTCGAATACAGAAAGTTGTATTCGAATACAAACATCCTGTTTGAGCTACTGACTTATGTGTAGTCGAATATAGAAGGTTGTATTTGAATACAAACATCTTGTTTTAGCTACTGACTTATGTGTATATACAGAAGGCTGTATCTGAATACAGACATGTTGTTTTTCATGCTGACTTATAAAACAGCCTTGTATTCGAATACAAAGATGCTATATTCGAATACAATAGTGCAATTTCGTTTAAAACTTCATTTTTCAACTTTGTTTATGCATGTTTGGCATATGGAAACCCTTTTAAGGTGCATTCTAAGTTGAAAGGTTATTTTGTGCATTTAAAACATAAATGTTATGTGTTAATTGTTAATTTCGGTTGGTGACCTTTACAACTATTGTGGAAATATGGGCTTTGCCCTTAGATGAGAACCAAGATCTTCCTACTGGTTAGTATCCTGTGGATGGGAATGTAGTTGGACACACCTGACAGGAGTTGTGTCAAGAGGATCTTGCGGGGGGCGTGAAGATCACCTGGGATGTATAGTTTTTTGTTGAATGATCAGATTAGGTTGACGTATAGGGAGTAGATGTCTTTCTTATTTGGGTTGTGTTTATTTTAATTTGGAAGATTGTACCTATACCAATATTGTCAGCTTGACATGTTATTATGATGGGTTCCATGTACAACTTTTTGATGTGACGTGGGGGAGTTAAAATTCTTGGGGCAGTGCTTTTATACGGGTGTCTGCCAAGAATACCCCAGGGGTATGAGCTATGTCTGATAGGCCTCATAGCCCCGATGTATTTTGATGTTTGAATACTTTGGATTTTTATTTCACAAACTATTCTGGTGCTTGGAAATACTGTTGACTTTTGTCGTTGTGTTATGACTTAAATATTTATCCAAAAGCATTTTCTTCTGTATTTCTTTGTTTTATGAATTTTTTTTTTTTTTAAAATATATATATATATACACTCGCACTATTAAAAATCGGGTTGTTACAATTATGGTATCAGAGCTTTGGTTTGGATTCCTTCGGGGGTTGTGGAGCTTTTGGTTATAGATTGTAGGTCAACATGTTGGTTGGGGGTAGTTATCTGATCATGTGTCGGATTAAGTTGTTTGAGTTGTCAGGTTAGGTATAGTTATTATGTGTTGATGTAGTAGGAAGTTAGTTTTGGAATTATTTGAAATGGTGTTAAGACTCTCCTTGATGATGGTCTTATAGGAAAACCATGCCACTAAGAAGGAATGACGCTCCAAGAGCCAACGTTAATAGGGATGATCAAATGGCGGAAGATATGAATAACATGGTTGCTTCTGCAGATTCTAGAAAAAAAGGGAAGAGGGATCCGTGCTGCTGAGTCAAGAGGATTGGAATGACGCTCCAAGAGCCAATGTTAATAGGGATGATCAAATGGCGGAAGATATGAATAACATGGTTGCTTCTGCAGATTCTAGAAAAAAGGGGAAGAGAGATTCGTGCTGCTGAGTCAAGAGGATTGGAAGATTTTCTCCGTTACAATCCTCCGAATTTTAAGGGTGATGAGAATGCAGAGAAAGCGGATCAATGGATCCAAGAAGTGGAAAAGATCTTCGAAATGATTAACTGTTAGGCAGAAGTGAAGGTCAACTATGCCACTTATATGCTATTAGGTGATGCTGAGTATTGGTGGAGGAGTGCAAGGTTGTTGATGGGATCAGCTCACGAGGAGGTGAACTGGGAATCATCCAAAAGGAAGTTTTTAGACAAATACTTCCCGATGAGTACCAGGACTAAACTGGGTGATGATTTTCTAAAACATCATCAGGGGAACATGACCTTGGGTGAATATGCCGCTAAGTTTGAATCGTGGTCAAGGTATTTCAGGTTTTTCCGTGAAGAGATTGACGAACAATTCATGTGACATCCTTTCCAAGACGGACTAAAGTATAAGATTCAAGACTCTGTCTTACCCTTGGAAATTCAATGTTTCCAAGCTCTTGTGGAGAAATGTAGAGAAGTGGAGGATATGAAAAATAAGAGGGCTAGCCGAGGAGAGAATTTTAATTCAGGAGGGCCTAGTCGAGTGAATTATCAAAACAAGGGAAAATACGTTGCAAAACCTTATAATCGACCACAGAATAACAACGGGGGGCAAAATAGCCCAGGGAACCCAAATTTCAGAAGACCATTGGGACAAGGGAATCGATGTTTCCAATGTGGGGAAGATGGACATTTTGCTAATGTTTGTACCTCTAAGGGACTTACTTGCCACAATTGCAAGAAGCCAGGGCACATTGCAAGGTATTGCACGGCTCCAAAGGTGGAACCAGTGGTGAATGTAACTAGGGCTACTCGTCCTATTGCTAGAGGACGCGTTTATTGCGTGAGTGCTGAAGCTGGAAACCCATCTAGCAAATCTGATTCAACGTGACTGTGAGATTGCAGGTAACACTCTAACTGCACTCTTTGATTTGGGGGCAACCCATTCCTTTATTGCCATGGATTGCGTGAATCTTTTGAAGTTATATGTGTATGCATTGCCTTTTGATTTCGTTGTTTCCACACCTGTTAAGACTTTGACAGTAAATTCTGCATGTTTACATTGTCAAATAACTATTCAGAATAGAGATTTCTTGGTTAATTTGATTTGTTTACACATTGCCTAAGAACCGAAATAGATTAGAATAAACCTATTAAAGACCAAAGCGACCTAAAATCTTAATTTGTTTACACTTATGCACTTATTGAATGAACAACATTGCGTATGAAACAAAAAACATTAGAACAAAAATATTATAGAGCAAAATGACCTTTAATCTTAATCAATTGATGTTATTGTACTTTTTAGATGAACAACTTTAAATAAGAACAAAATCTTAATTAACTGATACTTATGCACTTAATGGAAGAACTTCATTACCTATAATCCAAAATGGATTAGAAAAAACAACTAAAGACAAAAATGAACTAAAATCTTAATCCATCGAAACTAGTGAACTTATTATACGAAGTGCATTCACTAAGAACCAAAATGGATTAGAATTACCTTATTAATGACCAAAATGACCAAAAGTCTTAATCCATTGAGACTTCAGCATTTATTGGGTGAACTAAATTGTATAAGAACCAAAATGGATTAGAACCAACTTACTAAAGATCAAAATTACTTTAAATCTTAATCCATTGAGATTTTTGCATGTTGACTAAGGATAAAATTGGACACCAGGATAAATCTAGAAAATACTAAAATGACCTAAAATCATATCCCATTCAGACTTAAATACATTTATTGGACGAACTATATTGCCTAAGAACCAAAAGAATAAAAGATCTACAACCTTTAAGACTTATGCACTTATTTGAAGAACTACTTTGCCTAAATGGATTAGAATAAACCTATTAAAGAACAAAATGAATTAAAATCTTAATGAAACTAATGCACTTTTCAGATGAACTTCATTCACTAAGAACCAAAATTAACTAGAACAAACCTAGAAAACACAAAAATGATCAAAATCTTAATCCATTGAGACTTATGCACTTATTGGAAGAATTACATTGCATTTGAACAACAATGGATTAGAATAAACCTAATACATACTAAAATGACCTAAAATCTTAACCCATTGAGACGTATGCATTTATTGGACAAACTATATTGCCTAAGAACCAAAATGAACTAGAATAAAGCTATAAAAGTTATAAAATACCTAAAACTTTAACACTTTGAGACTTAAACACTTATTTGAAAAACTACATTGTCTAAGAACAAAAAAGAATTGGAATAAACCTATTAAAGACAAAAATGACCTAAAATCTTAATTCATTGATACTTATGCAATTAATGAACGAACAACATTACCTTAGTGCCAACATGGACTAAAATATATCTAGAAAAGACTAAAATGACCAAAGCCTTAAACCATTGATATTTATACAATTATTTGATGAACTCCATTTCCTAAGAACCAAAATGGATTAGAATAAATCAATTAAACTAAAAAATGACCTAAAATCTTAATCTACCTAGAATTATGCACTTATTAGACAAATTACATTGCTAAGAACCAAAACTTATTAGAATAAACCTATTAAAGACTAAAATGACCTATAATCCTAATCGATTGATATTTATGCACTTATTTGACGGTCTACATTCTCTATGAAAAAAAATGAATTATAATAAACCGATTAACGACAATAATGACAAAAAATCATAATCGCTTGAAACTAGTGCACTTATTAGAAGAGCTACATTGACCAAGAACCAAAATGAAGTATAATAAACCTAGTAAAGATGAAAATGACTAAAAATCTTAATCTGTTGAGACTAATGCATTTATTGAATGAACTACATTGCTATAGAACAAAAATAGATTAGAAAAAACATAACAAAAATCACAATGACCAAAATTCTTAATCCATTAAAACTAATGCACTTATTACGCGAACTAGATTGACTAAGAACCAAAATGGACTAGACTAAACCAAGAGAAGACTAAATTGACCTTGAATCTTAATCCATTGAGACTTATGCACTTATTTCACGAACTATTTTGCCTAAGAACCAAAATAGATTAGAATAAACGTACTAATAAACAAAATGAGCTAAAATCTAAATCCCTTGAAAATAATGCACTTTTCAGAAGAACTAGATTGTTTAAGAACAAAAATAGACTAGAAAACACCTAAAAAATGCTAAAATGACAAAAATAGTAATCCATTGAGACTTATGCGCTTATTGGAAGAACAACATTGCATAAGAACCAAAATGGATAGGAATAAACCTATTAAAGAAAAAAAAGACCGAAAATCATCATCAATTGCAACTAATGCACTTTTCAAATGAAATACATTGATTAAGAACCAAAATAGACTAGAATAAACCTAGAAATAACAAAAATGACCAAAATCATAATCCGTTAAGACTTATGCACTTATAGGACGGACTACATTGTCTTAGAACCAAAATGGATTAAAATAAGTTTATTTAAGAAGAAAAAAAAGACCTAAAATCTAAATCCATCGAAAGTAGTGCACTTATTAGAAGAACTACATTGACTAAAAATCAAAATGAACTAGAATAAACCTAGTAGATATCAAAATGACCTAAAATATGAATCTATTGAGACTTATGCATTTATTGGAAGAATTACATTCCTAAAGAACAAACATGGATTAGAATAAACTTATTAATGATCAAAATTATCGAAATTCTTAATCCATTCAATCTAACGCACTTATTAAGTGAACTACATTAACTTAGAACCAAAATGAACTAGAATAAACTAAGAGAAAACTAAAATGACCTAAAATATTAATCCATTGAAGTTTATGCATTTATTTGATGAACTACCTTGTCAAAGAACCAAAATGGATTAGAATAAACCTAGTAAAGAACAAAATCACATAAAATTTTAATCCATTGAAAATAATGCACTTTCTCAGACGAACTACATTGACTAAGAAGCAAATTGAGCAAAAATAAAGCTATAAAAGACTAATATCTTAATCCATTGATACTTATGCACTTATTGGACGAACTACATTGCCTAAGAACATAAATGGATTACAATAAACCTATTAAAGAAAAAATTGACATAAAATATTAATTCGTTGAAATTATTGCATTTTTCAAATGAACTTCATTGACTAAGAACCAAAATCACTTCAAAAATGACCTAATATCTTAATCCATTGAAAATTATGCACTTATTGGACGAACTACATTGCCTAAGAATCAAAATGGATTAGAATAAACCTATTAATGACCAAAATCACCTAATATCTTAATCCATTGAGACTTATGCACTTATTGGACAAACTATATTGCCTAAGAACAAAAATGGACTAGAATAAATCTAGTAAAGACCAAAATGTTAAAATCTTAATCCATTTAGACTTAGGAACTTATTTAATGAACTACAATGCCTAAAAATCAAAATGAACTAGAATAAAACTATTAAAATTAAAAATATCCAAAACTCTTAATCTATTTAGACTTATGCATTTATAGGAAGAATTACATTGCCTAAGAACCAAAGTGGATTAGAATAAACATATAAAAATTTGAAAATGATTTAAAATCTTTACCCGTAGAGATTTTGCACTTATTAGGCGAACAACATGGACGAAGAACCAAAATGGACAAGAATAAACCTAGAAAAGACTAAAATGACCATAGTTGCAATCGATTTAGACTTATGCCCTTATTGGACGAACTACATTGCCTAAGAACCAAAATCGATTAGAATTTACTATTAAAGAACAAACTGATCTAAAATCTTAATACATTGAAACTAGTGCACTTATTGGATCAACTACATTTATTCACAATCAAAATCACTAGAATAAACCTAATAACAACCAAAATGACCTAATATCTCAATCCATTCAAAGTTATGCACTTATTAGATGAACTACATTGTCTAAGAATCAAAATGGATTAGAATAAAACTACTAAAGACCAAAATGACCTAATATCTTAATCCTTTGAAATTTATGCACTTATTGAACAAACTATATTATCTTAGAACAAAAATGGACTAGAACAAACCTAAAGAAAACTAAAATGACCTAAAATCTTAATCCATTGAGACTTATACACTTGTTTGACGAACTACTTTGCCTAAGAACCAAAATGAATTAGAAAAAACCTATAAATAAACAAAATGACCTGAAATCTTAATCCCTTGAAAATAATGCACTTTTTCGGATGAACTACAAATAATAAGAATAAAACAGACTAGAATAAACTTACAAAAGACTAAAATGACCAAAATCTTAATTCATTGAGAATTATGCATTTAGTGGACAAAATACATTTCCTTAGATAAAAAAATGGATTAGAATAAACCTATTAAAGAACAAAATGACCGAAAAATGTAATCCACTGAAACTAAGGTACTTATTGGACGAACTATAATGCCTAAGAACCAAAATAGATTATAATAAGCCTACTACTTACCAAAATAAACTAAATTTTAATCCATTTATACTTATGTCCTTAATGGACGAACTACATTGCCTTAGAACCAAAATGGATTAGAATGAATCTATTAAAGACAAAAATGACATAAAATCTTAATCAATTGAATTTGGTGCACTTATCAGACGAACTTCATTAACTAAGAACCAAAATGGACAACAATAAACCTAGTAAAGACCAAAATGATCTAAAATCTTAAACCATTGTATGTTAAGCACATTTTTGACAAACTGATTTGCCTAAGAACCAAAATGGATTACAATAAACCTATTAAAGATAAAAATGAATTAAAATTTTAATCCATTGAAGCTAATGCACTTTTTAGATGAACTACATTGACTAAGAACAAAAATAGACTAGAAAAAACCTAGAAAAAACAAAAATGATCAAAATCTTAATCCAATGAGACTTATGTATTTATTGGACGAACTACATTGCCTAAGAACCGAAATGTATTAGAATAAGCTTATCAAAGAACAAAATGACCTAAAATATTAATCCTTTGAAACTAATTCACTTTTCGGATGAACTACATTGACTAAAAATCAAGGTGGATTAAAATAAACGTAGAAAAGACTTATTACTGCCAAAATTTTAACCCATTGAATGATATGCACTTATTTGACGAACTACAAAGCTTTAGAACCAAAACGAGGTAAAATAACCCTATTAATGACTAAAATGACCTAAAATCTTAATCTATTGATACTTATGTACTTAATGGACGAACTACATTCCCTAAGAACCAAAGCAGATTCAAATAAACCTATTAAAGAACAAAATTACCTAAAATCTTAAACTATTGAAACTAATTCAGTTTTCAGCAAACTAAATCAATAAAGAACCAACATGGACAAGAATAAACCTAGAATACACTAAAATGACCAAAATCTTAATCCTTTGATAATTATGTATATATTGGATGAACTACATTGACTAAGAAACAAAATGGATTAGAATAAACCTATTAAAGAACAAAATGACATAAAATCTTAATCCATTGAAACTAATGCACTTTGACATTGAACTACATTGGCTAAGAACCAAAATGGACAAGAATAAACCTAGAAAAGACTAAAAATGACTCAAATCTTAATATCTTGAGACTTATGCACTTATTGGACGAACTATATTATCTAAGAGCCAAAATTGAGTAGAATAAGCCTATTAAAGACCAAAATGACCTAAATCTTAATCCATTGATACATATGCACTTAATGGACAAACTACGTTGCCTATGAACCAAAATGGATTAGAAAAAACCAATGAAAGACAAACACGATATAAAAATTTAAATCCATTGATATTAGTGCACTTATTAGACGAACAACATTGACTAAGAACCAAATAGGACATGAATAAAGCTAGTAAAGACCAAAATTATCTAAAATCTTAATTCATTGAGACTTATCAATTTCTTGGATGAACAGCATTGCCTTAGAACAAAAATAGATTAGGAAAAACTTATTAAAGATCAAAATGACTTAAATCTTAATCCATTGAACCTAATGCACTTTGCGGACGAATTTCATTCACTAAGAACCAAAATGGACAAGAGTAAACCTAAAGAAGACTAAAATAACCTAAAATATTAATCCAATTAGACTTATGCATTTATTGGACGAACTACATTGTCTAAGAACCAAAATGGATTAGAATAAACCTATTAATGACCGAAATTACTTAAAATATTAATCCATTGAGACTAATACACTAAGACTACATTGCCTAAGAAGCACAACAGATTAGAATAAACATATTAAAGAAAAAAAAAACTAAATCTTAATCAATTGTTACTTATGCACTTAATAGACGGACTACACTGCTTAAGAACCAAATAGGATTTTAATAAACCAATTAACGACAAAAATGACATAAAATCTTAATATATTGATACTTATGCAGTTAATGGACAAACTACATTGCCTAAGAACTAAAACATATTAGAGTATACCTATTAAAGAGCTAAATGATTTAAAATTTTAATCCATTGAGACTAATGTATTTATTGCATGAACTACAATGCCTTAGAACAAGAGTGGATAAAATAAACTTATAAAATATCAAAATCACCTAAAATCTTAATTCATTGATACTTATGATGTTTATGGACGAACTACATGGCCTAAGAACGAAAATGGATTAGAATAAACTTATTAAAGAACAAAATGAACTAAAATCTTAATCCATTGAAACTAATACCTTCTCAAACGAAATGTATTTACAAAAAATAAAAATGGACTAGAATAAACCAAGAAAGACCCAAATGACCTAAAATCTTAATTTATTGAGGCTTATACATTTTATGGCAAACTACATTGCCTTAGAACCAAAATGGATTAGAATATACTTATTAAAGATAAAAAAAATTAAAATCTTAATCCAGCGAAACTTATGCACTAATTGAACGAACAACATTGAATATGAACCAAAGTGGACTAGAATAAACCTACTAGATACCAAAATGACTTAAAATCTTAATACATTGAGACTAATGCACTAATTAGACGAACTACATTGAGTAAGAACCAAAATGGACTACATTAAGCCGAGTGAATACTTATATGACAAAAATCTTAATCCATTAAGACTTATGCACTTATTGGACGAACTACGTTGCCTAAGTACCAAAATTTATTAGAATAAACACATTGATGATAAAAATGACCTAAAATCTTAATTCGTTGATACTAATGCACTTAATGGACAAACTACATTGCCTTAGAACAAAAATGGATTAGCATAAACCTTTTAAAAACCAAAATGACCTAAAATCTTAATACAATGACACTTATGCATTTGTTGAACGATATACATTTTTTTAAATCAAAAATTGATTAGAATAAACTTATTAAAGATCAAAATTACCTTAAATAATAAACCATTGAAACTAATTCCCTTATTTGGTGAATTACATTTATTAAGAACCAAAATAAACTAGAATAAACTTAAACAATACTAAAATAACCAAAATCTTAATCCATTGAGACTTATACTATTATTGGACAAACTGCATTGCCTAAGAACAAAATTGGATTAGAATAAACATATTCATGACAAAAATTACCTAGAATCGTAATCGATAGAGACTTATGCACTTATTGGATGAACTACATTCCCAAAGAACCAAAAGAAATAGAATAACCCTATTAAAGTCCAAAATGACCAAAAATCTTAATCCGTTAATACTTATGAACTTAGTAGATAAACTACATTGTCTTAGATCCAAAATGGTTTAAAACAAACCTATAAAAGACAAAAATGATCTAAAATCTTAATCCGTTGAGACTTATGAACTTAGTAGACAAACTACATTGCCTTAGATCCAAAATAGTTTAGAACAAACCAATTAAAGACCAAAATGAACTAAAATCTTAATCCATTGAGATTAATGTACTTATTAGACGAATTGCATTAAATAAGAGCCAAAATGGACTAGAATATACCTATTAAATACCAAAACGACTTAAAATATTTATCAATTGAGACTAATGCACTAATTAGACGGACTACATTGCCTAAGAACCAAAACGGATTAGAATAAACATATTAAAGACCAAAATGACCTAAATCTTAATCCATTGATACTTATGCACTTAATAGACAAACTACAATGCTTAGGAACCAAATAGGATTATAATAAGCCTATTAAAGACAAAAATGACCTAAAATCTTAATCCATTGATACTTATGAACTTAATGGCCAAAGTACATTGCCTAAGAACTAAAACGAACTAAGAGTATACCTATTACATAGCTAAATGATTTAAAATTTTAATCCATTGAGACTAATGCATTTATTGAATGAACTACATTGCATTCGAACAAAAGTGGATTAGAAAAACCTTATAAGAGTTAAAATGAGTTAAAATCTTAATCCATTAATACTTATGCACTTAATGGACAAACTACATGGCCTAAGAACAAAAATGGATTAGAATAAACCTATTAAAAACCAAAATGAACTAAAATATTAATCTATTGAAACTAACGCACTTCTCAGACAAAATGTAATTACAAAAAACCAAAATGGACTAGAATAAACGTAGAAAATACTAAATTGACCAAAATCTTAGTTCATTGAGACTTATGCACTTATTAATGGACAACATTGCCTAAGAACCAAAACGGATTAGCATAAACCTATTAAAGACCAAAATGACCTAAAATCTTAATTTATTGAGACTTATACATTTTATGAATGAACTACATTGCCTTAGAACCAAAATGGATTAAAATATACTAATTAAATATCAAAATGACCTGAAATCTTAATCCAGCGAAACTTATGCACTAATTGAACGAAATACATTGAATAAGAACCAAAGTGGACTAGAATACTAGAGACCAAAATGACTTCAAATCATAATACATTCAGACTAACGCACAAATTAGTCGAACTACATTGAGTAAGAACCCAAATGGATTAGATTAAGCCGAGTGAAGACTTATATGACAAAAATCTTAATCCATTAAGACTTATGTACTTATCGAACGAACTACATTGCCTAAGTACTAAAATTTATTAGAATAAACATATTGAAGACAAAAATGACCTAAATTCTAAATTTGTTGATACGTATGTACTTAATGGACAAACTACATTACCTTAGAACTAAAATGGATTAGAATAAACCTTTTAAAGACCAAAATGACCTAAAATCTTAAAACATTGAGACTTATGCATTTGTTGGACGAACTACCTTTCTTTCGAACAAAAATGGATTAGAATAAACTTATTAAAGATCAAAATTACCTTAAATCTAATTCCCTTATTAGGTGAGCTACATTAACTAAGAACCTAAATAAACTAGAATAAACCTATAAAAGAATAAAATTACCAAAATCTTAATCCACTGAGACTTATGCAATTATTGGACAAACTACATTTCCTAAGAACCAAAATATATTAGAATAAACATATTCAAGACAGAAATTACTTAGAATCTTAATCCATTTAGAGTTATGCACCTATTGGACGAACAACATTGCCTAAGAACCAAACCGGATTGGAATAAACCTGTTAAAGACCAAAATGAACTAAAATCTTAATCCATTGAGACTTAATCACTTATTAGACAAACTCCATTGAATAAGAACCAAAATGGACTAGAATAAACCTACTAAAGACTAAAATGACTTAAAATATTAATCCATTGAGACTAATGCACTAATTAGGTGGATTGCATTGACTAAGAACCAAAATTGATTAAAATAAAATAAAAAGACCTAAAATCTTAATTCATTGAGACTTATGCACTTATTGGACGAACTACATTTCCTAAGAACCAAAACGGATTAGAATAAATCTATTAAAGACCAAAATGACCTAAAATCTTAATCCTTTGATGCTTATGGACTTAACTTACGAACTTCACTGCCTAAGATCCAAAATGAATAAGAATAAACCTATAAAAGATAAAAATGACATAAAATCTTAATCCATTGAGACTTATGCACTTATTCGACGAACTATATTGCCTAAGAAAAAAACGGATTAAAATAATCCTATTAAATACCGAAATGACCTAAGGTTTTAATTCATTGATACATATGCACTTAATGGATGAACTACATTGCCTAAGATCCAAAATGGATTAGTATAGACCTATAAAAGTAAAAAATTACCTAAAATCTTAATCCATTAAAACTAGTGAACTTATTAGATGAACTACATTGAGACCTAGTAATGACCAAAATGACCTAAAATCTGAATCCATTAAGAATTATGCATTTTTGGAACGAACTACATTGGCTTAGAACCAAAATGGATTAGAATAAACTTATTAAAGATCAAAATGACCTAAAATCATAATTCATAGAGACCAATGCGCACTTATTAGACAGACTACATTGAATAAGAACCAAAATTGACTAGAATGTGAATGTACAAACACGAGAAGAATGGATTTAATTGTGTTTGACAAAGTTGATAGTTTTTTGCTAATTTGATAAAGGCTTGTTATTTTTTATGAATTACTTAAATAAGAAGCAATCAGGTTTAGAGGCATCAAACAGTGGAAGCATAAATAATTTGCCACATATTTATCCTGATTCACAACTAACTTGGCTTTATTTAGTCCCCTCATTCATAAGGCTTTAATCCACTAGTTCAAATACCTTGAATTATAAAGCAATTGACCCTCTAAGCCAAGTCTTCCCAAACAACATGACAACTTCAGACTTTTGAGGAACTAACCACTTTGACCCTGCGAGCCAAGTCTCCTCCCAACAACCTGACAACTCCAGATTGAAGATGGAATTAAACCACCACCGGGTTGGATACAAAATATTGGAACTTTAAGTGTTTGCTTCTAACCAAGCTGATAATAATAATAATTCTCACACTTTAAGAAAAAACACAAAAAATATTTCTCATTCGACCAAGTATTTCTCTAATTGAACTCTATGATGAATTATTAGAATTTTGAGCTTGAGTTCTTAAACTCTTTTCTGATTTCTCGATGATCTTCTTGTTCAGCCTTTAGTATCTATTTATAGATAACATTAGAGATTCAACTTAGTCCTTGTTTAATTATGAATTGTATCTTCATTCCTAGCTTGGTCAACAATGATCTCATTCAAAAATAATTTTGAGCAAGATGTTTTTGATAATATGTTATTTAGCCAATTCATTATTTTTGAATCCAATATGAGCATTTCTTCTAGATTGATTATGTTCATATTTTGTTCATATTGAGTTTATAAATTCGTCACATTGATTTTGTTCGTATTTTGTTCAGATTGAGTTTGTAAATTCTTCAAATTGATTTTGTTCGTATTTTATTGTAGATAAATCTTGATCAAATCTTCTTTAAATCTTGACCATATCTTCTTTTCAACTTGGTCAAAGTTTTTCTTCAATTATAAATTTGAATAAAATCTTACTTTAAATTTTATTCAATTATAAATTTGAATAAAATCTTATTTTAGTTTTTATTCAATTATAAATCTGATTTAAATCTTATATTAGATTTTCTTCAATTATAAATTTTAATCAAATCTTATTTTAAATTTTCTTCAATTAAAAATCTGAATCAAATCTTATTTAAGATTTTCTTCAATTATAAATTTTATTTCATACTCTATGAAGTCAAATATATTGGTCTCATAAAATACTATGTTATCATCAAAACTCTAAGTGTAAAACCAACTTGGTTCCAACAATTAGTCCTTGCGTAATTACAATTACTCACATATTTGTATTTGAGATTACAAAATTTTATTCACAAATTTGTTCCAGAGAAGATGACATTAATGTGAGATCTATGTTGGTAAGCCACGTATTCAGTTACAGTGCCACATCAAAATATCTAACATCAATGGTTTACTGAGGGACTACTTTGATTGGTCTTTTTACAATTTCAAAGATTTATTTAGCAATTTTGCAAAATTTAAAGACTAATTTGTCTATTCATTTGTGGTTTGTTGGTAAAAAAATTGGTATTATTAGATCGGTAGATCATAGACTAATGAATTCGAAAGTCCATTCTACTTTAGAGTGAAATACCATCCTTTTAACTTAAATTATTTGTCATAAAAAAAATATTAAAAAAAAAAGAGGAGGGGAGTTGGTAGCAAAATCAGGAGGTGTAGGTAATCTTGCCCCGACTAAATTTTGCATTTTTGGATTGTCTTTGTTAGGGATGTTATGGGTCGGTTTGGTTCAGTTTTTAACAAAAAATAAGTCCAAACCAATGAAATTTATATGGGTTAATTTGGTTCAATTTTACTTATTTTGTATGACTGGATCCGAACCAAACTAAACCGATGATATACGAGTTGGTTAGTTTTGATAATTGGATTTTAAAAAAAAAACAACTATAAATTTTTTAATTTTTGGCAGAATAAAAATAAATGCAAGTGCAGTTGCCACTTTAATTTCTTCCTCTAAAATAGAATTTGGAATAACTACAAACTCATAATTTAATCCTCTAAAAGACTAAAACAAAATATGCAGTAGCAACATAATTTGGTCCCTTAAAACAGAATTTGAAATAATATCGTGTAATAACAACCAAAGTTAAAATACAAAATAGGTCGTAGTAATGATAAATTAAATTAGAATTAAGTTGTCTAGATTCTAAATGAGAATTTAAATTACAATGCAAAATAAATAATGTCCAGAATAGGTAACGACAACCGTCTAAAGTATGCGGTAACAGTCCACTTGAATGATACAAACTTGAAATAAAATGAAATAAATAAACAGATAGAAATTGTAATATTGAAATTATTTCCAACTGTCATTCATGTCTTAGATTGCATTCTTCATTTATATCATGCAATAGATCCAACAATTTCTAAAAATTAAAACACAATCCACACAATGAAAATCATAATTTCTTCAAAGTGTATTTTTTGTCAAAATTGCATTTTATCGTAATTTCGCTAATCTCATTGTCAATACAAACATACACTTAGTTAAAGTGAGTCTTTAACTTTTTAAATATAAATGATGTTTTAATTAAATAAATAATCAATTTTTTTACGAAGATAATTATATCTAGTAATAACTAGTAATTTACAAAGACAATATTTTGTTATCGTTAAATTTATTCATAAATTATAATTTGAACTGCAAAGTCATTTATTTGCAAATTAATTATATAATAAAGAGGATAAAAAATTGCCACCAATTTTACTAGTAAATAGTGTACAATACCTAAGTATCACTGACTCTACGTTATCAAACCATGATGGACTAATTTATGTTTGGGACCATGCTAACCATCACTATACAACAAAATAGGAAATATCAATTAATGTACAATAAAATAGGAAACAATAATCAAAATAGAAAATGGGAACACCAAATCAAAACAGAAAAAGAAAACAACAAAAAAGAAACAACTTTGTTACCTCAATGCAAAGAAACAAATAGTGATAGAAAGAAACTAAGATAAAGAGATAGAGAGGAGGTTGCGGCGGTGAAAAACAATTGAGAGAAATAGAGAATGAAGGTGTTGCGAGACAGAGAAACGAAAAGCAAGGAAAGAAACAGTTGTAGGTTGACGAAGAGAGAAATGGTTGAGATGGTGAGCGAGGTGGACAACGCAATTTCAATGAGTGAGTGATAAGGTGAGTTTTTAGGGATGAGACGAGAAACTGACGATGATACAAGTGAGTGAATAAGCGACACAAGGAGTTGTCAATTGTCACAAGTAAGTCAATGTAGTGTTTGAGATCGGGTTGCAACATATTTTTTCCTTAATACGCCTGAAATAAATTTTTATCTTATTGGACTTAATTATTGCATAAAAACTAAATATATATTTATATATATATATATATATATATAAATATGAATAGTGTTGATTTAGTTTAATTTTTGTTGGTTTTTAAAATTAAAATTCGACAACCAAATTAATAATCTTCAATTTAAATTGATTTGGTTTGATTTTTTACCAAATCAGAAAATAACTAATAATTTTCGGGTTGCTTTAGTTTGGATGGCTGAATTTATTTCATCCATTTACACCCGTGGTCATTGTATACCCTCCCCAAAAGTCACGTTCTATAATAATTAAAAACAGGGGTTTATGCAAGAGCAAGAAGAGAGGAGGTTTATGCAAAGATGAAGCATTTTGTGGTGAAAAAAACATGGAGCAACGGCGTTAGAGTTGGAGCACTAGAAGTAGGAAACATCACAGCCACAGGAGGAGTTGTAATTGAAACACCTGCTCTTCTCATATCAACTCGTAAAGGACTCCCTCATTTTACACCTCCTGATCTTCTTCCTTCTCTCCCTTCTCCTGATTCCCATTTCCTTCAACTTTCTCCACTCCACTTGTATGTACTATAACTTCTATATCATTCCCTCTTTTTTTTTTTTTTTTAATCTTCATTTCATTCACACTATTAATTAATTTCATTTATTTATTTGTGTGTATTATTGTTGTTGTTTAGTTTGGAAGGACTTTCTCCAACTACGATATCGAAAATTGGAGGGCTTCATAAACTTATTGGTTTGCCTGATTATGCAATTGCAGCAGTTCCTAGGGATTCTATTCATTCGATTCCTGAATCTAAGAGTGCTTCCAAACTCGGACCCACTTTCGAGACTCCTTGTGGTCGTCTATTGGTATATTTATGCTATCTCTCTATAGGCAAAGAGAAAATATACTTTTCATAATCCTGTAGATCTTATCAAAATTAGCTCTAAAATGATCCTGAACATGTCTTAAGCTGTTTCTGTAACTTCTCTCAAACACTATCAAGTGTTTATACTAGTAGATAACTCCAAATACATGAAACTGAGAATGACCTGGAAAATCTGTTTGCAAGTGACATGTATCCCTTACCTTACAAGTTGATTTTGAGTAACTTTAGACTGATCCCTAAATTCAGGAACAACTCCTAAACATACTCTAAACTGAAATATAAATCATATATTCTAATGATTCTTATTTTAAATCTAAAATATATTTAAATATAAATCTCACTCTATGATCTTCTAAAGATATTTAGGCATATTATTCTCAACACTTCTCACTTAAGGAAATAAGTCATAAGTTTATGCTTCTTCCCTTATGATAAGGTAAGAGGAGAAGTTAAACACGAGAACTTCTGAAAAACTTTTAAGATGCACCGGAACTGATTTTAACTACACCAGAAGCTGCAATTTGAAAAACCCATTGTTATTATAAGATTTTTTAAATAACATTTTGATGTGTTTGTGTTTCTTGAGGAGTTTATCCTAATAGACTTTAATGAGAAGTTAAATGAGAGGTTCTGAGAAAATTAAGAAGAAACTAATTTTAACTAATACCAGACACTGCAATTTGAAAATAAACCCATAGATAGTTATTTTATGATTACTTTAATTTAATATTTTTTGTTTTTGTATTAGTGTTTCTTGAGAAGTTTATCCAAATATACTTTAATGCATCAACATGCTATACACATTCTTTAGTTTTACTTTTAAATAATGGTGGGGAGAATTTTAATGTATCTTCTGATTCTTAATTGACATGGCCAGGTTAAACCTAAAGATTATGTTCAAATGATTTCTTGCATGAGGCCAAACATATGGGCTACTTTGGCTGATGAAGTACCTGCTTGGGTGTCTGATAAAAGGAACAGAACCTCAGTGGATAGAACTTTGAGATGGCTTGATGATTGTCTTGCATTGAATCCGGTAAAGGACACCTTATGTTTTTCTTCTCTAGTGATATGAATTGCCTAAATCAAGACTACATGAAAATTTTAATAGCTGAAATGCTTTTGGTTTTGTTGGCAAGGCGCAGGGCTGCAAAGTAAGTAGTAAATAGCAATGAATTTGAAAATGTTGTCATCCTAGGCTTATTGAGTTTCTATTTAATTAATTAGTTATTGTGGTATTCATAGAAGACTCTAGAATGTTTTTCATGTTTTGGTTTAGATTGATATATTATTTTTGGTTCCTCTGCAGTGCTAACTTCTGTCGAGGGATGCAAAAATTTATCCTTTCATTCATTAATCTAACTGCATTTGCATCAATTAGATATTGTGGTATTCAAAAATTTATTCTATAGGATTGATAGATTATTTTTTTAGCCACTATATGTATGTAGCCGCCATATCCCTACCTGCTAGGCTGCTATACCGCTACAGCATTTTGGGGGTCCGCCACTATGCTGCTTAAGCTATCTGCTACTGACTACGTAGCTCTTACTAAGATTCTTGCTAGAAAGAGTTTTAGCACTAGATGGAGAGATTCTTTTTTTAACAGACCAAGGCCCTTATGTTCTCATTTTTGTCACTAACTAGTCGATGTGAAATGTTATTTTCAAATCAAAATCATTTCATCATGCTTAAACCTGTTTTTTGGGAAATAAAAAGTATTGAGAGTGTTGGTCTGTTGGAATGTGTGTTTTCCTTGTTTTATATTATCCAAAAAGGGGTTCTTGTAAGGAAAAAGATGTGTAAATATCACCACTCTTAGTCATCCCATTATTGTGTCTTTAAAGTTTAAACTGTAAGCTTAATATTGTAGTTTCAATTGGATATTGGATATAATTCCTTCCCCTTCAATCTTTTCCCTTGTGTATTTAATATAATTCCCTGGCTTCATCGAGCACTATTAACAATTCAACATATTTTGGTCTCTCAAAATTTAGGCCATTGGATCAATCTTTGGTGCCATTGTGGGAGGTTCTAATTTGGATGAAAGGAAGCGATGTGCAGAAGAGGTAGCCAAGCGAAATGTAGCAGGTTGCTTTTCCTTTTATTGAATAATTATGTTCTTCCATCCTAATAAGCCAGTATTTACTATAGCAGTTCATAACTTCAAACTTCAGATAGAATCGTGTAGCTTGTTTATGCAAATCTCATCATTGTATTATAGGTGAGTTATTGCATGCAGTACTTAGTGGTGCCTGGATGGATCAAAGGGAAAAATACTGTAGGAAACCAATTCTGCATAAAATATAAAATTAAAATAAATCGTAACAGATCATCTAGGATATACTCTAAACTTTAATGTATCTTCTGATTCTTAATTGACATGGCCAGGTTAAACCTAAAGATTATGTTCAAATGATTTCTTGCATGAGGCCAAACATATGGGCTACTTTGGCTGATGAAGTACCTGCTTGGGTGTCTGATAAAAGGAACAGAACCTCAGTGGATAGAACTTTGAGATGGCTTGATGATTGTCTTGCATTGAATCCGGTAAAGGACACCTTATGTTTTTCTTCTCTAGTGATATGAATTGCCTAAATCAAGACTACATGAAAATTTTAATAGCTGAAATGCTTTTGGTTTTGTTGGCAAGGCGCAGGGCTGCAAAGTAAGTAGTAAATAGCAATGAATTTGAAAATGTTGTCATCCTAGGCTTATTGAGTTTCTATTTAATTAATTAGTTATTGTGGTATTCATAGAAGACTCTAGAATGTTTTTCATGTTTTGGTTTAGATTGATATATTATTTTTGGTTCCTCTGCAGTGCTAACTTCTGTCGAGGGATGCAAAAATTTATCCTTTCATTCATTAATCTAACTGCATTTGCATCAATTAGATATTGTGGTATTCAAAAATTTATTCTATAGGATTGATAGATTATTTTTTTAGCCACTATATGTATGTAGCCGCCATATCCCTACCTGCTAGGCTGCTATACCGCTACAGCATTTTGGGGGTCCGCCACTATGCTGCTTAAGCTATCTGCTACTGACTACGTAGCTCTTACTAAGATTCTTGCTAGAAAGAGTTTTAGCACTAGATGGAGAGATTCTTTTTTTAACAGACCAAGGCCCTTATGTTCTCATTTTTGTCACTAACTAGTCGATGTGAAATGTTATTTTCAAATCAAAATCATTTCATCATGCTTAAACCTGTTTTTTGGGAAATAAAAAGTATTGAGAGTGTTGGTCTGTTGGAATGTGTGTTTTCCTTGTTTTATATTATCCAAAAAGGGGTTCTTGTAAGGAAAAAGATGTGTAAATATCACCACTCTTAGTCATCCCATTATTGTGTCTTTAAAGTTTAAACTGTAAGCTTAATATTGTAGTTTCAATTGGATATTGGATATAATTCCTTCCCCTTCAATCTTTTCCCTTGTGTATTTAATATAATTCCCTGGCTTCATCGAGCACTATTAACAATTCAACATATTTTGGTCTCTCAAAATTTAGGCCATTGGATCAATCTTTGGTGCCATTGTGGGAGGTTCTAATTTGGATGAAAGGAAGCGATGTGCAGAAGAGGTAGCCAAGCGAAATGTAGCAGGTTGCTTTTCCTTTTATTGAATAATTATGTTCTTCCATCCTAATAAGCCAGTATTTACTATAGCAGTTCATAACTTCAAACTTCAGATAGAATCGTGTAGCTTGTTTATGCAAATCTCATCATTGTATTATAGGTGAGTTATTGCATGCAGTACTTAGTGGTGCCTGGATGGATCAAAGGGAAAAATACTGTAGGAAACCAATTCTGCATAAAATATAAAATTAAAATAAATCGTAACAGATCATCTAGGATATACTCTAAACTAATCTAAGATATATAAATATATTGTCAGATATTTATTAGATTTTCTAACAATTTTGATGTAAACTTCTATTGATGATGTCAACATTTTGATGTCTTCTTTATATGATTTTCCAGCGGGTAATTATGGTTTTAATTGTTTTGCTGTCTGTATATCTATATCTATTTCTTTTATTTCTTCGAAGCCAACAAAATACAACCTTGTATTCTATCCATATGATTCAAAATGAGTACTATTTCTTTTACCATTTGTAGAGACAAGTTTTGGAGGAACACGACTTTCATTTTAGTAAACTTAAAGAATATATGGAATATAAGTTTACCAACAGGCATATAATTCTAGCTAACGGTAGGGGTAAAATTAGAAAACATACAAGCCACAAGTCTCACAGTTTATGTATCCTAGTTTCGTCATACAACTTGACGAGAAACTAAAGAGTGATATAAACTATAGAGTTTTTAGCAAGGTGGGGGGAGGAACGTTTTAGGAGTAATTTGTGATAAAAGAGAGTTACTAAATCAAGTGAGGGAAAATTTTACTGCACATTTATAGGACATGCAATGTTGTATAAGACTGAATGTTATCTGTTATGGAGCCAACAAAGTAAACACAATATTGCAAAAATGAGAATGTTAGGGATGACTGGACACATAAAACAAGATATGATTATGAATGAGATCATCAAATAAAAAAATATAGTTGCACTTATTGTGGAAAACATGGTAATGTCTCAGTATAAGTGATTTGGGCTTGTGAAAAATGCTCCCTAGAAGCATCAATAATGTGGTAGATTAGATGAAGGTTGATCCAATAGTTAGAGTTAGAGGAAGATCTAGGAAAACTAAGTTAATTCATTAAGAAGGATTTAGATTTAAATGGACTATCATTAGACATGATTTATCACAAGACATCACGGTGTCATTTAATCCTTGTAGTGGACCCCAACTAGTGGGAATAGACTTTGGTTGTTGCTCCTGTTTTGTTGTTTTCTCTTTATGTTATGTGATACATTTGAGACCTGGAAATGCCTATATTTTGTTTAGATATGGTACTTGAACTATGGTAAATCATGTAGGTTATTGGATTGGAGGATTTGGTCTAGGAGAGGCCATCGATGAGCGATCTTCTCTTCTGCGTGCTATTGTCGTAAGTGAAATTTATTAAGACATTATTCAAATTGGATTTTATTTAATGCGAAATAGATGCTGAACTTATAATAACACTCAAGAAAAAGCTCTTTTTTTTAGTTCACCTTTGCAACACAGAAATAAAGCAGAATAAACAATAAAAAATTTCCAGCTAAGAAAACAAGCAGAGCTGAGTTTATGGCCTGGCGTATGCCAGACATTTTTTTACTACCCATCTTCACTCTCTTTCACCTTCTCCTTATGCTAATTAGGGTCACTGTAAATTCTTGTATTTATTACTCTTTATATGTAAAGTATTTCCATTTCCATGGTAATTCAGACACAGATTGCATCACATATCTCTCATCTCTTTTCCTTCTTAACACTTGCCTCTCTCTTTTGCTCTCTTGCTGAGCTCTAGAGCTTGTTGTGGCTAAAATATGCAGCTTTTGTCTCCTTGAGTAGAAATCTTGCAAATAAAGTTAATCATCCTAGTTACAAATACAATAATCTTTTTTGTTTTACTCCATGAAAATGAAGAAATAATCTTAGCATTGCAATGATCTAATTCTTAAGAACAAGAACCGAAAGGAAAAAGAGGAAAATAAATCCTGTAAACAAGAAAAAACATGCATAAAATAAAAATCTGTCTTATGTTTTTACCAAGGGCAATGTAGGGATGGTCCTTGGAAGAGACCATTGGCTGAACGTATAAGGGAGGCCATGGGAATTACACTATCCTAATTAGTCACACTTCCTTTGGCTTGTTTATTACTATCTTTGCTGAAATATTTTCTTGAAGCTTTAAATAAAATGACAATTTTTAATACTGGTGTATTGGTAATATCCAAGTGGTTAGGAATGCAATCATTGTTTGCTGTGTTTCTTTCTAATAAAATTATGGCTAAATGCATGAAGTGGTCCTTTTTCTAATAACAAGTTAGTACTTTTAGTCTCTAAATGTTTGGGTTGTTACCATTTTTTTCAATTTTCCGTCCAACTCCATTAGTGTTCTTTAAACTCATTCATATTTATGAGTTTCTGGGTTTCAAACCCATAAATTTCTGAAGAGAACATGAGTTTTTTGGCAATCTTGGTGAAAAAAGAGACTTGAAACCCAAACCGGAGGTAAAAAAAGAGAAATTGCTCTCCTTTTTTTGGGTATATGCTTCAAATCTAAAATTTGAAATCGAAACTCCATTCCATCTTTTTCTAGATTTGAATCAAACTAGTGCAAAAAAGCACATTTTGAAGAACAATCCACAAATGGTAGCTTCGAGATCTCTTTTTCACCAAGATTGCCGAAAACCCCATTTTCTCTTGAGCAGTTTATGGGTTTGAAACCCATAAAGTTGTGAATATGATTGAATTTGAATAAGAACACAAACTGAATTGGATGGAAAATTGATAAAAAGGTTAACGATGCAGACGTATACAGACTAATAGGATAACTTGTTACAAAAAATACTCAAAGGAGTAATTTGTTATAATTAAATAATTTAAAGGACTATAGAATGCATTTATCCCAAAATTAATGAATTTCAGCACATGGTAGAATGAGTCAGTGCATTTATCCATGCTTCAATGCCCGAAGGCTCTTTTGTTAGGTGGTTGTGAGTGTTAGAATATCTTGAGAATATTTCACCACATCAATGTTCTATCATAAAATATATTTGTGGTTTTAGATTATCTATTAGGCTTGGCTTCCATATTTCCTTATTTATCTTGATTGTTTTCATATTTAATTAGGGTTAAGTGTCTATTATGATTGTAAGCACAGGTTAGTTCTTTACTTTTTGTAATAATCACATCCAACAGATCATTCACTTCAATATTAATGAAGTTTTGGTATTCTAAGCATTTATTTTTCTTTCTCTATATCTTAATCCTCTAACCAACACGATGGCTATCATCTTCCGAGACTTATATTATTGTTATCTATGGCGAATTCTCTAAAATATGAAGCTCTTTTATAAGAATGTTTTTCTTTCTCCATGTCTCTTTTCTTAGCGATAGTTCTACCAAAATTCAGGTTGTTTTCCTCATTGTCCTATTATTGTTGGTGGATTTTCTTTTTATCACTCCCTTAATGTCTTAGAAGCCTTGGATCAATTGATCCCACTGTCTTGTCATGTCCTCCTTCTATCTATCTCAAATGAAGATTATCTCTCAGCTATTGTAGAATCAACTTACCCGTGGTGGATAGCCTAGTAAAGTAGTAGGCCTCGTAGATATCCCAAAGAAGCATCCTAGCCTCACCAGAAACGCAGTTTGGCCCCACAACTGAAGCAGTGTGGCCCTGACTACCCTCTATATGGTCTGCCCCTTGTAGTCCCAGATGCAGTATGCAGAAAATATATCTGAATATTATTTCAAAGGTAATCAAAGTACAATCACTAAACTGTTTAAATATATTTGAATATTATTTCAAAGGTAACCAGAGTACAATCACTAAACAGTTTAAATATACTATGTCCTACAATCAAGAGAACAAAAAATAGCCTACAAACAGCAGTGAAGATGCTAAACAACTACTGTAACAATCAGCAACAGAGGCCAAAGAAGCGCACTTAAACCTTAAGCCACAAAAAAAAACTAACAACCCTAGTATAGAACGAACAACAAGAATACCCACGAAAAAAAGTATCTCTGCTTGTGATTTTGACCCCCAAAACATAACAAGGAAGGGCCGCGTAAGAAATAAAAAAAGTCCCATCGGAAAAGGAGATCAGGAAGGTGGCGCCGGAAAGTGGTCGGATCAAGGGTGGTGTGTGGCGGCAAGTTAGACGTCAGTTTGCCGTAAAAATTCAGGGTCTGACCAGTTTTGGGGTTTTGGTTCTGGTTCCGTGAGCGTTTGTGAGATAGGTGGCAGGTGGTAGTGAATAGCGTTTCAACAGTAGTGCATGAACAATAACTTTTCCAACCAGTGAACAATTACATGTAACAGAACTGGTACGACAGTGAATAGGCATAGAAAAATCCTAAGTGGCTGCAAAGGGGGCAACAATGAACCAAAGACAACGGCTAGGGTTTATGCGGAAGTAAGACCTCCAAAATCAGGAACTCGTAATACCATGTAGAAAGTATATCTGAATATTATTTCATAGGTAATCAGAGTACATTTACAAAACTGTTTAAATAGACTATGCTATAATTAACAACAACTGGGGAGTAGCTTAACCGGTTTGAGCTAAGGGTTGACGGTGTTGAGGGAGTGATAGGGCCAAGGTTCAAACCCTGGCGAAGGAGAATTTACTAACTTAACTAACAATACAATACTTTTCCTATAAAAAAATTTCACAACAACGGGCCTAATTAACGAGTACTATAAAATATGTTCAAATAATTAATTATATTTACAAGTTACAACACAGTATGACCCGAACTAGGACCTTTTCAATAACACAAGTTTTGTTTTACTTTTTTTTATTTTTCATTATGGGTATCTAGGTCATTCCGCACCCACTTAAGCCTTAGTAATCAAAGTTAGCATAAAGCTATTATTAATAATATTCAAACCCTTATTGTTTTCTCTCCTCCTTTTCTCTAAAATCCCACAACTTCAACATGGTATCTAGAGCCTATTTTGATCTTCCTTGAAGAATCTTGTCGTTGTTCACCTGTCGAGTTCCCAATAGTTTAGTAATATAATCATAGTTTCTCTTGTGCAACGTGATTATTCCTTTTTCTAACCACTATTGTGACACATTCTAACATCGGTTTCACTCTTTTTTGTTCAGTTTGCTATTGCCGCCGCCACCACTATTTTCGGCGAATTTTCCTATGAATAGCGTAATCCTCTCCAAATCAGGTCATGCCCAAAAGCGCGTCACTAAAAGCCGTCACATGTGCTCTCACGCGTTGCTATTCTCTCATGCGAGTAGATCTCACGCGTCGTTGTCTCCACAATGTGTGACAGCGCGTTCTGACACTGCTCGGTTGCTATCTATCTATCTCGCCTCAACCTCTCGGTTCTAGATCTGCCCTAACTTTCAAATTTTGATCAATGAAAATATGTGTTTCTATTCAAACAACCATTATCTCTCTTGTTTTGGACACATTTTTTCACTCCGTTGACAGATCATGGCTTCTATTCCCACCGACGATCATTCTGATGCATTGGCCCCATCTTTGTCCCAAATATATTGGTCTCTCTTCTCTCTCCCTGAAGCAGATTAAAGTTTATATGTTTTGGGTCTCCGATATTACTGGTTTGAAGCTTACAAATGCAGTTTTTAGAATAATGGACCTCCCTTGTTCAATTGCTTGCTATGAATTTCTATCATGCTGGTGATCATTTCTGCTATCTAGCAAGGCTATATTTATAGCAATTCTCTCCGACTTCACCCACATCTTCGAGTTGTCTTTCCATCTTTTTTTATTATTTTGCAAAGCAATACATTGTTTTCTTATTACAAGCTAAAAAACTTAGTAAGCTTTAGCTTGAGGGGAAGTGTTAAAATATTAGAAAATATCTTATAATATCTACTATATTATATTAGATTATGTTGAGTTATTTCCTATGATCAATTTATAATCATAGAGATATCTTAGAATATGTCTCATTATTATTATGATTTGTTCTTGATTTAAGATTGAGTCTATGTTTCTCTATAATTAGAGATTAGTATTGAGTCTTTTGTAATCAAGTTAGCATAAAGCTATTATCAGTAAATATTCAAACCCTTATTATTTTCTCTTCACTTTTTCGCTAAAATTCCACAACTTCAACAATTATAAACCCCCAAAGGGGTTGGTTGAGCATCGTGAAAAATAAATCGTTTTCATTTTTCCTCTGTTTCATTCTTTCTCTATTACCATTGTTCTTGCTCTATTGTTTTCGTTGTTTTTGTGACTTTGGTTTGTCTGCTCTGTTCTTTATTTTGTTGATTACAATTATTATTAGAACTTGATTTTGATGTTGGATTTTGATTATTAAGTATGATTACCCCTTTAATTTTGTGTATTTTGCTATTTTTTTTAGTATTTTTGTATATTGTTTGTATTTTATGTTTAGTTTATATACTGTTTTTTGGCCTTCGCAATAGCTGTCATCTTGCTATCCGCGACCCCGCTATCCCACTTTTAGGATTTAGCGCTCCGCGCCGCTATCTGAGACTAACAACGTAGTTCCCCCAAACACACTATCGCCTTAGTTTTTGTGGTAATTATGATCTAACCCTAATTTTCATCCCAGCTGCGATCCAACACCGATTCTCGTCCCAAATGTGATTTGAACCAACTCTATTCTTAAATAGCCCTAACTTTCATTGGAGTTGACTTTCTTTTTTTTAGATGGATAAGTTGGAGTTTACTTTTCTATCAAGCTTTGTGGAGTCCATATAATTTTCTTTTTATAGGGTTCATTTGTAAATTGTAGCAACCATATAATTTTCTTTTTATAGTGTTCATTTGTAAATTGGTACAAGATTTATCTTGAGCGGAGTGTTAGAATATCATACCATGAAATATATCAGCACATGCTAATTAGGACTAAGAGTAGTATTAGTATAGTCTCTGTTGTCAATCCTAGTGTGATCCCGGAATCAAGTGTGGTGGAGGGACTGGTTGCAACACAACTGGCCAGAAAAGCGAGTTCGACGATGGCAGTGCGTGCAGCTGCGAATCGCGACCCGCTCCATGGATTTTTTTAAAATGCAGATTTTTTTTATCTCTCACGGCTTCATTACGGGTATTTGGGTCATTTCGCACATTTAAGCCCTAATTTTTTATATTATTATAAACCCACGAAGGGGTTGGTTCAGCATCATGAACCGTTTTCGTTCTTCGTCTGTTTTGCTCTTGCTCCGTTGCCATGTACTTGTTGTGTCGTTTCGTTCTCTTCTTGCTCCGTTCAGCATCGTTCGTTTTGTTCCGTTCTTAGTCCGTTCAGCATCGTTCATTATGTTTCATTCTTGCTCCATTCAGCATCGTTCGGTTGTTTCTCTATTATTTTCGTTCTTTCTGTTTTGCCTGCTCTGTTTCTTCTGTTTTTTTCTGGTAGAACTTGATTAATGTGTTGTCATGTCACTTTGATTATGATTACTATTAGAACTTGATTTTGTTTACTCATTACTAATAGAACTTAATTTTGGGTATTTTGCTATTTTTTAGTATTTTATGTTTATTTTATATACTATTTTTTTGCCTTCACAATAGTGGTCATCCAGCTATCCCATTTTTGGGGTTTGGTGTTCCATGCCCTATCTGAGACTGACAACATAAACTCTAGTAAATAAGAATTGTGCTCTGGCTTTTGTAATAACATCTGTTAAAATATTATATTAGAATGTAAATAATTAGATTAGATGGGCTGTAAGTATTATGGCCCGTTAGTATTACTGTCAATTATGTTTGTTTAATACTCATAGTCTATATAAAGAACTTCCGTCGTATAGTTGAAACACACGGGTTATTCAACATGTCTCTCGATACTTTGTCTATGAAGTCCTATACCTAGGGAAGGAGGTAGTATAGCTTTTCATGTAACAAAGTTACATTATTCTCAGGACGTCTTGCCAGATGAAAAGCCGCGCATGATCTGTGGTCTTGAACTCCCAGGTACACAACTATTAAATTCTTCATGTTTAGTGACCTGCTTTGCTCAATGGATGTGGTTATTCTTTTCTTGCTATGTGGTTATCTTATGCTCCTGTACTTTATTTCTCTTGCTAATCATTCTCTTTTCTCGACTTAGAAAAGAAAAGTTCATTGACCTAAGTCATTTTTACTTATGTTGGCCGCTGTTTAATTGATTATGAATTTATCACATGTCATGAACTGCCTAACGAAATCATCAAGAGTTACATCATACATGATTAAGAACATATAGTCATTAAAATGGTTAAATCATATATATGATTCTAATTTTTTCTTTAAGCCAAAAAGAAATAGAGTGCAAAAGCATCATATAGTAAATGTGAAATCCCAACTATGTTGGCACCCCAAATCAACCTATCATTTTGTTAGTAAAAATACTATTGATTAGCCATTTTGTTAGTAAAAATAATCAATCATTATCTTTTGTCCATTTTTCCCCAAGTTTAAATTTTTAAGGTGAAGAGACATGAATGGTTTTCATATTATCTCTTTAACACACCCTCTTCCAAAAGAGTCATGTGGGCTTGAAGCATGGACAATGCACAGGTGTACTTTGATTGGCTAAAAATCAACTTCTTTATTAGAAGATGGGGTTTGTGAGGAACAAACTTAAGACCATTTGGTTATAGATTAGAGGCTCTTACATCATATCATGATGCACTGTATATCCCAAAGCATAAGCTATTTGGCAAAGACACATGCTTGCTTTGATATAAACACTATATTGAACACACTTTTTATCTTGAAATGGATTATTCCATGATGAAGTTTGAATATATACAAATTTGTTGCTCATAAAAAGTTACTATAACTTTGCAGAGGAGATCTTACAGGGGATTGCTGCTGGAATTGATCTTTTTGATTCAACGTAAGTAGCTATTTCAAATTTTCATTTGTTCAATACCCCTATTCAGCTTGGTGTATTGTGTCACCGAAAATTTAGATGGTTGTTGTGATGACTCAGGTACATCTATTCCCTCACACTTGGAGGGTTTGCGCTAACCTTTTCACTTGACAAGAATGGGAATCAAGATAATTTTCAGAAAAACAAGATGGGAAGTGACTCGACTAAAATTAATTTGCGAGCAACAGTTTATAGGTAACATAATCATTTTAACTGCTTTTTGCATTTTTTTCGAATTCAATTTTATGAATAGTGGAATGAAATATTGGGTCTGTGGCTTACACAGATTTTACTAAACTTGTGATAGAAAAAGGCCATTTAAGCTTAAGGGTAATTTTATACCATGGCTATAAACATTAGTGACTTCAAATATGGAATTATATGCAGAAAATAGATCTTCTGACTCAGAGCTAGTGACTTCCGATGTGTAATACAGCACACAAGTTTTTTGTTACATTCACCATTTCCTTCACAAAATGTTGTCGAAGGGAAACTTTATTAAAGCAATGTGTTTTTTTTTCCTGAAATAAGTTAACTGAAGATGAAAAATTGAAAATAAACCAAGCAGTGACAAGCACCTTATTTACTAATTCCTTTGTTTGTGTTTTCATGCAGGAAAGACATGTCCCCCATCATAAAAAACTGCACCTGCCATACATGCCAGAATTATACAAAAGCATACATCAATCACTTATTCAATGTTCATGAAATGCTGGCACAAACTCTGCTAGAAATGTATGAATTTCTATGCTTCAAATCTTCAATGATACTCTTGACTTAAAATAGGATACCGAAACATATAGTGTATGTGTATATATTTATACACAATTAAATATGCGAATAATACATAAAATATCTAAATTGTAAATTAAGATGACCACCAAATAATCACCAAGGCAGAATGAAAATTATAATAGATGAAATAGGAGACAAAAAGGCAAATGGGAAAAGATAGAGAAAACATAACAGGATTATCCAAGAAGTATCAGAGATGTGTCAAGAGAAGAACAGTATCTTTTGGGACATTTGTGTGAGGTATCTGACATGTGTCTGACACACAAATACGCCTAAACCTAGAAGTGTCAGTGTTTGGTGGGTTAAGATGCTTAGTTAGGTTGAGATAGTTAACGTAAATAAATAAATTAGGCATAACTTGCTTAAAAATAACAAAGACGGTTGGCTGGGAGACTGGGTTTTTTTGAGGCATTAGTATTGAGGAGAGTTCTGAGACTCAAATATCTGGAAAAGTGCATGCTCTTTTCTGTTCATTCAATAATAATTTCTTTTTATTGTTCTCAGTCTGAACCAGTTTCTATCATCGCCCTTTGTATTGTAATAGCTAATTATTAGCAATCATAATTTCTGCCCTAGGCTATTCAATTTTGATAAAATTCAATCATAAGCCAGCAAGCTTATTTTAGTCTACTTTTTCTCCCTCTACTGTTTTCTAGCAACACTATTACAAATAATTGTGATTGGTGAAGTCCTTAGTCATAACAACCACAATCATATTACTAATTATAACACATGAGCATTAATATTCATATGCTGAATTTTGCAGCCATAATACACACCACTATCTGATGTTCTTTCGTGTGATAAGAGAAGCAATACAAGAAGGGAGGTTTGAAAATTATCGACAAACATTCATTGAAAGCAGGCGCGAGCATTATGATAGAGGTGTGGTCTGTGAAGTCGAAGGAACAAGGTGGTTAGACAAAATAGTGCAGTTTGTTTTGAAGTGTATAGGCTTTGGGGTTAACTAACATTATTGTGTTGGGGAACAATTCAAATGCGGGGATCATTGAATTCATAGAAATATTAGATTGAAAATAGGCCAAACTCATATTTAGGGGTGAAGATAGATCAAACTACATGACAAAGGCTATGACTTAGTCTAGGTTAGATTCAAGCCAAATTTTTTAAAAACAATTGACAAAGTCAAATACTTGAAAGGGAGTTGCTATTTACACTCTCCAATTTTTCCTAATACACCCCCACCTTTTGTGTAAAATTTTTGTTTTTTCTCAAAATATTTTTTTTTTAGGTATACTTTTGTACTTTATCAATACATGTCTGAAAATTAATTTCTCGAATTAAAATGTGTTTCAAATATTAATATATTTTTGGAGTGTTTTGTGAAAAAATAACTTTCAGAATACACTTTTTACTTCCAAAGAACAGCATAGAAAGAGATAGTGAGAGATTGAACAGAGCATTTGTGACTCTTTTGCTCTCTCATTTTATGACTCTTTGTATTGTTGATAAGTCGTTCTCATTCAAGCACTTTAGAATTGTATTCAAGCATTCTCCGTTTGTATTTGTATTTTAGAAGCACTTGCTCCCAATGACATATACGCAGCTTTAGTCTTTTTATTGATCGGGAAATGATTAAAAAATTGAGATCTTTGAAGTTTAGTCTTTCAAAAAAATATTTATTCATTTTTAATTGTAAGAGTTTTTTAAGGACTAAAAGTAACATATTTTTACAATTTCTTTTTAAAATAAAGAATAAAATAAATAAATAAAATATAAAAATTTGAGAATTTTATTATAAGAACTAAAAATAAATTTTTAAATTTTATAGGACTATAAATTTTTAAATTTTATAGGACTATAAATTTTTGTTTAACTCTAAAGAAAATAATATAAAAGCTACAAGATAGGAGAAGAGAGATTTTATTAAGGTCAACCAGCAACTCGTTAAGATGAGTTACATTTACACAATGAGAAATAAATTAGGGCCATAACCTCTTAAAGCCATAGCATCAAATTAAACATTACTCCCTCTGCCCTGTAAATAAATGACTCATTTGACCGTTTTATATATTAAAAAATAGATTAATTAATATATAATATCAGTGTAAAGTTTTTTACCCGACAATCAATCATCATTTGTCTAATAAATCAAATAAAAAGTTGAAAAATGGAAGTTATACAACTGTATTAAGTGTTCGCAAGTATGATTGGTTGTCAGTATAAAGTTTTTATTCTCTTAAAAATACAAATAAACTAAAGATATGATATTTTTACTAAATTATTCTTATCAATCAATTGCAAGTGTGCAAGTAGACACAATCATATCACATAAGAGTTGAATGAGGTGATTTGAATGGACAACAAACCTCATTTCTCTAGATGTTGAGATATGTTAAAAAAAACATATTATGTCAAATTATTTTATCCTTAAATTTTAAATTTTTAACACCATTTTTAGACTCTTGTAAAATCCAAAGTAAATGGTAAGGATATTGCTAAGCGGAACAAGTCAATCATCTAAAAAAAGTAGGTAATTGATATATATCGTAATAGGAATGTTATGGACACCCACGTAGTAAATGTTTTACTATTTAAGCATAGTTAATCATTAATTAACTTAATTTTACGATGTTTTATATTCAAATACAAAAATTGCAACAAGTCAGAAAAAATGAGATTATTGGACCTATCAATATGTCGGTCACCAAAACAAGGCCTTGCAAAATCAAGACTTCGAAAGTCTTCCCCTAAAAAGGGTTGTGCACCTACTTCTCGATTTTTACAGTGTCTTAAAATATTTGTAGAAACAAATATGTCTACGGATGTCGACATGTGTGAAATATCATTGGAGAAACGTATTTTTGGCGTTTCTTATGTAGAAAATATTAGTAAGGAGCAAATGATAGAGTTTTTAAACATCAAAAAATAAGTACTTCTGTTATCGCCATATATAAGATATTCCAAATAACTTTAGATGAATGAATTATTTTTTTGTATAAATGAACCAGTGACCTAAGTTTATATTTTTATTCAAGGTACTTATATAAAAAATTGGTGTGCCCGCGTCAATTGTTCAACAAGTTCTCCTTCATATCTCCCCATCTGATATCCATGTTTAAAATTGATTCAACTTGGGTCAAAGATTATGTAGTTGATGTACTGGTGAACAATAAAAATCATCTAGATAAGTTTATTATATCATATAATTATGGGTTAGTTTTTCTTTCAAATTTAATTTATGGTATATTATTTTCTCTCTTTGCATTTGATTTGCTTATTGAATATTTTTAGGATGCATTGGGAGTTTTTTTTTTTTTTTATCAAAAGTATTAGTCCATTTTAAACTTTTTTCTCGTATATTTAGCCCAACTCAATTAACCTAATAAGTAGTTAATTTTAGAGTTGGTAAATAATTACTTACCAATTCACAAAATATTAGAGGACTTTAATTGTTAAGATTTTATGGTTTCATAATTTTAGTTTCATGTTTTTAATAGTTTGTGAATTGGTATGGTGGAGTCATTAACTTTTTATGGCATGTTGTATAACTTTGAATGATGAATCGTGAATGTTTGAATGATAATTTCTATATTTTTCTTTGACTCATTAATTTTATATGTTAGTTTCCTTTAATGGTCTTTAATTTTATTTTTCTATAGTTTTTTATGAATTTATGAATTAATTAAAAAAATCAAAAAGTTGACTAGGTGGCTCACCTTATACAAGAATAGGGTAAGATTTTCAACCCATTAACACTAGTTGGTCCGCTCCTTTTTAGATGGATAATGATGGGGCTGAGCAAGGCAGAGCAAGTTAGCCATATTTTTTCATCTCTATATGTAAAATACTTATGTTTTTATGAAGGCAAAGATCAAGGAAAGTGATCAAGTTGCAAACTAAAAAAGAAGTCAACAATCAAGTCAACTATGATCAATATGCTAGAAGTCTTATAATGTAAGGTACATGATGCAATCTAATATTATTATATTTCAAATGCACATGAGAACCTTCTATTTTAGCATATGCATCAAAAGAATTTTAAAAGTGTCAAAATGCATGAACAATGTTTGAAAATCAAGTTTTTGACATAAATCAAAGTTGTATTCGACTACAACATGATGTAGTCGAATACAGACTCAAGTCAATAGCAAAAACTGAATATATGTATTTGACTACGAGATGGTGTAATCGAATACAAAACCAAGTCAATGGTAAACTTCAATCATCTGTATTCGACTACAAGGTGTCGTATTCGCATACAAGGTTAAATTTTTCAAATAAAACTGAACATTACAGAGGTGTATTCGACTACACTCATGATGTAGCCGAATACAACTACGAAACAATGCAATTTCTCAGTTCAGATTCAACTTGGATCATTGCATATGTTCATCAAACCTCTAGGAATGATTGCCACTGATCTAAAGTGATGTCTAAGGAGTATAAATACTTCATAGCTTTAAATTTAACGAATCAATGATTTCCAAATCTTTTCATCAATCTTAGAACAACTTTGAACAAACTTTCTGAAGTATATTGATTTATTCAAAGTCTTAGTTTCATATTTCAAGTACATATTTTACATTTTCATATCATTGAGAAATGTTCTTTATTGTACCTGAAATTATATTAGATTGTTATCATTGTACTCAATCGTTATACACTTTTGATTTCAGTCAAAGTCATTATTGTAAATCATTCAAGTTATTGTGTAAATTGAGGAAAATTGTGTACTTTCTTCAAGTGTTGTAATCTAAGATAGTGGTTTTCTATCTTAGGGTGATTGTTAGAAGTTTGTAACAGAAGTCTTAGAGTTAGACTTGTACTTACTCTAACAAATAGTGAAAAATCTCTTGTGGTGTGCAAGAGGACTATATGTACCATTGGTTGTAAGTGAAACCAGAATAAATTGTTGTGTTCTTTATTTTTTGGCCATGCATTTACATTTTTCCATACACTAATCCTAAATAGAAAAATAATCCACTAAGTCTCTAAACCAGAAAACTTATATACACCTAATTCACCCCCCCCCCCCTAGATGAGCCTCTGTACTAACAATTGTTGAATTGATTATGGACATACAGAAAATATTTTCTCATCTTACCAACCACTTGACGAAGGTTGGTAAGATCTTCATTAATGATGAATTGAACCTCAAAGTTCTAAGATCATTAACAACGGCTTGACAACCTAAAGTAACGACAATTTTTAAAAAGAAAAGCCTATCAAAGATGTCTCTTTCTGCACTTTTCAGAAAACATCAAGAACATGAAATTGAACTTCGAAGGCTAGAAAAGAATGAAAGTCAAGAAAAGAAGGCCAAAGAACATTGCCTTAAAAGCAGAGTCTAAAGAACAAATCAATGATGAGAATTCAGATGTAGATGAAAACATCACCCTCCTAGTAAAGAAACGATAAAACTTTTAAAATGAAAACTTTCAAGAAGAAGGATTTTTCCAATACAAGTCAAAACTTCACTTGTTTTGAGTATGGTAAACAAGGACACATAAAAGCGGAATGTCCAAATATTGTCAAGAAAAATGCTCTCAAGAAGAAAGAATTCAAAAAGGCCTATATAGCATGGGAAGACAATGAAGTCAGTTCATCCTCAAATACAGAACGTGACGAATGTGCAAATGTTGTTTTGATGGCATCACACCAATCCGACGAAGAAGAAGAGGTTAGAAACAAAGATTCTTCTCATAATAATGATGCTAGTAGTGAATTGATTATTGAGTGTAATGATGTTCAAAATGCAATAAAAGAATTACTTATGGAATGTAAAATTTTGTACAAAATAGTGTCAACTCAAAAGAAACAAATTTCATCTCTTAAAGAGAAAATTGACACTACGGAAAAAGATTCTGAAAAATAAAAAAAAAAATAATTTACATGCAATAAGTGTGATTCTCTTTCTTTTAAAATTGTCCAATTAAATAGAGTCATTGGCAGATTTGAAAAGGGACAAGTTGGATTGGAAAATGTTCTTAATATAGAAAGATATTCCAATAACAAGAGTGGTCTTGGTTACTCAAAATTTGATAAACCAAGTATAAACAAAACCATCTTTGTTAAGGCAAGTGATCAATCCAACAAAGAGAAAGCTATAATTATGCAAAAAGATCATCATTACTATAAGAAGAATTTTGTTCAAAACAAATTTCATATACCTATGTATAGAAGTAAATCTACTCCTACATGCTTTTATTGTGGTCTAAATAACCACATACCTAATGCTTGTCATTTTAGGAAATTTGATGTTCCAAATGGGCATTATGCGTGGGTCAAGAAAGACACTGATCCTCAAGGACCCAAAGCACCTTGGGTACTTGACAAATTATGACCTTGTTTTGTAAGTATGCATACAAAGTACCTCTAATATGTGGTACTTGGATAGTGGGTGTTCAAAACACGTGACAGGTGACAAAACAAAATTTTCAACTCTAACTCTTGAATCAAAAGGCTATGTGATCTATGGAGATAACAACAAGGGTAAAATTTTGGGCATTGGAAAAGTTGGTGAAGTCTAACTTGTGTAAATGATCCATATGGATATGTGCAAATCTTTTATGCCATAGCCATGCATCATTGTTCTCACTTACCATAAGACATTTTATTTTCAAGGATAAATCATCAAGATTAATTATAAAAATATTTTTAAAATGCATACCAACAAAATGGATTTCATTTGATACCTCATTTCGGATAATGCATTAATCTTTGTTGAAAGCTATTTTGTAACCCTTGTCACAAAGCAGACTAATGCTAATAAGATTATGCTTTTGACAAGCATGATCTTGTTGTAGGCTTACCAAAGATGAAATTCATTAAGGACAAATTATGTGATGTTTGTCAAAAGGGTAAGAAAACTAAGGTTTCCTTCAAACCCAAGAATATTGTATCAACTTCAAGACCACTTCAATTGATATATATGGACTTGTTTAGTCCATCAAGAACTAAAATTCTTGGTGGAAATTCATATGGACTGGTAATTGTTGATGATTTCTTAAGGTTCACTTAGACCTTATTTTTAGCAAATAAAAATGAAGCTTTTAAAGCATTTAAAAATTATGTTAAACTAGTCCAAAATGAACAAGAAACCAAAATTATATCAATAAGAAGTGATCATGGAGGAGAATTCCAAAATGCTTCTTTTGTAGAATATTATGAAGAAAATCGAATCTTCCATAACATTTCTGCACCAAGAACACCTCAACAAAATGGAGTTGTTGAGAGAAAGAATAAATCATTAGTGGAACTTACAAGGACCATGCTAAGCGACTCAAGTTTACCAAAATACTTTTGGACAAATGTTGTAAGTACAACTTGTTATGTATCCAACCGAGTAATAATTAGACCAATCCTAAAGAAGACTCCATATGAACTCGATAAAAGTAGAAAGCCCAATATCTCTCACTTTCACATATTTGGATGTAAATGCTTTGTGCTAAATAATGGTAAGGAAAGTCTTATAAAATTTTCATAATACTTATTTGTTTAATTAATATATTTTGTACTATTTCATATATTTCAAACATAATCTATCAGTGTTATTTTGTAATGTTAATTTTTAGAATATTATTCGTTATATTTTGCTTCTATTTTGTTACTTAAATATAACTTTATAGTAATAATATTAAACTAATATTTTATAATTGTAATTTGAATAAACACAAAAATTGATATATTTTAAACAACATTAATTGGATCATATCAAATTTTTTAAAATGTCTTTCAAATCAAATTGAACTACGACTATTTAATTTTTAGATCAAATAACATTTACCTTATAATCAATCAAAACCGCACGATAAATACCACTAATTCATAGTTCAAATTATGTTAAATTTGGTCAAATCTATTATATATCTTACATAATCAATTTCCTTCATTTTAGATTTTTCATAAAATATTTACATTTAGTTTTAAATATATGTATCAAATAAAATTTTTATTTTATAGATTTTAAAAACTAACTTACCAAATAATTTTTTTCATTTTCTCATCTCTAAAATAATTTTTAGAAATAGAATTGTCAAACAAATATTTTTAAAATTTTATTCTTAAAAACACTTTCTTAAAATTAATTTATAAAATAGTTTTCAAAAATTAAAAAAAAAACTCAATTAAACAAGCCCTAAATCTCTAAAAACCAGAAAATTTATATACATCTAATTTATCCTCCCCCTTTTCTTTTAGGTGCGCCTCTACACTAACATTATATTTAAAACTAGAATCTTCTCGGATAGAATTAACTTGAGAGATAATATATATATATATATATATATATATAAACCAAAAACTAGCCGGAGTAACTATGCAACCATATCATCATCATTTATGTTATCTTTTCTTTTATAATATAATTTAGAACTACAATAAATAAATTTTTTCCCCGCAATAGCATTCGTGTAATTTTTGCTTAGTATATCACATTTAATCTTCACATGTTCTACTATAATGACTGCAGATATTTTTGGGAATGGGTACAAATGTACAAATACCCCTACACAAATAATTAAATTGAAAAATTATAAATTAGTTTACAAAACCGACATTTAGACACAATGTTTTATAAAATAAAATTTTATGTTTAGTAAAATTGATGTTCAAAAGTATTATGGAATAAAAAAATAATTATGTAAAATTTGTAGTTGAGTTTTACACGATCAATTTTTAAAAAGATAATATTGTACACTAACTTTTACCGAAATAATTTTTCTTTTGTAAAACTCAACTTCATATAATCATTTAGTATTATAATCTTACAATGCCAATAAGTGTTCTTTGGCACCAAAACTATTCCTTCAAAAATAGAAAAACCACATGTGATATCATGTAATAGACTCAAAATTAATAGTGTGATATCATGTGTAATTATAATTATTTTTTCAATATTGAGATCATAAATTTGAAATTATAATTATAATTAATAGTGTGATATCATGTAACTTTTACCGAAATAGAAAAACCACATGTGATATCATGTGTAATTATAATTATTTTTTCAATATTGAGATCATAAATTTGAAATAATTTTTCTGTCCCAAGGCAATGTAAGGCTCAAGGCATAATAAAGAATCAACCCTAGGGAAAATGTGAAAAAATTTCTAGTCAATAAGAAAGATAACAACTATAGTCATAATCATTATTGTTGCATTGACACCAAAAAATTTAAGTTACTCTTCTTTCTCAAGGTAGAGCAAGGTTCAAGTTTTATAGATGCAACCATAATCATTATTTTTGTATTGAGATCACAAATTTGAAATAATTTTTTTTTTCAAAGCAGCGCAAGGCTCAAGGTATAAATATGCAACCATTGAGAAAGTGTGAAAAAAAAAATTATGGCCAATAAGAAATATAGGATGTGCAAATAATCATTCATGCATTGAAACCACAAATTTAAAATAAATTTTCTTTCCCAAGTCAGTGTAAGACTCAAGGCATAAAAATGTAACCATTGAGAAAGTGTGAAAAATATTTCTAGCCAATAGAAAAAGTATCATGTGCAACCATAATCATTATTCTTGCATTGAGATCACAAATTTAAAATAACTCTTCTATTACAAGGTAGCACAAGACTTAAAGTAGATAGATGCAATCATTGAAAAAATATATATCAAAAAAAATTTGGCTAATAAAAAATATAACATCTGAAATTATAATTATTATTATTGCATTGAGACCAAAAATTTGAAATACCTTTTCTTTTACAAGAAAGTACAAGACTCAATGTATACATAATTTGTGTACCCAAGATTCACTCCTTTCTTCATCATCTCAATTTTCTTAAAAATATCTATTAAATCTTCTTTCATCGTTGAAATATAAATTATTGTTTAATTAAGAAAGTTGATATCAATATAATATTGCAAATAGAAGATTATAAACTAATAACCATTTGTTGTTTGTATAATTATGGTAATGGTGGTTCTTTGATCAAACAAAATCATAATCTTTTTCATTTTTTTTTTACTACCCTCTATTGGAGGCAATTTCAACAAGAAATTTGAGTTATGATGTCCAGTACTACAACATCTCTAGTAATCACGTCAGCTGCACCATAGAATAAGAAAACATCGAGGAAATGCAAAGTTGTGATCACAAGAGCTTTCTCTAGATTGAATACAGCAACTGATTAAGCATTGACTTAAGAAAGTGACACTTAGTATATGATTTGCAATTATTTCTTCATTGTTGAAGAAAATTACACCATTGTGTTGTATGGTGATGCAATTTCTAATTATTATAACAGCATGATATAAACTAGTTTTGCTGTTATAGAGTCCTTGGGTTTTTCCCTATTTAATGTATGTTAAATTTTCAAATAACGAAGTTAAATGGAGACAGAAGTTATATTATTGTACATACCAACTTGGGAAAATTTTAATTGTATTTCAGTTTTTTCTATTTTATTTTAGTGTTAAAATAATTTTTTATCTCTATCAAGTTTAAAAATTTCATTTTTTGTTACCGTAAAAAAATCACAATTTTTAATCTTTACAAATTTATTCTACAATCATTTTTAGTCCTTGTTGAAATGAAACATGTTTATATATCCTTTAATTTTTAAACTTTTGAATAATAAAAATTTAGAACGTTTTAACTTTAGATGAATTAAACACGAATTTATAAAAGCCCCCAATTCAAAATAAAAATAACAAAAATATGGATCTAGAAATCGAATTTTGATATTACTTTTTGTGGATGAACGTTTTATAATGTTATAAACATGTATACCAAAATATCATTCAAAACTATAATGTTGATAGTCCAATAAAGACTAAAACTACTTGCAAAATAATTTTTTAGAGGCTTAAAAATGTGATTTTCTTTAAAACGATTAAAAACAAAATTTTAAAATATTTTAGTATTAAAAATTTATTTAACCTTATTTGGTGGTATATATTAGATAAGTATTTAGCTTGTTAACATTTTCCATATATTATATAATCTTTGATATGTAATCTTTTGTTCAAACAATGAATTCACTTAGTCAGAGTAGTTGTATTGTTTATGTAATGTTTGGGTTTAATGCATATCTTAACCATCACTTTATTATGTAATCTTTCATATGTTGAGGATATGTTGCACATCTTGAACAAAAAGAAGATGAAATTAATGATGAAAGTTGCACAAATAAATTTCATAACGTGTTTATCACACTAAACTTTAGGTTTGATTCGCCACCACCAATCTATGAACATTAGATTCAAATGGATTAACCGACGAATCCCCTTCAAAATACTTTGAAATTCTTGAAGTGAATTGCATATTCACATCATACCTATCGATCAATGATAGTTTACAGAATAAAATTCATTCATTTACTCTCATGTACTAGAGAAAAGAAGAAATAACTCATAAATATTTTTAACATAAATTTGATTCATGTAAATATGAAAAATTGTGTTCTAATTTTTGTGTCTAAAATGTTTTTATTTATAGAGAAACTTATACTTATTCATGAAGGAAAACAACTCTTGAAAAAGTTTATAACCCTTGGTAACTTAAAAAATGCATTGATGCTAACAAATGCATTAATCTAAAGCATTGCAACCATTTGACCAATTGATATATTAAGTTATTTAATTTTATTATATCAATATAACTACTAGAGAATTTCAAATATATTTCTAAAATTCCCATGTGAGAAAGAATAAGGAAGAAAATTGAAGTTGATTCTAATTCTACTTTTGTATTCGATGCAAAATCAAGATCAAGCATTTGTGTTTACTCAATTAATTACCGCAATTTTGGCTTCAAATTTGTCTAATCTGTTGGATCATGCGGTGACTCATATCCAGCTTTGTTTCCAATTGGAGTTTTTGGGATTCTATGAGTACATTGAAGGTGCTTACATATGAGTTCTTAAAATGTTATGAAGAGTTGAGATTGATTCCTCAAGTTGAACATGGCTGATGAGTTCAAGACTAAGATCAATGTGCAAGTTCATTTAACAATTTGGTTTACAATTCTGACAGATTTGCAGATTTTGGCTTAGTTCTTATTTGCTGAAGTTCCTTTTGCACACCAAGCATTTGGGGATGTGCTCCATTTTAATAAAATAATTGTTGACTAACTTGCAACTAATCTTACTTATTTGCAAGTAATATAAACTAACTCTAATGGTCCTTTCAAGTTGTAATACATTTTCATATTTTTTACTTCGGATGAATTTTACGATTTAAAAAAAACAAAATATACGGATCAAAGGATTTTTTTAAAAATATCTAAAATATATTACCTAAGACATTTTGAATGTCGAAAAATATATTGGCTAAAAATTTTTGAATGTCGAAAATATATCTATAAATTTTTTTTATAAGATTTATTATTCTCTTGAAATAAAACAAAAAAATATTCTAATGCAATCTTATTTTTTATCTTTTGTATTATATATGTTGAATCGAGTCTACACTTTAATATTTTCTCTTGTTTTTTTTTTAATGAAATATAATATGCACTCCTTAGTCCTCTTGTGATTCAGTTAATTAGTTAAATGAACATTGTTAAATTAAATTAAATTAAATTAATCTAACTTACACTAAAATCAAAGTTGTTGATCCATAATTTTAAACTAATAATTATTTAAACAAATATAATTAATTAAAAAATAACTTAAGAAATTTAATAAATTAATTAAAATGGATTCAGATAAATATTAAAGTAGATTTTATGGAAGGTTTTTATTTTAATTCAGGGGTATTTTAATACTTTTAAAATAGTCAACGTTTTTTTTCTATATTTTTCTTATACCGATCAATTTATCAAATTTATTTTATTTCTCAATTTTCCTAGAGTATCATGTGTCGATGACAGATCCACGGAGGCTGACAGATCCGTGGAGGCACACTCCCGTAAAATTCAGAAGATAACTCATGAGATCATCTATTAAGGTACGCCAGTCATGACATATTTAAATTAATATTGAAATTTACTATGTCTCTTTCTGCTTATATGTTTGGATGTTGAAATCAATAAAATGTCTCTTTCTGCTTACATGTTATGTGATTTTATTTTTTTACATGCTATACCATATGATGTGAACACATTTGATTTCAAAATTAAGTCACTTTGGTTTAATTCTAAAGTTATTGTTAAATGATTTTGAAAAATGTGATTTTTATAGTCAAGCTAAAATAACAAAGAGTTCACATAAATATGTAGTTAGAGAATCTGAGTCTTTAGATTTATTACACTTTGATATGTGTGAACTTGATGAGACGTTACAAGTAATGAAAAATAAAAGTGAAACGTTTGACATGTTAAGGATCTTTGTAACTGAAATTTAAAATCAATTTAGTATAAAGATTGAGAGGTTCCAAGTATGATTCTAGTTTATTCAATGAGTTTTATAAATTGTCTTGAATTATACATGGAACAACTACACCATAATTACTTTGAAGTGAATGGTAAAGTTGAAAGAAGAAAAAAAGAATAGAACTCTTACTAAACTAGTTGTTGCTAGTATGTTTAACTCTAGTGCTTCACCTCATTGGTGTACGGAAAATATATTGTTTATTTGCTATGTTTTGAATAGAGTTCTTAAATCTAAAAACAAAACATCTTCTTATGAGATAGTGAAAAAAAGACAATCGAACTTGTCTTATTTTCAAACATGGGGTGGTCTGGCATATGTCAGAATCCCCGATCCCGAGCGAATTAAACTCACCAGTAGAGCCTATGAATGTGTATTCATTGGGTATGTGGTAAAGAACAAAGTATATATGTTTTATGACCTAAATGCAAAAGTGATCATAAAGTCAAATGAAGTTGACTTTTATGAAAATAAATTCCCTTTCAAATGGAGAAATAGTGGGGGCAGCGAACTAAGTCACGTTTCTGTAACTAGAAGCAGCAAACAATGTTCATTTAACTAATTAACTGAATCACAAGAGGACTACCCACGCCAAAATCAATTTCTAGCATATTGTTTGTTACACTATTTCCACATTCTAGTATTTCACCTAAAACTTGTGCCTTTTTAAATGATTTAGCTTATCGTTTTGTCTCTTGTAAAGCAGTTTGGTATGGTCGTTTTCTTATATTAATATCGTCACACCAATATCCACCATTTTAAAAAAGTTTGTCATGGTCATCTTTCTCCATCAACACACAAACCCACCACCGAGAATTGTGTTTGAGATGGCACAACACAATATAATCTGATGAAAAATTTAGAGACAAGGGTACAATGGGTATAACATAAAAAGTAGGTTTCTCTCCTCAACAAAAAACTAGGTAAAGTAATTAGGCAACCAAATTTTTACTGTTCGCTTTTCTTGGGTTTTCACAAAAAAAAAAAAAAAAAAACCCAAATTGCTATTCCGCTGCAACAGGTCACAGGTCATACCTGTGTTTGGCCGCCGTGTGCACCAACGCACGTCTCAGCAGGTGGTTATGACGTCTTCAGCAGCCTTGCGGCTAAGCAATCTTCGACGACACTTGGATTTGGGTGATACAGTGAGAGTGAATGGTTTTGAAGCGTCAATCACAGTGAAGGTAGGTTCAGAGGTTTCTGAAGCGTTATCACTAGGGCGTCCTGTTGTTGCTCTGGAATCTACCATCATTTCACATGGGATGCCGTATCCTCAAAATTTAGAAACTGCAAAAGAGGTTGAAGGTATTGTGAGAGACAACGGTGCAGTTCCTGCAACTATTGCAATTTTAAATGGCATCCCTTGCATAGGTATCTTTGCCTACTCTCTCCATTCAATCACTAACCATCTCATTTTTTTTTATCATTAACTTTAACCTCAAAGAAGAATGATCGAGTCATTGCTTCCCCCTTTTCTAATCAAATTCTTCTCTTCTTTCCTATCTATTGATATTGTATTTCAAATGAATGCTTCCAACTTTCAGGGCTGTTAGATATAGTTAGAGTTGTTTTAAGGTGATTAGAAGTTATTATGATTAGGTGGAAGTTGGTTATGTTAGTATCTTTAGGAACATTGTATAAAGATGTATCATATTCTTCATACTATCAACTTCAAGTTCAATTTCTCTCTGTCTTGGACTCAACCATGCTTCTTAACAACTTTTTTGTTGTATTTCTTAGTTTCAATTTGATAATTTTTCTGTTGCTCGCTTGTTTTATTTGAAATTTTGAATAGGTCTAAGTGTGGAAGAACTTGAAAGGTTAGCTACTCTGGGAACAAAAGCTCAGAAAACAGCTCGAAGGGATATTGCATATGTTGTGGGTGCTTTTGGTACTCTATGTATCCTCTTGCTAGTATCCATCATTTGTAGCCGACGTTTCACTCAAAAATTGAATTAAACTAATATTGTAGATTCTTATAAGCATTTGAGATTGCATTCTTGAATCTTGAGTAAACCAATGGTCTGAGATATTAAGTTTAGTTACTAAAATTTTATCCTTTTCACAAGCTAAATTTTGCATGATAGGTTGTATAATTTGTTATTCTCTGCTACTTCAAGTCTTGAAAATAGGCAAAAGAAGTACTCATATTGTTTGGTCTCAAAAATAAGCAAATATAACTAACTAACTTGCCCTCTACTTAATGATATCTATCCTAAAATACCCTTCAATTAATTTAAGTTTTATTTTCTGATGACTTTCTTATTCTCATCGAACAAGTTTCCTTGAACTACACTTTTAAGAATGCACTAATATTTTTATCAGCTCCAGAAGATTAATTTCATTTAACTAAATTTCTTTTTCAAATGATCTATATTAAACATCAAATTAACCATGAGAAGTGAATTTTCCATATTAATGCAATATTGACAGAAAAAATTAATACTTTTCCCTTGCACCTTCATAGTTTTTCACTGTTTCACTATGATTTTACATACTAATAACAATACCAATCTATCTTGTTGCTTTTAGGTGGCAAGAGGTGGAAATGGTGCTACTACTGTTTCTGCAACAATGTTTTTGGCTTCTATGGTAATTTTCTCGTATACTATGTCCATAGTTTCTTAATGTGATCGATCGGCGATATGGTTAGTCCCTTTATCATGTCATTTTGGTTTAACTGTATTTTTTAAAATTTTCTGCAGGTTGGTATTCATGTCTTTGTGACTGGTGGAATTGGGGGAGTTCACAGACATGGGGAACATAGTATGTTAACCTCCTATATCTTAATGAGAGAAACAATTGGTTTTCATAATGAATGCTGACAAATAGTTAGATGCAACATGTTCGGATCTAAATTTTAGAACCAAATGAATCAACCTTTGAATATTAACTTTTTATTTTTTCCTTGGCGGGACATAAATTTGCAAGATATACAACAGAGAGGGAAATATGGCCTCAGGAAAAGTTTGGCCTTTCACTGACGAGACCTTAAACACTTTTGTGTAGGCCAAAAATACTTGTTGTAACTTATTGTGCAACTGCAAATTATCCACGTCTACAATGCAGTATTTATATTTGGTCTTTTAATGAATTCTATGATATTTTCTTGTAAGTAAAGATCAAAGTTGCTCCTTTAACACAAGATTATATAAAAGGAACCAGTATATAATCTGAATTTATGTGTAGTACGGAAATGTTTTTGTAATACAATCTGCAAAGCTGCTCTTTTAATTGCACAGTTGAGCTGCATTGTTCAAAAGATATTTTCTTTCTTGTTGCCATCTAGAAACTTAAGAACTGAAAATTCTTTTTGTTTCTATTCTATGTTGGGGTTTCCAGAAATAAGACTAGTATTTTTACTGAGGATATCATTTTCATTTCTCTTTGGGCAGCTATGGACATATCTTCAGATCTCACTGAGCTTGGAAGAACACCAGTAGCAGTTATATGTGCCGGTGTAAAGTCAATATTGGACATTCCCAGGACCCTTGAATATCTAGTACGAAATTACGTTTGTGATAACATTACTGTTCTGCATGATTTATGGATTGAGCTTATATTCATTGTCATTATCTTGAATAGGAAACACAAGGAGTTTGTGTCGCTGCTTACAAAACCAATGAGTTTCCTGCATTTTTCACAGAATCAAGTGGCTGCAAGGTACTTTAAATTTTGGTTTGCCTAATGCTTTTTCTTAAGCTTGCTGTAAACTTGAAGTAACATCAAACGATGTTTAGATCATGTTTTCCTTTTCCCACCAGCATATAAATGCATTCACACACTGGATGTTAAATCTGCAAATTACGATCTTATTTTCCCCTTCATCTAAATAAAGTGGAACTACTCTCTCTTAATCTTGCTTTTTTGGGGTAACATGTTTATATTGAAAATTGAAAATAAATAAATAGTCCAATAGACAAACTCTCAATAGAGTTGAAATGATTATAGCATTCATTAACTTAGAAAACCTCTCAGAAGTCACGGTTCAAGCATGAAACAATTATTCTTTTCAATCGTAGCTGTCACATAACATGAATCATAAAGATTTTTTTGGGTATCAGTACCTTTTATATTCCTCCTTCGAAGATGCTCAACCTTGTTCTCTTGGTTTTCCTTCCCTCGGCCTCTCAATTGCACATGAGAACTATTATGCTGGTCTCCTATCTCCCTTGTATTCTATTCGACTGGTCCATCTCCTTTGCAAGTGATATTTTGAACTTATTGCCTGCTTTTTGTTGCTGTTCTGTGTGGCCACAATACAATGGATCAATTTATTATTAGTTTTTTTAATTTTGAAAAATAAAGATATTGATGTTGCTTGGAATCATTGTTAAAGCATCTCTTCAATTTAAATGTTAAAATTGTATGTTGCTAAATCATTTTTTTACTGTATGACTTGCTTTCTTTTTATATTTTGGTTTCAAGTTGTTGACTATATAACGAGTATTTTATTTTATAATTTAAATATCTAAATATTTGTAGTGTTTCATTATGTGAAAAATGCATTTTGTGTTATTTTATCAATTGATCATTCATAATACATTTCAACTCACTGGTTTCAAAATAGGCCTTGTGATTTGTGATCCAATTTGTGATTTTTAAACATGTTGTGGCTTATCATTATTACGGTAGCATTTTAAGATTTAATCTGATTGGAATGTAAACAGTTTGACTGTTGTATGATGTACTAACTACTAAAAAATAAGTTTAATTGACAATCTATTGTTTGGTCATGGCTTAATTTCTAGGTTCCATGTCGGGTAGATACCCCTGAAGATTGTGCTCGTTTAATAGGCAAGGGAAACATTCATTTTCATTTTTGGTGTAAATACATGTTTTAACAGCACCTATGTGATTTCTTCTAATTTTTATTCTTCTAGCAGAAGCAAACATCAAACTCAAGCTTGGATCTGGAATTTTGATAGGAGTTCCTATTCCTCAAGAACACTCGACTTCTGGACACATAATTGAATCTTCCATCAATAAAGCCCTTAAAGAAGCAAGGTGAACTTTTCTTGCTCTCCTTTCTTTCTATTTTTTATGACATTTATACATTAAGATTGCTTAGTGACTGGTTTAGTATTTGCTTTGTTACAATTAATATATTTAGTATTGGTTTCATTATAATTAAATTTAACTCTTTGCCACTTTTAGGGAAAAGAATATATCAGGAAATGCTGAGACTCCTTTCTTGCTTGCTAGGGTAAATGAACTCACTGGAGGTGTCTCACTTGCTTCAAGTATCCTCTTTTGAAAATTTTCAACAGTACATTATTATAAATTATAATATCAGCAATTGATTAATACTGTGCATTTTATATTATATTTTAATTTAATATAAAACTATTATTTATATTTTAAATTATATCTTAGTTTAAAATAAAACTATTATTTGTTAACATGATTTCAAACCACATCCTAATTGAATATTTGGCCTAATGTTCAATAATATCTTAACCATATTTAGACATTGCTCTTGTGAAGAATAATGCCCGTATTGGTGCTAAAGTTGCTGTAGCCCTTGCTCTGCTTAGAGAAAATAGTCAAAGGTAACCTTATACGTTCTTGATATGTGTTGACTTGTTCAGAAAGTATATTTTATGAATGAAACTGATCCTTACCATTGTGAACTATGAAAGTTCCTTAACATGATCCTCCAAAGGTTGATCCAGTCTCAAATATTATGTCTCATGTCTTCTCTATGCAATTTTTTTAGGCATTTGTTAGTGGTTTATTTGTCTTCTGTATCTTAATACTCTTTAAGCGTCCCAACCCATACCGGTGGGCAACACCTTCAGGGACTTTGCTGTGCCAGTTAGATTTGCTTTCGTATGGTAATTATGTATTGCCAAAATTATAGCATTCAAATTGTAGTATCTTCCATTTTATATTTTGGATATCCACCACACTCTCAGGACTGCAACTCAAAAATTGAAATAGTTTTAAACATATTCAAACATTTCAAATCTTGTTGTCATCAAAATTATTGCATGTTTGATGAATAGTTTCATTCCACGTTGATAAACCTATTTGAAAGGTTGGAGTTCCCTCTAAGAGGTCCTTTATTTGAACAAGAGAATTTGAATATTGTAAGTATGCTAATGTCCCTTGTTTCTAAAGTTTGCATGTTAGGCTGTTCCCTCATTCATTATATTTAAAGTGGACTAAGATCTCAACCTACCTAAATTGAAGTTTGTTGTACATTTAAGAGTCAAATTAACTTGAGAGGAAGCTTGAGGTTTTTAACCTTCAGTTTTTTATGGTGTGATGGTTTACCTGGGTTATTGAATTTTTTCAAACTTTATAAAGATTAAAGTATGACATATTTTATGTTTTAGAAACTCACGGAGTATTCTACTCACTCATTTTTTTATATGGATTTCATATTTACAGGAAACAAGAGATAGAGTAGCACAACGGAAGATAGGGTCCGTATAAAATGGACCAACAAAAAGATTGGTTCAAAGTAACCATGAGATTTAGCCTTTTGATTTATCACATCCACACCATTAAACCTTACACTCTTCATATGTAATCCCTTCCCCTCTCTTCACATATAAGAGACAGAAATTGTGAAGACGGGATCTTGCTTCTATTGTGATTAAGATTGAAGAAGATTTATGATTGTGAAATAGGAAAGATGCAGGTTTTCTGAAGGGAGAATAAAGATGAGATAGTAAAACAAGAGAATATTATATGGTATTATCGAGAGTACATCATAAGATTGTGAAGTCTACTTCATCTAATGTTTTTCACACATTTGTCCATCATGGACCAATACATCTAATGGTCCATTCTATAAGGTTTGAAGGAATTTTGAAAACATAAAATTATTTGATTTAAATGTCTTTAGTCTCTGCAAATATACTACTTTTTTATTTTAGTCCATGTAAGATTTTTTTTTGGATTTAGTCCTTGTAAAATAAGAGACAATCAGTTTTGATCCCTAAAAAAAAGCTTGTAAATTGCCATGACATGTGGGCCTATAAATATACACCAACACCATTTTTTATGATTTATTAAAAATTAAAATATTTTATATTATTAATTCTTAAATTTATTTATTGATCATTTAATAATTAGTGTTACTTTATAAAGAAAATATGAATAAAAATTAAAAGAAGGATTTAATGGTTTTTGGAAAATTCTTCATTCTTTTAATGTTAATTTGACAGTAGGGATCAAAGTCGATCTCGTCTTTGATTATGCATGAATTAAATCCAAACAAAAAATTTACAGGGTCTAAAATCAAAAAGTAGTATATTTGCAGGGACTAAATATATATTTAAACCAAATTATTTTAACACAAGTATTCATCACTATATCATTCTCTTATACTAGGAAAGAGAGATTGAGGAATAAGTGGAGAATAAGGGTTTTTTTTTCTTTCATTGTTTGGCATGAGAGAATGAGAAGAAAGAAAATTATAGTTTTTTTCCATCATTTTACGTTCAACTTTGTGGTTAATGACATTTAACATTGTTGTTAATTATGTTAAGGACCCTTCAAATATAGAAGCTTTGTTTGTTTATTATTTTGAAGATTTCTTCAATTCTAACAATACTTGTATGGTTAGAGATATCATCCTTCATCTTGTGGGTAATTCTATGAATGCAATGCTTACTAACTTGTCTAGTTTTGAGGAAATTAAAGATGTTGTTTTTGACATGAATTTAGATATTGCTTTAGGCCCTAATGGTTTTGGTGCTTTTTTCCTTCATGTTGCTTACTTTTATTATATCTAATATCATATCTCCTCATTAAATGGGCGCTATTCAAGGTAGATATATTGGTGATTGTATTTGTCTTACTTTAGAAGCTATTAATATGTTTTAGAGCATAAATTTTAATGAAACTTAGCTCTCAAGATTGATATACGAAAAGTCTTTAACATTATAGATTGAACTTTACTTATTAAAGTTTTGCAAGATTGTGGTTTTAACAACAAGTTCTATCATTGGATTAACATTATTCTCAAGTCTTCTAACTTTTCATATTAGTTAATTGTAAATTTGATGGCTTATATTTTTTTTGTCAAAAACGGGGTAGGGCAAGGAAACAGTGTCTCTTTTGTATTGCATTGCTCGAGTGACTTTTAGCAGAGTTGTATCTAAGTTGGTTGACTAGAGTTCCCTTTGTTTGATAAATGGTCCCAGAGACATTTAGGTTCCTTCACATGTTTTTGTATGCTGATGACTTGATGATTTTTTTGCAAGGTGTTCACTTATGTAAACATAAAATACAAAGGGTGAGTTATCCTATGGAGCTACCTAGGAGGAGCTTCAAGAATACTCTGAAATAACTAAGGAAAAAGTACACTATTAGAGATAAAATGAATATGCACATTCTTCCTCCTAACTGTCTCTTTTTATAGTCATCTCTTCTTGACCTAATGGGCCATTCTTTGGACGTCCAAGCCTATTAGGTTACATCTTTGAGATCCACACTACTTGCATGTACGAGTACTTCATCACATGGAGTTGGTTGCTCCTTCTCCATGCACCTTGTTCATACATATCACGTGGAGTTGGAGCACACATAGATCATGTCACTCGTCCGTCCCAGACGTGTGCCAATGCATATAACATTTTTTAAGAGGACCACAACTTTCACTTGGACAATAACTTGGTGCCGAACATACTTGTGTAGTTGAAATGAGGGTGGAGCTCAACATAACCTGAATGGTGGAGCTGAGCTCAATGGGGAAGCTGAGTTGGGTTGAGCTGAATGGTAGAGATGAGCTGGACTGAGCTGAATGGTAGAGCTAGGCTAGGTTGAGCTGGATGGTGGAGTTGAGCTAAATGACTGAGCTAAGTTAGGCTGAGTTGGATGGTGAAGCTGAGATAAGTTGGAATCAATGGTAGAGTTGAGCTGGATGGTGTAACTGAGCTAAATAATTGAGCTAAGTTAGGTTGAGTTGGATGGTGAAGCTGAGCTAAGTTGGGCTAAATGGTCAAGTTGAGCTAGATTGGACCTGAATGGTTGAGCTAAAATTGGTTATCGTGGAATGGCAAGGGTCACATGGTATGATCATCTATACCAGTCCACAGTCCACCAAATATTTGTTTCTTCTTGATGTGGATTTGAGTGCTTCCACGTGAGATTGAATATCAAATCAAGTGATTTCATCAAATAAAAAAAAAAAAAAAAGAAACAAAGATGAATTAGGTTGAGAAGATGAAGAATGCACCACATTCAAGGATGATTGATAAGTCAAATTAAACATGAATAAAACTAAAAACCATTATAAAAGTCTTGACTTGAAATATTCTTTGTTTTTTTCCTCCTAATTAGCTCATTTTAGGTCTTCATCATCACCTCATTCTTAGAAGAAATTTAACCTCAAATTTAGTTTAATCATAATCTTGAGGAAGAAAAAGACAAGTCAAAGACATGAAGAACAATGTTAACGCAACCACTAGGATCAAATGGAAATTGTGAAAAAACACCATATGTGCCAAGTAGGTGAAACACAACTCCACTTTTTGCATTTAACAATTCAACATATTTATTTTTAATATAATGAGTTTTCAAGATAGAGATAAAATTGTACCTCTTGAATTTTTACATTAAGTACCAATGTTACATTGCTTGCATTGGAATTGGTGATAGACAAAAAGTTACTTTGTATTTTCAAAGGCTACAAAGTAAGTTGAGTCTTATGGACATTCTTTTCATCATAAATCAAGGAAGGTTCTTTTTGAAACAAGGTAAACCCTTCAAGTTGAGACAAAATCTCAAATTAATGTTTTGATAATAATTAAACAAAAGGTAATTAAGACTTCTAATTATGATTCTAAGATTTTTGGTATTTAACATGTGTGTTTGAATGTGTTAATCAAAGATAGGTACCAAGCATTTCAAGATAGATCATATTAAAAAGAAGCAAGTTCATTTAGAGAAACGAAGAACGTTCTTGACAAAATTTTGTAAAATGAAGAACATTCTCCACATTTCCAAAATAACAAGAATGATCAGATTCTTAAACGAAAGACTAGTTCCATTATTTACAATCTGTTCCAGAATTTCACTAGAAATATACAAATATCATTTAAGTATAAGAATCACTCCAAAGAACAAAGGCAAAAGCCATGCTTCATTCTCCAAAATGAGCAAGCAATAAGTGCAAAAATGACAGATTGGACTGAACACCTCAGCTGTACTTTTTGAGCAACATGCACACGTGATACAAAGCAGGGAATCACTTCAGATAGCTGTCAAGCGAAGCTTAAAACTCAACACCCCTCAAAGCAGACACGAAGATCGTTCTTGCTTTGCAAGAACATTCCTCCTTTAAGGTTGATCTTATCCACTTACTAACACATGACAATTGGACCATTCTCAACGACAAAATGAGTTGTCATAAGCCTTCTTAAAGTCTATAAAAGAAGCCTCAAGATGAAGGATATATCAGAGCTTCAAGTGCAAAGCAATACATCACTCATACAATCATATTCAAAGTCTCTTAAGCTTCTCAATCACTTCAAAGATTTAGTTATGTTCTTAACTTGATATCAGAATCATTTTTACTGAGTTCTAAATTCTAGAGTCTAACCTCAAACATGAGTTGAGCATATTCAAATTCTACCAATCTCTTTATATCATCACTTTGTAACTTAAGAATATATTGTTGAAATAGTTTGAGTAATTTGTAAAAATCCTTTTATGATTAAAAGGTAATGTGTAAAAATCCTTTCTGAAGATTGAAAGGTAACCTTTGGAAATACTTTCTAGGTTGAAAGGTAATACTTTGTAACATATCAAGATAGATCTGTAAAAGCTATGTGAAAACCAAAAACGGTGTTGTTTTGAGCACTTAGTGAAAAATCTCACAATTGTGAGTACTGGACGTAACCCGTGTTTGGGTGAACCAGGATACATCTCTGTGTAATATTTCTTTCCTTATCTCTATTTACTTTTTATCTTATAATCTTATATTATATAGATACATTATAATTTTGTGTTTTTCCTAATCAAGAACGTTATTCGTTTATAACCAAGATCAATCTTGAGTTAGATACTTTGAGTTTTTAACAGGAATTTTAAAAAAGTGACAATTACAATTCAAACTCCCCTTCCTTGTATTTGACAATGTTACTTCACTTCAAACCAATTAGGAGTATCATATGAATGTTTAAAAGATTTGCAAATAACAGAAAGAGTAAGGATAGGTGTAGTAGTGCAATTATCAACTAATTCCACATGCAAACATTTACGCTTCAAAGAAAATTTCAAAAGGCTAACTTTATTTTTAACACAAGAGTAATTATTCAAGTTAGCAAACAAATATTTCTTAAGAATCACAATACATTCTTCAAAAAATTTGTCATGAATCAAATTTACTTTAGTAAGCACAATAACACATTTATCAAGAAAGTCATTCAAGTCTTGGCTCATAACTCTCAAATCAAGTTTAGAAGAATAATATGAATTAAACACTTGATGCATCATGGTTTGAACTTTCAAATGGGGCTTATGAAAATAACACAAGTTAGGCATTTCAACATGTATATTTGCAAACTTATCAAGCATAGGAGGAAGACATTTATCAAATAATGTAAGACAAACAGAAATTAAAGTATTTGAAGAATTAAAGTTGCTGAGATTCAAATCAAGATTTCTTTTGCAAGCTTCCTTTTAGGAAACCTTTGGCCAATAACCTTTAACTTCAATGGATTGTGGGAATTCCTCTTTTGGAGATATATCTCTAAGCTTTTGAACATAAGAATCAACGAAGTTAGGTAAATAGTTAAACTCAATTTCTTGCTATGTGCCTCTCAAATTTTGTTCCACTTCATCTTTCTTTTCTTTAGTTTTCACTTTCTTTCTCAAAGCAAACTTATTTTTTCCTTTTCCACTTTCTTTTCTTTGATTTTCTCTTTGCCTCTCAAGGCTAGTTTCTCTACTTTTCTTGCCTCTTTTGCATATCAATTTTCATAAAGATATTTCACATACTCTAGATCCAATACATAATCTCTAATATAATAATGATATGAATACTTCTCTCTCTTTTTTTTCTTTCTTTTTTTCTTGATCCTCATTTTTATATTTTACATGTCTTTTCTCTTTTGCATATCTCATATCATACCTCTCAAAATTCCTAAGCCTCCTTACTTTTTCTCTATTTCTCCTTTCATACATCCTTTTCTCCTCACCATAATCTCTATATCTTCTTTCTTTTTCTCCATTTCTTCTATTATACATCATTTCCTCCTCACCAAAATCTTTATATTATCTATCTTTTTTGCTATTTTTCTTTTCATACTAAAGTAAAAATGTCAATTATAAGGAATGAGGTTTGAATTATAATTGTCCCTTTTCAAAAATTCCTCTTAAAAACTAAAGTGTTTAACTCAAGATTGATCTTGGTTACAAATGAATAACGTTATTGGTTAGTGGAAAGAAAACAACAATATTAACATATCAATATAAACACTGATTATAAGACAAAAAATAAATAAAGATAAAAAAATACAGATCACACAAGGATATATCCTGGTTCGCCCAACACGGGTTACATCTAGTTCTCACAATTGTGAGATTTTTCACTAAGTGCTCAAAGAATGAACGATCTTGGTTTTCACATAACTTTCACATATCAATCTTGATTTATCACAAAGTTCTACCTTTCTACTTAGAAATGATTTCCACGGGTTACCTTACACTATTTCAGAAAATATTTTATAAGCTACCTTTTAAATCATTAAAGGATTTTTACAAACTACTCAAGCTATGTCAACAATATAACCTTGAGTTACAAAGTAATAATTTTTTAGATTGTTAGAATCTGAGTATGCTTAGCTCGTGTTTGAGAATAGATTCTAGATTTTAGAACTCAGTTAGTACTGATTCTAATATCACACTAAGAACATAACTGAATGTTTGAGAAGCTCAAGAGGATTCAAGTATGATTGAATAAGTGATGTTTTGCTTGACACTTAGAGCTCTGATTTGTTCTTCATCGTGAAGCTTTGTTTATAGGCTTTAATGGAGCTTATGACATCTCATTTGGCCGTTGGAAATAGTCCAGCTGTAATGAGTAAGTGAATGGATAAGATCAACCATAAAGCAAGAACATTCTTGCTGAAAACACGAATGTTCTTGTGAACCAAGAATGGACTTCGAATTTGTCTTGAGATGAGTTGATTGATGTTCGGATCTCAACAGTTGTCCGAAGTGATCCCATACCTTGAATCACGTGTGCATGTCTGTTTGAAAGTACAACAGTAGTGTACTTTCCAGCCTGTCAGTTTTGTACTTGCACTTGATTAACTTGGAGAATGATCTTGCTTTATTTATTTTGTGAAGCAAAATGTTTTGCCTTCGAATTCTGGAGTAATTCTTGCTTAGATTAATCCTTGTATATTTCTGATGAAGATATGAAATGGATTACAATTCCTGGATTTAATCTTTTATATAGGAATCTGATCAATCTTGTTAATCTGCAGATGTGGTCCACACCATTAAACCTTACACTCTTCATATGTAATCCCTTCCCCTCTCTTCACATATAAGAGACAGAAATTGTGAAGACGGGATCTTGCTTCTATTGTGATTAAGATTGAAGAAGATTTATGATTGTGAAATAGGAAAGATGCAGGTTTTCTGAAGGGAGAATAAAGATGAGATAGTAAAACAAGAGAATATTATATGGTATTATCGAGAGTACATCATAAGATTGTGAAGTCTACTTCATCTAATGTTTTTCACACATTTGTCCATCATGGACCAATACATCTAATGGTCCATTCTATAAGGTTTGAAGGAATTTTGAAAACATAAAATTATTTGATTTAAATGTCTTTAGTCTCTACAAATATACTACTTTTTTATTTTAGTCCATGTAAGATTTTTTTTTGGATTTAGTTCTTGTAAAATCAGAGACAATCAGTTTTGATCCCTAGAAAAAAGCTTGTAAATTGCCATGACACGTGGGCCTATAAATATACACCAACACCATTTTTTATGATTTATTAAAAATTAAAATATTTTATATTATTAATTCTTAAATTTATTTATTGATCATTTAATAATTAGTGTTACTTTATAAAGAAAATATGAATAAAAATTAAAAGAAGGATTTAATGGTTTTTGGAAAATTCTTCATTCTTTTAATGTTAATTTGACGGTAGGGATCAAAGTCGATCGTCTTTGATTATGCATGAATTAAATCCAAACAAAAAAAATTAGAGGGTCTAAAATCAAAAAGTAGTATATTTGCAGGGACTAAATATATATTTAAACCAAATTATTTTAACACAAGTATTCATCACTATATCATTCTCTTATACCAGGAAAGAGAGATTGAGGAATAAGTGGAGAATAAGGGTTTTTTTTCTTTCATTGTTTGGCATGAGAGAATGAGAAGAAAGAAAATTATAGTTTTTCCATCATTTTATGTTCAACTTTGTGGTTAATGACATCTAAACACATGAAAATCATGGTTAATGACATTTAACATTGTTGTTAATTATGTTAAGGACCCTTCAAATATAGAAGCTTTGTTTGTTTACTATTTTGAAGATTTCTTCAATTCTAACAATACTTGTATGGTTAGAGATATCGTCCTTCATCTTGTGGGTAATTCTATGAATGCAATGCTTACTAACTTGTCTAGTTTTGAGGAAATTAAAGATGTTGTTTTTGACATGAATTTAGATATTGGTTTAGGCCCTAATGGTTTTGGTGCTTTTTTCCTTCATGTTGCTTACTTTTATTATATCTAATATCATATCTCCTCATTAAATGGGCGCCATTCAAGGTAGATATATTGGTGATTGTATTTGTCTTACTTCAGAAGCTATTGATATGTTTTAGAGCATAAATTTTAATGAAACTTAGCTCTCAAGATTGATATAAGAAAAGTCTTTAACATTATAGATTGAACTTTACTTATTAAAGTTTTGCAAGATTGTGGTTTTAACAACAAGTTCTATCATTGGATTAACATTATTCTCAAGTCTTCTAACTTTTCATATTAGTTAATTGTAAATCTGATGGCTTATATTTTTTTTGTCAAAAACGGTGTAGGGCAAGGAAATAGTGTCTCTTCTGTATTGCATTGCTCGAGTGACTTTTAGCAGAGTTGTATCTAAGTTGGTTGACTAGAGTTCCCTTTCTTTGATAAATGGTCCCAGTGACATTTTGGTTCCTTCACATGTTTTTGTATGCTGATGACTTGATGATTTTTTTGCAAGGTGTTCACTTATGTAAACATAAGATACAAAGGGTGAGTTATCCTATGGAGCTACCTAGGAGGAGCTTCAAGAATACTCTGAAATAACTAAGGTAAAAGTACATCGGTAGAGATAAAATGAATATGCACATTCTTCCTCCCAACTGTCTCCTTTTATAGTAATCTCTTCTTGACCTAATGGGCCATTCTTTGGACGTCCAAGCCTATTAGGTTACATCTTTGATATCCACACTACTTGCATGTACGAGTACTTCATCACATGGAGTTGGTTGCTCCTTCTCCATGCACCTTGTTCATACATGTCACGTGGAGTTGGAGCACATATAGATCACGTCACTCGTCCGTCCCAGACGCGTGCCAATGCATATAACATTTTTTAGGAGGACCACAACTTTCACTTGGACAATAACTTGGTGCCGAACATACTTGTGTAGTTGAAATGAGGGTGGAGCTCAACATAACCTGAATGGTGGAGCTGAGCTCAATGGGGAAGCTGAGTTAGGCTGAGCTGAATGGTAGAGATGAGCTAGACTGAGCTGAATGGTAGAGCTAGGCTAGGTTGAGCTGGATGGTGGAGTTGAGCTAAATGACTAAGCTAAGTTAGGCTGAGCTGGATGGTGAAGCTGAGATAAGTTGGACTCAATGGTAGAGTTGAGCTAGGTTGAGCTGGATGATGGAACTGAGCTAAATGATTGAGGTAAGTTAGGTTGAGTTGGATGGTGAAGCTGAGCTAAGTTGGGCTAAATGGTCGAGTTGAGCTAGATTGGACCTGAATGGTTGCACTAAAATTTGTTATCGTGGAATGGCGAGGGTCATATGGTATGATCATCTATACCAATCCACAGTCCACCAAATATTTGTTTCTTCTTGATGTGGATTTAAGTGCTTCCACATGAGATTGAAGATCAAATCAAGTGATTTCATCAAATAAAATGTCAAAAAAAAAAAAAAAAAACACACAAAGATGAATTAGGTTGAGAAGATGAAGAATGCGCCACATTTAAGGATGATTGATAAGTCAAATTAAACATGAATAAAACTAAACCATTATAAAAGTCTTGACTTGAAATATTCTTTGTTTTTTTTTCTCCTAATTAGCTCATTTTAGGTCTTCATCATCACCTCATTCTTAGAAGAAATTCGACCTCAAATTTAGTTTAATCATAATCTAGAGGAAGAAAAAGACAAGTCAAAGACATGAAGAACACTGTTAACGCAACCACTAGGATCAAATGGAAATTGTGAAAAACCATCAATTGTGCCAAGTAGGTGAAACACAACTCCACTTTTTGCATTCAACAATCCAACATATTTATTTTTAATATAACGAGTTTTCAAGATAGATAAAATTGTACCTTCTTGAATTTTTACATTAAGTACCAATGTTACATTGCTTGCATTGGAATTGGTGATAGACAAGAAGTTACTTTGTATTTTCAAAGGCTGCAAAGTAAGTTGAGTCTCATGGACATTCTTTTCATCATAAATCAACGAATGTTCTTTTTGAAACAAGGCAAACCCTTCAAGTTGAGACAAAATCCCAAATTAATGTTTTGATAATAATTAAACAAAAGGTAATTAAGACTTCTAATTATGATTCTAAGATTTTTGGTATTTAACATGTGTGTTTGAATGTGTTAATCAAAGATAGGTACCAAGCATTTCAAGATAGATCATATTAAAAAGAAGCAAGTTCATTTAGAGAAACGAAGAACGATCTTGACAAAATTTTGTAAAATGAAGAATGTTCTCCACATTTCCAAAATAACAAGAATGATCAGATTCTTTGTAAAAATCCTTTCTGAAGATTGAAAGGTAACCTTTGGAAATACTTTCTAGGTTGAAAGGTAATACTTTGTAACATATCAAGATAGATCTGTAAAAGCTGTGTGAAAACCAAAAACGGTCTTGTTTTGAGCACTTAGTGGAAAATCTCACAATTGTGAGGACTGGACGTAACTCGTGTTTGGGTGAACCAGGATACATCTCTGTGTAATATTTCTTTCCTTGTCTCTATTTACTTTTTATCTTATAATCTTATATTATATAGATAAATTATAATTTTGTGTTTTTCCTAATCAAGAACGTTATACTTTTATAACCAAGATCAATTTTGAGTTAGATACTTTGAGTTTTTAATAGGAATTTTAAAAAAGAGACAATTACAATTCAAACTCCCCTTCCTTGTACTTGACATTGTTACTTCACTTCAAACCAATTAGGAGTATCATATGAATGTTTAAAAGATTTGCAAATAACAGAAAGAGTAAGGATAGGTGTAGTAGTGCAATTATCAACTAATTCCACATATAAACATTTACGCTTCATAGAAAATTTCAAAAGGCTAACTTTATTTTTAACACAAGAGTAATTATTCAAGTTAGCAAACAAATATTTCTTAAGAATCTCAATACATTCTTCAAAAAATTTGTCATGAATCAAATTTACTTTAGTAAGCACAATAACATATTTATCAAGAATGTCATTCAAGTCTTGGCTCATAACTCTCAAATCAAGTTTAGAAGAATAATATGAATTAAACACTTGATGCATCATGGTTTTAACTTTCAAATGGGGCTTATGAAAATAACACAAGTTAGGCATTTCAACATGTATATTTGCAAACTTATCAATCATAGGTGGAAGAAATTTATCAAATAATGTAAGAGAAACATAAACTAAAGTAGTAGAAGAATTAAAGTTGCTGAGATTCAAATCAAGATTTCTCTTGCAAGCTTCCTTTTAGGAAACCTTTGGCCGATCACCTTTAACTTCAATGGATTGTGGGAATTCCTCTTTTGGAGATATATCTCTAAGCTTTTGAACATAAGAATCAACGAAGTTAGGTAAATAGTTAAACTCAATTTCTTGCTATTTGCCTCTCAAATTTTGTTCCACTTCATCTTTCTTTTCTTTAGTTTTCACTTTCTTTCTCAAAGCAAACTTATTTTTTCCTTTTCCACTTTCTTTTCTTTGATTTTCTCTTTGCCTCTCAAGGCTAGTTTCTCTACTTTTCTTGCCTCTTTTGCATATCAATTTTCATAAATATATTTCACATACTCTAAATCCAATACATAATCTCTAATATAATAATGATATGAATACTTCTCTCTCTTTTTTTTCTTTCTTTTTTTTCTTGATCCTCATATTTATATTTTACATGTCTTTTCTCTTTTGCATATCTCATATCATACCTCTTAAAATCCCTAAGTCTCCTTACTTTTTCTCTATTTCTCCTTTCATACATCCTTTTGTCCTCACCATAATCTCTATATCTTCTTTCTTTTTCTCCATTTCTTCTATTATACATTATTTCCTGCTCACCAAAATCTCTATATTATCTATCTTTTTCGCTATTTCTCCTTTCATACTGAAGTAAAAATGTCAATTATAAGGAAGGGGGTTTGAATTATAATTGTCCCTTTTCAAAAATTCCTCTTAAATACTAAAGTGTTCAACTCAAGATTGATGTTGGTTACAAATGAATAACGTTCTTGGTTAGTGGAAAGAAAACAACAATATTAACATATCAATATAAACACTGATTATAGGACAAAAAATAAATAAAGATAAGAAAATACAGATCACACAAGGATATATCCTGGTTTGCCCAAAACGGGTTACGTCTAGTTCTCACAATTGTGAGATTTTCCACTAAGTTCTCAAAGCATGAACGATCTTGGTTTTCACATAACTTTCACATATCAATCTCGATTTATTACAAAGTTCTACCTTTCTACTTAGAAATGATTTCCACAGGTTACCTTACACTATTTCAGAAAAGATTTTATAAGCTACCTTTTAAATCATTAAAGGATTTTTACAAACTACTCAAGCTATGTCAACAATATAGCCTTGAGTTACAAAGTAATAATTTTTTAGATTGTTAGAATCTGAGTATGCTTAGCTCGTGTTTGAGAATAGATTCTAGATTTTAGAACTCAGTTAGTACTGATTCTAATATCACACTAAGAACATAACTGAATGTTTGAGAAGCTCAAGAGGATTCAAGTATGATTGAATAAGTGATGTTTTGCTTGACACTTGGAGCTCTAATTTGTTCTTCATCGTGAAGCTTTATTTATAGGCTTCAATGGAGCTTATGACATCTCATTTGGCCGTTGGAAATAGTCCAGCTGTAATGAGTAAGTGAACGGATAAGATCAACCATAAAGCAAGAATGTTCTTGCTGAAAACAAGAATGTTCTTGTGAACCAAGAATGGACTTCGAATTTGTCTTGAGATGAGTTGATTGATGTTCGGATCTCGATAGTTGTCCGAAGTGATCCCATACCTTGAATCACGTGTGCATGTCTGTTTGAAAGTACAACAATAGTGTCCTTTGCAGCCTGTCAGTTTTGTGCTTGCACTTGCTTAACTTGGAGAATGATCTTGCTTTATGTATTTTGTGAAGCAAAGTGTTTTGCTTTCGAATTTTGGAGTAATTCTTGCTTAGATTGATCCTTGTATATTTCTGATGAAGATATGAAATGGATTACAATTCCCGGATCTAATCTTTTATATAGGAATCTGATAATTTTTCATTGATATAACAATAAAGTTCTTAATCATACAAGTGGTTCAAAATAAAAAAATACAGAAGTAGTCATACAAAAGGAACTTTTGATCTTACTTAAAATCTAAATATTGTCTCACCCTTTGTCATGGAAAAAAGGAATAAGAGAGTAATCTAAAGCTAAATCAGAAAGACAGTGAAGGGGAATACCCCTCAGACGATGGAGACTGGGACGACTGAGGTGTGTCTGAAAAATTTGGAGGAGGATTAGGCATGGGAGGCTGAAGTTTGAGCTTGGGAGCAAGCTAGGTAGCCATCTAGTCCCGCAAAATAGCTTGCTCTTTGTCCTGATGTGCTTACCTAGCAATGATAGTCTAAAGAGCATAATTTTTTTTTGGAGATTTCCTTGTATGTCTTTAATGTTTTCCTTTCCATTTTGGTCCTTTTAAATGGACGCTGACCATCTTCAATTGGAGTGGATAAAGGAGTATTGAGAGATGGTGCGACAGTGGTGCATAATGTGGACAAGGTGGCCAATGAGGTTTTAATATGAGGAAGAGAGTTTGTAGGGGCAGAATGACGAGGCACATATGGGCCATCTTTGTCTGAATCTGGAAAAACCAGATATTGGCTTATTCTAAAGATGAAGGAAGTTGTTTTTTGTGGTGACACAAATGCTGGTGACATCAATGAGTTGTGTTGTTTTTGAAGTGGAAGGCATATATTACTTTGAGAAGATGAATTGGCGAGAAGTTGAATTGCAGGAACTGTAGGGGATACCTGATCGAGGAGGAGATTCAAATTTTGTGGAATAGTAGGATATGAAGAACGTTCTTCAACATGTTGGTGAGGGGAAGAATGTTCTTGATATGAGGATTGCTCAACATTGGTGTTGATAGTAGAGGTGTGTGTAGACCTTTTCCTTTTAGTGGTAGAAAGATTGAAAGTAGTTTTTGGTGATGATGGGATGGTGGGAATTTGTTTCATGTGTGAAATGTTCTTTGAGGAGAATTTTGATATCTTAATGTTAAAAGATCCAGTCAACAAAAGGATATGAAAATGCATGAAAATTTGGGAGAAAACCATACCATATGAAACGATGTTTCTTTTATAATCCTTGTTGATTGCAGCAATTATGTGTTGGATTATCAGGTAAGGTAAATTCAACTTATTGCAATGAAGACGATGATAAATGACTAGTTTGTGCATCATTATCAGAAACAAATTTGTAGCTGTCACAATGGGGAATGATGGAATGTTGACTGATACTGTTGAAATTTTTTGGAAGGGGTCTTAGGTCAGCTGAGAAAAAATTTGTAGACCCATCAATAAACAACTCTTGAAACACTTCTGCTTTTGTAGTGTTTAAGGCTGAGTACCAATTTTTTTCCAAATATTGTTGGTCCTTCAAATGGCAGTTGAAGAATATCAACAAGAGTTAAAGGATCTAAACGATTTTCAATACTCTTTAGTGTTCACACAATGAGGGATTTATTTGCAAATGCTTCAACTTTTTAGTAAAATGCTCGAATGACATCAGTGTAATAGAAATAAGATGTTTTAAGAAAATCAGTCCATCCAAGGGCATCAGTGTGATGTTGAATGGAAATTCCCTCAATTTTTAGGTTTTCTAAGATAAAAACCCAACCAATGCCAATAAGTTGTTGAACCCATTTCTCAGTGTAGAGTTTTTGAAGTTTTGAAGGAATCGAGGGAGGAATAAGAATTTTGGAAGAAGAAGGTTTGGTTGAGGGTTTTATGGTTGCTAGTTTGGAAGTTTTTGTTGGTTCTGGTTTTGGAGTTTTTAGTGGAGAACGTTATTCGGTTGAGGGTTTGGATGAAGAACGTTTTGAAGTTTTCTTTGTTGATTTTTTAGGATTATTTTAATTTCTTAAAGGCTAGAAACTGAGAAAGTATTGAAGAAGAGTTGGACTTAGGAATCGTTGTTTTAGTTTTAGAGGGAGTGGTTTTGGATGAACTCACTTTTGAAGGAGATTTTTGAAGTTTTGAGGATTTTGAAGGTTCGGAGGGTTGTGTTGCAGGAGCATATTTTGATTTGGGAATTTGTGGTGGTTGGTCTTGGTGGAGGTGATGGGGAACGAGCTGAAGATGGTGAAGGAGATGATGATGGTGTTGGTGAGTTAGGGTTCTTGCGTGTTGCTGCTTTGATGCAAGCCATTTTTGAAAAAAAAAAATGAGAGTTGAGGATGAAGAGGACAAGGAGATGAACTTCTTTTAGAAAAATGATGAAGTTGTAAAGTAGCAAACGTTTCAGTTTCAAAAGTTGATTGTGAAATTATTTTCATGATGAAAACAAAGAATGTTCTTGAGCTATTTGTAGCAAACATAATCAAAACGAAGAACCTTCTACGTTATGGCAATAATGTTATGGTTTTAATTTTAATGTTTATGAGTGGGATTTCTAATGACTTTTATTCTTTATTTGATATAATTAAAGCTTTCTTCAACAAGATGTTTTGTAAAAATGTCATCTAACTGATTCTTTGTATCAGTAACGATTAATTCAATTTATTTTTTACTTACACGATCCCTAATAAAATGATGTTTTATTTCAATATGTTTGGACCTTGAATGCTGAATAGGGTTCTTAGATAGATAAATGACACTAGTATTATCACAATAGATTGGAATATGAGAAGATCTTATTGAAAAGTCTTCAAGTTGATTTTGATCCATAAGACTTGGGAGCAACAATTTGCTACTGAGACATATTCAGCCTCAGTGGTTGATAGGAAAATCGTATTTTGTTTTCTACATGACCAGCTTATCAATGCTTCTCCTAGGAACTAACATGCACCACTTGTGCTCTTTCTTTCGATCTTATCACCGACATAATCGACATCACAATAAGTTACAAAATCAAAATGAGAATCTTTGCTATACTAGAGGCCAAGATTAGTAGTACCAACAAAATAACAAAAAATTCTTTTCACAACAGTTAAGTGAGATTCTTTTGGTGAACTGTGAAAACAATGTCAAGCCTACTTGCAGTTAAATATAGTAATGAACCAATCATACTGTTGGTTGTATGACCTCGAAATAATCGGAAAGTATTAGTTCTTTAAGAAATTAAATCAGAATCATACGCACAGCGGAATTAAATTGCGGCATACAAGATTAGCAATTACAAGTAGATGGATAAGAGATTAACCAAGATGCATGCAAGTCAAATTATCAGTTTAAACAATATTACCTAACACAAAATATGTTTAACATGCATCTAATATTAATCACATATACAGATATTGCAAGATAGAAAATTAAAGGAGTTAAGGGTTAGAGAAGATTGCACCAAGAATTTATCCTGGTTCAGTTGTCAACTTGACAACCTACATCCAGTCCTGATAATCCAAACGGATTTCAGATTTTCTTCTCCAATAGAAAGAATCAATTACAGATTGTCCAGTTTCATCCCCGAAACCTATCTATCTTAATGATCTCTTTCCTATTGATTACCCTCTGATCCTTGTAGATACTCGGCAATCTAACACAGAATCACAGTGCGACTCTTTCTTGTTGAGACCTCTCACCCAAGAAAGTATCCACCAGTTTCTAGCTGGATTTCGCGCTTTCGTTTCGTTTCAAAGTATTGTTACAGACAGATTAAAAGAAGTACAAAAAGAAGTCTTCAATCTTGATCAATGTGTCTTCTCACGAATCTGGATATTCAAGGATTGTTCATGAGAACTTTGTCTTTTCTTTCAAGATCACTTTTCCAGCTCTCTCAATGATTATGGATAATCTTTTTATCTTGATTTGAAAAAGCAATATCAGATTGTTAACAAAGTGTATTGTGATCTGTTATTGAAGTTATCTTGCGTTCTCAGAAATATGAAAGTTATGATCAAGGTTCTTAGAGAAAAAGATTGAAAAACAGTTTATATAGTTTCAGAAAAACAACTACTAAATCGATTTACCAATCGATTTATTAAAGTTATAAAACATGTGTAATCGATTTGCCAATCGATTATCGCGAGTCTTGTTTTTCTTTAATCTTGAAACTACATAAGCTAATCGATTTACCAATCGATTCTTTTTAAAACACTTTTCAGAATAAATCGATTCACAAATATGCATAATCGATTTGGCCACAAACTGGGAGTTCACTGAGATATCAAAACATTGTTTCAATCGATTTCCCAATCGATTGTGTTTAAGTCAGTGACTCAGCTATTTTGATGTTAGTCGATGTGCCAATCGATTTGTGTGTATTTGCCTGAAAAGTTCTTACCTGGCGTTTAGTTCAATCGATTTCCCAATCGATTGCAACCAAACTTAATTTGATTGAAATTTCACACAATAGATTGTCCAATCGATTGTGATAGTCAAAGCTTAAGTTCCTTTTGAAATTTTATTTAGGCAATCGATTTGCCAATCGATTTCCTAGTGCCCTGTGACTTCCCAATCGATTTGCCAGTCGATTAGTTTCAATCAGTTTTCATTTTGTGATATGCACAATCGATTAACCTGTAAATCAGGTTGCCACTGACTTGTTCAATTTTCAATTCTAATTTAGTCAGTCGATTGCCCAATCGATTATACAATCACAAACATATACTTATCCTTACACCCTTGTTATAAAATCGATTTCCCAATCGATTTACTCAGTGAATAATCAACTTTTGTTGATTTCTTGTGTTCCAAGCAATATGTTCCAAGTGTGTAGGATTGGATTGTTGTTCCTGAAATCTTGCTCAATTCAAATATTAGATTTATCATATGATGTAAGAACATTGTATGTTTGTTAATTATGTCAAAACTAGGATTAAGAGGACTAAAGTCCAACACATACCCTAGTATTCTTTTTCAGAAATTGATTGTCCATTTTCATCTTTGTCTAAAGAAGATGATGGATGCATGGGAGTAGTCATAATTTTGGCTTCACTCATTTTATATTTTGTTAAAAGATCCTTGATATATTTTTCTTGACATGTGAAAATTCCATCTTTATGTTGCTTTATTTGTAAACCAAGAAAATATCTCAATTCTCCCATCATGCTCATTTCAAATTCACTTTGCATGAGATTTGAAAAATCCTCACACATTTTTTCAATTGTTGATCCAAAAATAATATCATCAACATACATTTGAACAATGAATAGATCATTTTTATTTGTTTTCTTGAAAAGTGTTGTGTCAATATTTTCTTGAGAAAATCCATTTTTGATAAAAAAAAAATAATAATTTGATCTTTCATACTATGCTCTAGGAGCTTGCTTTAAACTATATACGGGTTTGGTGAGTTTAAAAATATGATTTGGTTTCTTTTGATCTTCAAATCCAGGAGGTTGACGAACATAAACTTGTTCATTTAAAAAGTCATTTAAAAATGCACTTTTAACATGCATTTGAAAAAGTTTGATATGTTTATGAGATGCATATGCAAGAAGAATTCGTATGGCTTCTAACCTTGCAACTGGACAAAGTTTTCATCGTAGTCTATTCCTGCTTGTTGATTATAATCTTGAGCTACTAACTTTGCTTTGTTTTTCACAACATTTCCTTCTTCATCTAGCTTGTTTTTGAAGACCCACTGTGTTTGAATTATTGTTTGATCTAGTGGATCTAGGACAAGAGTCCAGACTTTATTATTCTCAAATTGAAGAAGTTCTTCTTTCATTGTATCAATTCAATATTGATCAACTATAGCCTTTTTGTAGTTGTTTATTGCTTTTTTCACTTCACATCGATTTTATCTCTTTGGATTTTCTTGGTTAGTTTTTTAATGAAATAGTTGTTTGTATCATTTTGGATTGTTTTACTAGATTTTGGTATAGTTTTTCAAATATATATTTTTTTTCTTTTTATTTTTAATAATAATTTTAGCATACTGTAAATGATAAGTAATTGACTTGAAGTGCCAAATTAATTGAAATATCATATTAATCATGTGATGTATTTACATTTTAATTTTATTTAAAAAAAATATACTATACAATATATATCTAAGAACGTTTAAGCTGAAAAATATTCATATCCCCACGGTGAGTATTTCTGAAAAGATCCTTGTAAGACCCATAATTTTAAAGTACCAATTATGTATTTTTGGTATATTTTGGATTTTGGCTCGGAGGCTTTTAAGCCAAAGTTAATAATATTTTGGAGTTTTATAATCAAAAAGTTATTTCGATGCCAATTAGAATTTCTCGTCGATAAATAAATTGAATTTAACTGCGGTAAATACTTTACGGTTAATTTAAGGCGTTTCGGGTGAAACGGTAATTTAATAAATATCTAGATTTTGAGATATTTGTTAAGTTATATTTATTATATTTATATATGTTTGTTTGGAGGGAAAAAGAAAGGAAAACTAGAAGGAAGGAAAAGGAAAAGAAAATAGTATATAAAGGAAGGAAGGAAAAAGGAAGAAAGGAAAAACAAAGGAAAGAAAAAGAAAGGAAGGAAATTTCCAAATTTCCATCTCCTTCCTCTGAACCTCACGCGAGAAAAACCCAAAATTCCATCCTTCTCCATTTTTCGTTTTCGTTGCTTCCTTTTCTTCAAAGCTAGTGACCCAAGGTTGGGTGAGAGTTAGATCAAGGTTTTCGCAACTCCACTCTTCCTCTTTGATTCGAAAACGAAGAAAAACGGTTTTGAGATCCAAACACAAACCCCTCCGTTTCTTCTAGATCCAAACCTCATTTCTCGAAGAGATAGAAGGGAAAGTTGCTCACCACCACGCTACGGTGCTAGTGAACTAATTTGGAAGCGGCGTTGCGAGCGGAGATTTTACCGGAATTACTCGCGGTACCAGAAACGCACGATAAAGCTAACGTTGAGGTAAGGGCTCCTTCCAAACTTCTAGCTTGCATTAGGGACTTATCTGTAGTTGTGTGGGAAGGAATTTGTTAGGGTTAAATGTATCGATTTGGGGAAAAACGAAACTAGTGCGTTATGGGTAAAAACCTTAGAGTTAGGTTTTGTTTATAGTGATGAATGTTTCGTGGTAAATGAAATTTGATGTATCTGGGTGTTATGTTGCGTGATTTGTGTTCGTTGTATTTGGTGTGTTCGTACTTGATGTTTGTTAATTGGTGTGGTTGTTGTGAATTATGGTTTGAATGTGAAAGTATGTTTGAATTTGTTTCTGTGGAATTTGAAAACCATTAGAGTTAAACGAGTATTAAAAATGGGGAATCTTTTAATACCTCGGTTTACTTAATGTGTATTTGAGGAAAATGTTTAAGTTAACTGGGCGTTGAGAATGGGGAATCTCTTAATGTCTCGGTTACTTAACTATCGTTTTTGAAAATCGTTTCGGTAAATGAGTATTAAGAATGGGGAATCTCTTAATATGACTGTTTGCTTAACGTTTTGTTTTGAAAATCATTAAGTTAAATCGGTATTAAGAACGGGGAATCTCTTAATGACTTATTTAATTAATGTTGTTTGAAAGTCGTTTAAGTTAAATGGGTATTAAAAATGGGGAATCTTTTAATATCTGCATTTGCTTAACGATTGTTGTGAATGGAGTCTGTGTATGCTCATGCATTTCATTTGGTAAATTGTGTCGACCCGTGATAGGTGACACCTTGGTAAACTGTACGGACCCGTGATAGGTTGTACGTTTGCGATTTACATTTTAGTAAATCGTGTTGACCCGTGATAGGTGACACCATGGTAACTGTACTGACCCGTGATAGGTGGTACATTTACGATTTACATTTTTGGTGAATTGTGCTGACCCGTGATAGGTGGCACCTAGGTAAACAGTACTGGTCTGTGATAGGCGGTACGTTTACGATTCCCGCTTTTTCTTTTAGTAAATCGTGTTGACCCGTGATAGGTGACACCATGGTAACTGTACTGACCCGTGATAGGTGGTACATTTACGATTTACATTTTTGGTGAATTGTGCTGACCCGTGATAGGTGGCACCTAGGTAAACAGTACTGGTCTGTGATAGGCGGTACGTTTACGATTCCCGCTTTTTCTTTTAGTAAATCGTGTTGACCCGTGATAGGTGACACCTCGGTAAACTGTACTGACCCGTGATAGGTGGTACGTTTACGAGTTACTATTTAGAAAATCGAGTTGACCCGTGATAGGTGACACCATGGTAACTGTACTGACCCGTGATAGGTGGTACGTTTATGATTTACGCATTTTAGTAAATCGTGCTGACCCGTGATAGGTGGCACCTCGGTAATTGGTACTTTGGCCTGCGATAGGCGGTACAATTATGATTTACGGCCCTTCGAGGAGGGTTTTGGTTTGGAATTCCGAGTCCATGCATTTTGGCATATACGCATTGCATTAGGGTGCCTGGCACGCGAGTCATGTTTGATTTGAGTTTATGATTGAGTGATTCGAATTTTGATTTATCGTGATAACTGAGATGAAGGTGTTAAGTGCTATGTGTTGTGTATTGTGTGTGAGTATGATGGTTATCGAACCTTCGTGTGTCGTAGTAATCGCGTAGGAATTGCTAAGTGTTAAGTTGTGTAAGTTGTGCTGACCCGGGATAGGTGGCACCTCGGTAAACGGTACGGACCCGTGATAGGTAGTACGTTTACGACTTACGTTCCTGAGGGAATTGTGTTTGTCCGCGAGAGACTACACCCTGTTGATTTGTGAACTGTTGGTTCATTTTGTTTGTGTAGTAATGTGTTATAAATGCTAAGTGTTATGTTTTGGAATTTGGTGATAACATGTTTGATTGCAATACCATTTCGAAATCCATGATGTCGTAGTAATTGTGTTATCAGTGTTAAGTGTTAAGAATTGGGATTATGCATGAATGTGATTGAGTTAGTTTATGAATTTTTGAAAGAATACACAGGTAAATCGATTTCCCAATCGATTGGATAGTAAACAGGGACTTGGCCAAATGGACAAAATCGATTAGCCAATCGATTTTGTAATCAGTTTTTCGAAAATCATTTACGAAATCGATTGCCCAATCGATTGGGCCTAAGTCAGGGACTCATCCATATTCGACCAAATCGATTTGGAAATCGATTGGCCATTAAGTCAGGGGCTCAGCTATCCTGTCAATCGATTGCCCAATCGATTGAATCAAGCCAGAGTTCAAAATTTCACTAAAAACCTTCAGGAAATCGATTTGGAAATCGATTGGTATTAAGTCAGGGGCTCAGTACTCACTCAATCGATTTCCCAATCGATTGATTTCAGCCCAGGATTCTGTTTCATCAAAATCCTTCACCCCAATCGATTGCCTAATCGATTGGCTCAGTGAAAATCCTCAGTTTTAGTTGTATGATTGTTTGCTCATGAAACTATCCATGTCTTGATTTGTTATGTTATAATTAGGGGATTGAGAACCTCATTTTACTTTCATTTTAACTGGCAAAGTATTGTATGAACTTTTCGCATATTGAAAATCCTGCTAAGGTGCATGCTTGGTTGTAAAGTTATTTTTAGCATTCAAAACTTAAATGTTATGTGTTAACTGTTATTTTCGGTTGGTGACCTTTACAATTATTGTGGAAATCTGGGCTTTTCCCTCAGATGAGAGTCAGGACGATCCTACCGGTTGTTACCCTACGGACGGAAATGGAGATGGGAACGCTTGACTGCAGCTACGTTAGGAGAATCTCACGGGGCGCGTGGAGATTAGTCAGGGTGTTTAGTTGTGTTGTAAAATGATCAGATTAGGTTGGCATAGAGGGATCAGATGCCTTTCTTTTGTATTGCATTTATTTTAAAATGGAAGACTGTACCTATACTAATATTGTCAGCTTGACATGTTATTTTCGATGGGTTACATGTACCATTTGTTGTTGGGTAAATGGTTTGGATTTATAATAGGAGTAACTTTTCCGCTGCCTGTAAATTATAATGACTCAATTATTTATCCAAAGGCATTTCTTTATTTATTTCTCTGCTTTATTTTAAATTCTTTTGAAAAAAAAATATACCCTCGCTTTGAAAAACGGGGTGTTACAATCCATATATATATATATGAAAAATTTAGGGCAAAATCTCCATTTTCTCATGGTTGTGAGTTTAATTTATTTAAATATAATTGCATAATTTTCTTCAAATTTTTTCTTTTAACTAATTAATTTGCGAAAATTAATCTTTCAACCAATTGACTAGCGATAAACATTTGTTATATGTATAATTTATACAGTAAATTACAATTAGTATATTATAAAATTCTTTAAATTTGTGAGTAAATGGCATTCAAGAAACACTTATAATATAATACATATTTATCTTTCTACTAATTAATTCGTAAAAAATAATATTTTAATTAATTCACAAATGAAAAATATGTACCGTGCATGGTTTGTTTGCATAATAAATCATAATTATATTATAATTGATTCTAAGAGACCATTTTTTAACTAACATACCAATGAAAAATATCTATCTTGCTAATGAAATAGATATTTTGTTTTAAATATTTGTTTATAAAAGATAATTCTTTAATTAAATGTCTGATATAAAATATTTGTGCTGACATGGTTTACATAGTAAATTATAACCATTTTATTATAATTGATTGGTAAAATACAATCTTTTAATTTAATAATAGATTTATGATTGATTCGTAAAATATCATCTTTTTAATTAGTTAAAATAGTAAATTAAATAGTTTAGTTTATATAGTAAATTATAATTATAATTATTTTTTAAAATTTTAGTTAGAACATTTAAGAAACAAAATATTATTAAAATACATATTTTTATTTTAACTAATTAATTCGTTAAAATTCATTTTTAAAATAATAGACTGATGGTAAAATGATCCCGCGTATGATTTATATAAAAAGTTGTATTAAGTGTATTATTACACCGTTGAAGTTTTTATGTAAAAAATATTTAAGAGATACATTACTATTGAAATGGACGTTTTTCTTTTAATTAATAGATTTATGAAATACATTTTTTTAATCAATTGACTAATAACAAATATTTGGCTCATATATAATTCATACATAAAATAAGTTTGGTTTTAATTAATAGATTTATGAAATACATTTTTTTAATCAATTGACTAATAACAAATATTTGGCTCATATATAATTCATACATAAAATAAGTTTGGTTTTGTTCAAATTTTATAAAAAAATATTACAAAAATGGTACCAAATCAAATACCTATTTTTAAATGATTATAGTTATTTTAGAAAAAAGTTGAACCGAATTGACTCTTTAAGCTTATCAATCATAATTTTTTGAAAATAAAAACAATAATTTACTTTTTTAGGATTTTATAAAATGAGTATTAATTTTATGAAAAAATGTCAGTCACGTAACCAAACTAACATGTTTTTCACCAATTTGATTCAATTCATATTTTGTGAAAAACTATTACAAAAATTATACCAAATAAAATACCTATTTTTAAATGATTATAGTAATTTTAGAAAAAATTGAACCAAATAACTCACTACACCCTTATCAATCATAATTTGTTGAAAATAAAAATAATTTATTTTCTTAAAGATTTTATAAAATAAGTATTACATTTTTAAAAAAATGTCAGTTACATAACCAAACTAACATGTTTTTCACCGATTTAGTTTAATCCATATTTTAAGGGAAAATATTACAAAAAATCAAACCACAATGTATATTTAATTGATTTTAGTTTTTATCACTTTAAAAAATCGAACCAAGTTAGCTCATTGCACTCTATCGATTAGAATTGTTTAAATAATTTTAAATTTTAATAAATAAAAATTAAGTAGAAAGAGGAAAGAAAAAAAAAAAAACACACTTTTAAATAATTCTAATGTTTTTTCTAACAAATTGAACCAAATCCAACCTTTATACTCTTATACATCAGAACATGTTGAATATAAAAAGCAATAATCTGTGAGTTATTTTTAAAATAAAGTTATGAAATAGGTTTTCAATTTTTATAAAATGTGAATCAAAGTGAAATTATCTTGAAATTAAGAATTTTAAACTTCATGAATAGTGTTAGAACATGAATACAATCTTAAAAGAATAAAGAGAGAAATTATAAATAGGAACACAATGTTTGGTAATGAAGTTCAGTCAATGATGCCTACATCTCCGACTACAGAGCAGTCGTAATATCTTTTTATTAGAGGAATGAATTGGGTTTACAGATTATGAGTTGTACTTAATAGTAATAATAAGATTATATTACAACAAATACCTCTGAACCATACCACAAGGAGGTATTGCCACCCACACCACAATTACCCCACAACTATCAATTGGGTCAAACTACCCTCTTGATACTATCTATGAGTCATACTCAACAATTTCCACCTTGGCGAATATAAAACTCCTACGAAGATTTACTGCAGGACGTTCACATCCTAACATTTGAGGGGTACAACTCCTACTTAACAATGAGAAACACGTAACAAGTCCAAGATGTGCTTGAACTTGTCACCATTGACTAGCTTGGTCAACATGTCAGTTGCATTCTCTGATGTATGAACCTTTTCAAATAATATTTGTCCAGATGCAAGTAACTCTTTGATCTTATGAAACCTCACATCAATATACTTGATCTTGGCATGATACACCTTGCCCAACACCCAATTACTTCACTAATCTTGTAAGCCACAAAACCTATTTGGTAGCCTCAGCTACTACTATGTACTTTGCTTTAGTTGTAGACATAGCCATTATGGATTGAACCGATGACTTCCAACAAATAAGACATCCTACAAGGGTAAAGACATATCTTGTTGTAGACCTTTTTATCATCAATATCATTTTCATAATCAGAATCAACATATCCTACAACTGAAGAATCACCATGTCTACTGCTAAACACGATATCATGACGTATTGTGTAACACCCCAATTTTCAACAGCACAAGTGTATTTTTTTTTTCTTTTAAAACAAATTCATAAAAACAAAGAATTTCAATTGTAACAGCCCGTTTTTTTGTAAAACAAATAGAAATCGAATTTCAGAAATTAAGAAAGAAAGAAATACCTTTGGATAAAATATTTAAGTCGTATCATAACGACAAAAGTCAACAATTATTTACAAGCAGCGGAATAGTTTTTGAAATAAAAATCCAAAGTATTTAAACATCAAAATACACCGGGGCAATGAGGCCTATCAGACATAACTCATACCCTTGGGGTATTCTCAGCAGACACCTATACAAAGGCACTGCCTTAAGAATTTTAACTCCCCCACGTCACATCAAAAAGTGGTACATGAACCCATCAAAATAAAAGTCTAGCTGACAATATGAGGTATAAGTACAATCTTCCAAATTGAAATAAACACATACACCAAAGAAAGACATCTATCCCCTATACAACCATCTAATCTGATCATGCTTCAAAAAACTATACAACTCGAGTGATCTCCTCGCGCCCCGCAAGATCCTTCTGACACAACACCAGTCAGGTATGTCTAACTACATGTCCGTCTCTAGGGTACTACCCGGTAGGATGGTCATAGTTCTCATCTTAGGGCAAAGCCCAGATTTCCACAATAATGTAAAGGTCACCAATTGAAATTAACAAATATCACTTAGCATTTAAATTTTAAATGCACAAAATAACCTTTCATCTTAGCATACTGCTTGAAAGGGTTTTCATATGTCAAACATGCATAAACAAGTTGAAAAATGAAGTTTTTAACAAAACTGCACTGTCGTATTCGAATACATCATCTTTGTATTCGAATACAGTGCTGTTTTGCAAGTCAGTAGCAAAATCAGCACATCTGTATTCGAATACATCATTCTTGTAGTCGAATGCAGTTGTTTCAGAAGTCAATAGCCAAATCAGGACATCTATATTCAAGTACAACCTTCTTGTATTCGAATACACATCATAAAAATTAAAAAATCAGCTTTTAAATGGTTTCGGAATCAATCCACACTTACACACAAATCCAAACAATCACACTTACAAATTAGAGCACAATCACAACCACAATTGAACATACATATACAATCATCATAGTATATCAAACATGACTCACGTGCCAAGCACCCTAATGCAATGCGTATATGCCTAAAATGCATGAATTATGGAATTCCAATCAAAACCCTCATCGAAGGGGCGTAAATCATAATTGTATCGCCTATCACATGCATTATACTAATTATCAAGGTTCCACCCATCACAGGCCCACACGATTTACTAAAGTGTCGCCTATCACATGCCTTACACTATTTTCTAGAGTGCAATCACTCACAGATCAACACATTTTAGAGTGCAATATCTCACAGATCAGCACGACGTGGCAATCCACGCAAGGATAAGATGAACCAAAATATCACAAGGCATCATCTCGTGGCCCATCACGGTAACCACTGTCACCATGGTACCATCGCAGTCACCATGTACTATGAAATGCATGAGCATACTCTGACTCTTTTCACAACAATCATTAAGTAAATGCAGATATTAAAAGATTCCCCATTTTTAATACTCATTTAACACTAATAATTTTCAAATTCACACAGAGCATACTAAAACATTTATTTTCCACCACCACACATCAAATTTAATCCACAATTCACATTAAATTCGACCAATTCAAATTCCACAAAAACCACACCAAGCTCAATCTTCAATCACCCAAATATTTCCACAACTTTCAAACATATATCACGCCAAATTAGTTTTCACAAACCACACCAAAAAACACATCAAATTTAGTTTCATCAAAACACACATAAATGAATTAAATTCCTTTTTTACAAAATCACACATCCATTTCACAAAATTCCAACTCCACAAATAAACATATAGCGTCCTATATGCAAGCTAAAAATTTGGAAGGAACCCTTAACTTAACAGTAGCTTTAACGAGCGATTCCGGTACCACGATTAATTCCGGTAAAATCTTCGCTCGCGTCGTCGCTTCCAAATTTAGTTCACTAGCTTCGTAGCGGGAAGATGCACAACTTTCCTTTCTATCTCTTCGCGAAATAAAGCTTAGATCTAGAAGAAATGTGGAGGTTTGTGTTTGACGGTTTTGAAATCACCAACATCGTTTTCCTTCGTTTTCAAATCTGAGAAGAAGAATGAAGCTGGGAACTCCTTGCTTTCTCACCCACCAAGCCTTGGGTTTCTTTTCTTGAAATAAAAGAAAGCAAAAAAGGAAGCAAATGAAGAAGCAGGAAGAATGGGTTTTCGCGAGGCAGCAGGGAGAAAAAGGATTATGTTTTCTTTCTTTTTCTTTTCTTTCCTTTTCCTTTTTCTTTGTTTTTTCCTTTCTTCTATTTTGTTTCTTCTTCTTTTTCTCGCATACAATTAAACCAAACCAATATCTAAATATCTAGATATTTTAGATATTAATAAAAATCATCATTTCCACATCACCTCCCTTCACTTCTCAAACCCTTTTGATAAAAATACATACTCTCGTCGCAACTCAATTGACAGATACAATTTTTAGCAACCCGAGATATTTTTAACAAAATTGCCTGATATTAAATAAATTTTCGTAACATAGATAAATTATTCTTGGACAAAAGATTCACCATACTTAATCTAATTTATCGACGAATAATTTTAATCGAGGCATCAAAAAGATATTTTTGGGCATTAAACTCACAAAATATCAATAACTTGGCTAAAAAACCTCAGAGTTCAATACCAAAATACATAAGTTAGAATTTAAAACTATGGGTCTTACATTAATACCCCCCTAAAATTAGTTTCGTCCTCGAAACTACGTGTCGATAAACAACTCAAGGTGTTGTTCTCTCATCTTGCTCTCCAGTTCCCAAGTCGCATCTCCAATAATTGGGTTCCTAATCACCTTGACTAATGAAACATCCTTGGTCCTCAATCGCTTAATCTTCCTGTCATCAATTCTTACAGGTAGTACTTCGAATGACAAGTTATCCTTCAATTGAATTGTATCTAGTCCGATCACATGAGACGGATCTGCAAGGTATTTCCTTAACTGCGATACATGGAACACGTCGTGGATATTGGACAGTATCAGAGGCAATGCAATCCGATAAGCAACAGGTCCAATTCGTGCAGAAATATGATATGGTCCAATGAATTTCAGAGTCAATTTCTTTGATTTCAAGGCTCTACCAACTCCAGTCGTAGGCGTGACTCTTAGAAACACATGGTCACCCTGTTCGAATTCTAGAAGTCTGCGACGCGTGTCTGCATAACTCTTTTGACGATCTTGTGAAGTCTTCATTTTCTCCTTTATCTTCTTTACCTTATCAGTAGTTTGTTGTACAATCTCCGGTCCTACAATCATACTTTCACCGTCCATATACCAACATGAAGTCTTCATTTTCTCCTTTATCTTCTTTACCTTCTCAATAGTCTGTTGTACAATCTCCGATCCTACAATCATACTTTCACCGTCCTTATACCAACACAATGGCGTTTGGCACTTGCGCCCATATAAAGTCTCATATGGTGCCATTCCAATACTTGCATGGAAACTATTGTTGTAGGTAAACTCTGTAACACCCTAAACCCCAAAATAATATATAATAATTTATATCATATTTCTATAAAATTTGCAGCGGATAAATAAAAATATTAATCCAAGGAATAAAAACTTTTATTTTTAACTTAGGATATCACGTTTCTCAAAAATCAAAAGGAACACTTTAAACTTATTTTCTCCATTAAAATAGTGTAATCTCAATAAGCTTTATTTAAGTATTATTACTTGATTTAATTTAAAAACTTACTAGTACTTCTTAGATATTCATACAAAAATTCGTTTCAAATTAAAATAAAAAGTAAAATACAATTTAAGCCCTTATTCCCGATATCACCTATCAGAGCGTGGTTCCTCCCAAACTTGAACTTCAAGATTCATTAACCTGTAATAGCTGCGATTTTGCAAACGCATGGCCAAGCCAATCGAACACAAACAACGAAGGAGGTGAGTTTTGAAAACATGATGACAGTATAATACAAGTAAGAAGAACACGCAAACAATCATAATAGAACCGTATCATAACACAAACATTCCATCAAGAAAATATCACATTAAAAATAAAAATAATACGTTAATAGAAGACATGAGATAGAATAATAAGTTAATAGTAAAAATATGGTGGAAATGTGAAAGAATGAAATAATATTGCAAATGACTACTTGAATTTTTCATTACATATTAATCAAGTATGTACCTTGAAATGTGTTACACCATAAAAATATGTTACCAAGAAAATAAAAACTTTTATTTTTAACTTAGGATATCACGTTTCTCAAAAATCAAAAGGAACACTTTAAACTTATTTTCTCCATTAAAATAGTGTAATCTCAATAAGCTTGATTTAAGTATTATTACTTGATTTAATTTAAAAACTTACTAGTACTT